>NC_092826.1:102128277-102442186 GCF_039878825.1 Excalfactoria chinensis
CTTGTTTTTAATTATGAGACCACATACATATATTTTTTGCATCAGATATTTGCCCCAATTAGTGCACAGATTAAATGCAAAAAGGGCAGAAAAAAGTCAGAAAAACTCATCAGCAACTATTCTGATACTCATACTGCTTCCTAGCAGTATGTTTCATATTGTTTTTTGATTACATAGCATTTTGACATTAAATTAAAAAAAAAAAAAAAAAAAAAAAAAAAAAGTAAATAATGTGCCTGTCTAAATCAATTTTAGTTTGCTTGACTTCAAAGACTGAGGGCAAATTTTGTCTAGAATTTTGGATACAAACAGAAATACAATCAGAATCTTAAAACGTATTATAGCAGTTTGGTTTGAAAAACAAACAAGTAAGGTAACGAAATATTATCCAGAAATAACCGAGGTGTTTTGTATGAAATGCATAATATGCTCTCGTTTAAATACATGCTGTCAAAACCAGATGGACAAGCAAAAAAATAATGATGTTTTAGCTTTATATTATGCATGTTTTGTAGGTTGGCTGTTAATATCCCTGTTTCCAAAAGATAGGCTATTTGGTGAAGCAGAGCCATGAGCTAAAATGTTAGTCTATCATGATATTGAAGAAAACTAAGGAAGGAGAGCACATTACTCTTTGTGTATTTTAAATACTTCATCCTTTAATGAAGGTAGAATTTTATGCTAATTATCATATCTGTAATTCTAGTCCAAAGTTTCAAACTGAGCCTTTTCTGTTCACTTCTTTGGGTTTTAAATGAAGGTAATTAACTAACAGAAATATTGTTATAGGGGAAAAATATATATATTGAAGTCAAATAGGATTTTCGGTCTGGATTATTCTGCTTCAAATCAGGAAATGTGATGTTATCCAATGCCTTCATTTTCCTAATATTCTTTATCATTTTGAATTTCTCATCACAGTGAAATGTTCCACATTATATTAATGGAGCAAAAATAATTTGCTATTAAAAACAAAACAAGATGGCAAAATATTTTAATATGTAATATGATTAATTTTAACAATGAATTTTTACAGTTAACATCTCTGTAACATGTATAAATCCAATTTTGCTTGTTGAGTTTTCTGTTGAATTGTATGAAAGATGGTATTCTCTTTAAATATTTTCCTTAAGTTACTCATACACTTTTAACTCAGATTTAAACAAATTCTGCTTTTCTTGATAATCATAGATTTAAATGGAAAAGACTCACTAATTTACAAAAGCACATAAAACTTTATAGATGCACTAAATCATTAAAATGTTTCCAGCCAAAGAAAATATCAAATTCTTTTTCACTTGGTTATTAGAAAATGATTATTTTTTAAATGGGAGAATAATTAAGAACAGATTTTTATTACTGACAGCTCAGGCAACATATGCAAGATACAGAATAGTGACATTTGCAGTGATTTAAATTTGATGCATCATTTTTCAATAGCTGTAAGACTAGTGCCAGTAACAGCAGGTAACTAAGGGCCAAATTATGCCCTTTGATCCGTATCACACATCTCCAAAAACATAGTGTATTAAACATTGGAAGATGAAACGAAACAATACTCTAACTATCAAAACAGTGAAGGATTTTCTAAAAGTTCACATTTAACATAGTGCATTCTCAAAGTAGGGTTATTTTAAGCAAAATATGAATATTTTTGGAAATAGACTTCAATTAGACATAACTTCCCTTCAGAAGCAGTAAATATAAAATATAATTTGGAAATTTGAAAAACTTAACTTAGGGCTCATTAGTATGAGCACTGCTGCTAACAAATTTGACCTGATGTTTTTTTGTGCCACAACCATTTCAACAAGTCCTGGAGCTAAATTACTTTGATAAGGACTTAGGGAAAGCAAAAACAGTGTGGATACTCTAGACCAGTTTCTCAAAGGTGTTACATAAGCCTGGTTACAGTGGTTGAATATAAAGGACCAAGACATCAATGAGTGCATTGTATTTGTCCTTGAAAGGTCCTCACCAACGACTCTGAAAGAAACTAAACTCTCTTAAAAGAGGTCAAGTCTTCTTTTAAATTAAAAGATGGGAAAGGCAAATTCATTTTTGTTATGGTATGAAGTCATCACTGATTTCTCAGAAGAACCTGTGCTTGGCTCCATACTGCTCAAAATATTCCCCCAAATAATCTGGGAACAGAACCAGATAGTGAGTTACTGAGAATTCAGCAAAGTAAAAACAACAGCCAGTTATAAAAAGTGTTTAAGAATTTCACATTAAAGAGTGATGGGCAATAAGAAGGCAGAATATTGAATACATGCAATCTCATGTCTAATAAAGGAAAGCCTTTTTACATGATATTCCATTAAACTACAATATTATTAGTCTTAAAAAATTCCAAATTCTAAAATTGAAATAGATCTTGCAGGGTATCTTAAAAGAAAGGTCAGTGTAAGTTTGCCATCTTATGCTTTATTTCTGATCATGCAACACAGGCTGGTGCTAGAGGTCAGATACTGAGATACGCAAACTTGTAAGTTGACCTAGCGGCACTGTTCTTGTTGCCTTCTTATAGTTTTATTCAATTACAGATCAGAATAATGAATGGGCATGTTCACTAAACATCACTTAGTGGTCCTGTATGGGGTCAGAAGTTGGACTCGATGACCTTTACGGGTCCCCTCCAACTTGGGATATTCTATGATTCTCTGACTTACAACAGCTTCTAATGAGGATTTTCCCATGATACGTGTTCAAACTGTGCCTGTGACCTAATTCAGAAAGTTGTTTCATTTTGAACCTCAAATTGTATTCTAAAAATTACGTTCTGTACATGCCTACCAAGTATAAATTACAAATTATTTCTTTTTAGGCAAATTGTATTTTTAGACAGGTTGTATTCTGTCTTTTACAAATTTTATTCTACAGATAAATTAATCAATTGATGACTGTATTTATAAAATTTTCTGCATGCTGCAATGCATGTTTCAGCTATTGCAATCAGATTTCAGAGGCTGCAGTTTTGGGAGATTAAAGGTTAGATTTTTCAAAAAAGAGTTTAGTAGCTAACCCATACTGAGCAGCTTTTCCATCCAGCCAGGTCTTTTAGTTGCCTAATGAGAGTTGAGATCTCACAGGTAAAACTACACTAGAGCACATCTCAGTGCATTAGGAAAGTGTTACTGACTGGTGCCTTGGGGTTCCTGAGTTGGTTTGTTCTGCTTTGAGCTCTGTTAAAGAGCTGAAGGCTCCCTCTTGTCTTCTGTGCAAATTAATCATTAGAGTATGTGGGAATGTTTTCACAGCACCATGTCTCTCCTGCCTGCTTCCACAAACCAAGTGACTTCATGTCTCTTCATATTAGCCCCTTCAGCACACAAAGGCAACTGTCCCAGGGTAGAGCTGCTGGCAGCAGCTGGTGACTGGCATGCAGAGGAACATCTGAACCCTCGTACTCACTCCTGATAGGGAGGATGAAGTCACTAGAGAGATGACTGTCCATTTCCTCCCATCAGGCATCAGGAGTAATAGAAGTCCAAACATAAATGCAAACAGCAGACAAAATACATATCCATAAATACGAGTCCTTTACAGTACTGTCCAGGGCATGAAGAGACTGGAGACCTGGAGACTAAAGTTTCCTATCAATGTGTTTACATTTTCCATTATCTTGGCATTAGCTGAACACTTCAACATTCAATGTTAATACACAATAGGTGAACACATTTCGAAGGAAAGAAAAGTGGAGTAGTGAGTAGGAAGAAGCATGATTAGGAAATACTGATTTACATAGAGAACTTTCCCTCTGATTTTTACTGATTTTGATATCCAATTTATCTCTGCGATATATAAATATTGCTGTCCTGGCAAGAGACTGAATGACTATTATAATTTGGGGTTACTGCACTCAGGCACATTTGCATAAAAACACTGTTGGTCAGTGGTAAATCTGTCTCTGGCAGCAGTAAGTCTTCAGAGAGAAGGAACTCCACGGCTTGCTAAATGTAATCAAATCCTGGTAATCATCACACTGGAAATTTGTTGGCTCCAGTTAAAATAATGGATAAGAATATGAAAACTGGTGTGATGCCAGAGGAATCTTGAGAACCTCCTGAGCTCAATGCTCTGCACCACACAAATACTTCAGTATCTTCTCAGAACACTGCATGTTTTAAAACTACTGTTTCCTATCGCACAGGAATGTCGTGTCACATCCATGACCATTGTATACAATGCTAAAGATGCATTTAATGTCACAAAGCTCTTGGTTTCAAACGAACAGCTTTTTCTATGTTCTAGATTCCTGGTTATAAGAAATCACTAAGTCAAGAGCATTCCATGAATCCTGTTTTATTTTCATGCTACTTGAGAAGCTACCTGAAGTAACATATGCCTCAATGTTTATAACTGTTTATTTCAGAGTTGTACCTAGAGGACCATATAGCGTCAAGGCTCTGTTAACTTATTGATTCACAGACACATAACAAGAAAAGAAAAATTTTATATCCAAGAATTTATAACATAGACAAATAAAACAGACAAGGTATGGAAAAAAATAATATATCAATTTCACAAAGTGAAAATTATACACAGACATTTTTAGGTCCTGTAAAAGGTTTGTTCTCAGCTGGGTGTATAATGTGTGACCCATGGGAGTCATACTATTTCTGCTGCTATAAAAAGTTAGGATCATGAGTTTGCAAAAATGACTGGACAAGATCACACATGAAATTTGTGTCAGACAAGAACTAAATCAACAGTACTCTAATTTCAAACTCTGTTCTCCCTCTTAATATTGACTTTAGGATAGATATCAAGTCCTATGTTTATAATACTAGATCCAATATTTGACTACTTTGAGTTTGCTTGCAAACATAAAAAAAAAAAAAACTTTGTTCCATACATCTATTTCATGACAATATTGATTCCCAATTCAAGTCTTTACTCTGGCCTTCATATTTTTTCCTGCTGTTAAAAATAAACAAAACAGGTTAAGCCTGCCTCTTAGTGTGAGGAAAAGAAGAAATGCCACTTCTGTAATATCCACCCTAGTGAGATACTCATAGCACGATAATGAATTAAGCAGATATTTTATACTTATATAAACACACAGACATTTTATAGCTATTAGTACATACACACATTTGATATATAACCAGATGTATACACTCCTAAGAAGTACAGTACATTTTTTCTTTACCATCTGAATTAATGATATACTCTAAATAGCCTAAATGAGGTAAAACTAAAAGGGTGCTGTTTTGGACACTTAAAATGAATGCAGTTAATAAAATTCTGGCTCTGCTGAATTCAGTGGCAAAACTCTCACAGACTTCAGCAAGGCCCAGTATTCACCCAGTGTCTTCTGTCTTGCATCAGTGCAGGACAGAGGCTCTGCCTCAGATGGAACTGTTTAATCCATGCAGTTCAGCCTACTACTGTGTACTGAACTTTTTTCTTCCCCCATTATATAACAATTTCTGGAATCCCATTAATCACTCAGTGACAAGTTCCCCCCCAGAAGTAGGAGTGCAAACAAAAAAGAATCAGTCCTTCTAATTAAATATTATATGTAACTTTTTAACATGCACAAAAGACTTTTGTAAAATGTAAGTGAACTTTATTTTTTACGCTTACTAGGGGAAGGGAGAGGCGAGTAAAGAAGAAAAATAGGAAAAAAACCTCCACCACCTCAGAACATTCAAATTAAATAGCTTCCACCCAAAACCTACTCCCAAATACCAACGATCAGATGTTTAACATTTGAAACAAGAGGTTTCATCTTCCACTTCAGGAGATCATTATGGGTAAGTCTTTCATGGTAAAGCTTGGCAGACAAAATCTATTCTTTTTTTATAGATTTATTCTTTTAATGGTTTGAGGTACAATTGCATTGAACATACTGCTGCACCAAAAAGCTCCCTATTATTTTAATCTGTATTCTTTTAAAAGTTATTTGTTCAAAAGGATTTCACTCTGTTACTCTCATACCCCCTTCATCCAACAGAACAAAAGCTGTTCTATGAAAGGAGTCTAAACTTGGACAAACCGTAAAAAAAGCAAAGTTCCTCTCTGTTTTTATCAAATTTGATTGCTGCAGCTGTTCCCAGTTTCTGTATTTTAAAAATAGCCTTATTCAGTGCCTTGTTGGCTAAAGGCCAGAGTACCATTAGAACATGCTGTACGGAAAACCTCTATTCAGTTACAGATACAGAAATATATTTAAGATCAGTGGGGGTCATCTGCAGCAAACACTTGTATGGGGGAAAATGGAATTTTAATGTGCTTGGATTGCTCACCACTTTTAACAGATATTTAAGAACTTCAAACCGGATATCTTTCTATTTGTATTGGTATTCTCATTTTACTGAGCACCAGGTACAATACAGTATGAGCAAGTCAAGATCATTTAAACTAACAAAAATAGATCTAATTCTCAAATTACTTCTTAGTAGTTCTGGCATTCACTTTAAGTGGCTCCCAGTAATATTGGATATTTGATTAGCCTATAAAAACGTCACAGCCTAGAAAAGAAAAATACAGTAATATTGATGGAAATGTAGAAATCTGATCAATGGAAACCAGCTTTGATTTGTACATTTCTAAGAGAACTGGTACTGACAGGAGATAAATGCTGCCCTTTCTGCAGAATAGCAAACTCTAATAATGGCATTATTCCTATATTTATCCAGCAAGGAGATTTTCTTTTCTTTCTCTCTCTCTCTTTTTTTTTTTTTTTTTTCCCTTCTTTTTTCTTCTTTTCTCCTCTTAGTGTGACGCTGACTTTGGTCCAAAAGCTCATAACCTCTTTGAAGATCATCGTAACTATTTCTCTTCATAAGAAACAATTCAATTTTTGTCCTCTACTGTGTTGGAATTCCATGTTGTTTGAAAATCATAGTTTGAAAAATGGATACTGGTTTGAACAACAGAAGTTTTCAGTTATTAACCTCAAGCCTAACCCTAGAAAATTATTCTGAATGCCACTGAGATGCATGGTAGATTAAAATTTTTAGCTCTTTATGAGGGTTTAAAGAATGTATGTCAAAGTGCTTGAAGTTACATTTTTCAACTGCAACTGGAACTCGTGGACCTGCTCCTGCTGGAGGCTAAGGCCTGTGGAACTGACACACTCTCTTCTTAACTCATTGTTTGGGGACACAAGTAGCATGTACACTACCTCTAAAACTGAGCAGGAACAATTTTACCCCAAGGCTTAGTTCTCTTTTCAGCACGGACAATGCAAACTTGAATATAGCAGTCCTACTCTGGAAAGCAGTCAACACATCTGCAGTTACTGAAAAAAAAAAAACTTCTTCTGTAATTAATTCTGGACAACTCTAGGGGGTGGACAAGCTTGGTTACTCACTGGCATTGTGACAGGATGGCACTTCAGGAAAGGCTTTCTAGTTTCCAACTTCACTGGCACAAACCTCATTTAGTAAAAGCTGGAAATAGTCATTATGGATTTGTTTTTATTTTATTAAAACATTTATATACTGGAAAGAGTGGGAAGGCTGGTTCTTGTTTGTTTTTGGTTAAATACGGAAACTAATCTGGAAGGGTAGAGGAATTTTCATGAATATTTCATGGAAAGTTTCACATTCCTGATCACTTTCAACAGACATGAGCAGAATTTTTATTTTACTGTAGTTTTGGTCTCTTCTCAACAAATAATTATGAGATGTATATTCGGTGATATCAAATGGACTTTATGTGAGTTGCAACCACGACTATGAAGAGCTCTGTTTATTCAGGCCTATCTCTATGGTAACTACTTCAGTATTCTGAAATCACATACCATAATTATAAAGCTAAATAAATAAGGGTGAGTGCAACAAACAAGTTTGCATTTACATATTTGAGGGATCTAAAATTCAGACCTATTTGTATAACGTACTTTTTTTTTTTTTTTTTTTTTTTTTTTTTAATATATATTCCATCATTGCAATTCATGCATGGTAATAGTAGCTGAGTGTTCTTTTCCATGACACTACTTTGCACTAGGATCAGCAGCACAAGGGGACTGGCAGTACTTTAAAGAAAGCAGAAGGTGCAGGTGCACTAATAAATGGGTGGTCTTTGGATTACAGTATTTACGTCCGCTATGCCGAACTGAACAGAAACCTAAATGTTACACATACAAAGTGGTACAACAAGCACATCTGTGTTGGGGGACTGAACTGGCATGGCTAATACCTTCAGTGCCAGGTGCAAGGAAATTTCAGTACAGCTTGAGTAATTTTGACTGATAGTATCTGTATATATCATATTATCTTTCCTATATTCTACTGGAGTATTTATATAATACATCTGGCTTTAGATTCTAGCATAGCAAAGGACAGGTTTTAATCCTATTCTTGGATCTCAACCACTTTTTTTCCCCATATACATATATATATTTATTTATAATATATATCTATAAATATTATATATATATATATATATATTTCCCTTAGAAACATGTCCATTTCCCCTAAAAATTTTCAATTTTAATGGAAAGTCACATTCTAAAAATCAACCTTCAAAACAAAAATGAAGATTTTCATTTCAAATTCAAGTGACATACCCGTTTCATATAATGTATATGGCATTTGGAGGAAGACCTGAAGAACCTGAAAGAACCAGACTGCTGGCTGGAACGATTGCTAGGAGATACCAAAACAGTCACATGTGATGTACTCATTGAAGTCCTGTAATAGCTTCTGAAATATGAGAAATTCCTACAGAGTTCATTGAGGCCATGACCTGTTTCTGCATTAAGTGGCTCAGGCTCAATCTTTTATTTCTTAATTAGGCAAAGACTTCAGTACTCAAAGCTGAAAACTGTTACAAAACCCACCAGTGGTTTGTGTCAGTTCAGATGGGAGTTAATGACCATGAAATCAATAAAAGCAGAAGGTATTCTCAAGAAACAACTGGGAAAGAAAAAAAAAAAAAAAAAAAAAAAAAAGAAGAAATATGGGAATATGATGACTGTACTTGTTCTCTAGGATGAGTAGATTTGTTAATGCACTGTAAATGTGTTTGAACCAAAGACAGTCATGTTTATTTTGTTCAATACTTTTAACAAGACCAATATTTCTACTCAGGACAGGAAGGAAATGTTGCCAATAATACAGCTGGACATGTTGAGCTTTGAAGGAATCTCTTCAGAAAGACTTTTGGAAAACTGTTTCTTTCTTTTAGCAGTTTTAATTCACCCCTTTTCATCCCCAGGCACTGATTAAACCACCCGATCATATCTAATACAAAATCTAAAAAGGAAAGGACTTCCCTGGGAACTGGGAGTTTGTTTCACCACATTGTAAATTATCTCTGCTAAAGTCCAACAAGGTGTGACAAAAATGTAATAAATACAAATAAGTCCACAGGGAACATACTCAAAAAACATTAGAAAAGGTTGATTTTAGAAAAAAATTCCGTAACAAATTTTCAGTCCCTAGTTACTCATCTTTTCTTGCTGCTTCAGTTCTAATGCCAGATTCCTTCATTATTTTTTGACCTCATATGATACACCATCTGGTATAATTATGTTGCAATTCTACATAAATAATTGGATGGTTGCTTTAAAATATATTTCATAAATAAGTACTATTATAGATTAGCAAAACTCACTTCATTCAATTTATATGTACTGTTGCTGAGGTATGACTTCCTGTGTGCCTAGATGACATGGGATTCTCAGACAAACTTGCAGGTAGTGCTAAGCCATCATGAGCCCAAACAGCTTCCACAATCACACAAAATCAGATGCACATACCTATATGTTTACTGTATACTAATAGACTATCCTATTGTCCAGAGTAGTCCAGAGTAGCACCACAGACTTCCTAAGAACCATTGCCCTGTAGGAAGATGTTAAAGGCTAAAGGTCCTGATGGATCTTTTTCAACAGATTATAAACTATTTGGATGATGGGGTTACCATATAACAGAAAAAATGGCTGTGGTTATTCAGGACCCATTTAAGAAGTGAATCATGTTTCCCTGCGATAACATCTCAATCACACCTCAAAAACATTTCTGGAAGTAGTTGAATAGTCATAATTATTCCAGTTTGCACACATAGCTTTCAAGGCCAGAGAAGAGCATCTTATTGTTGGACACTGTGGAGAGACCTTTGTATCCACAGTTTCATCTGTTAGTACATGGGATCTTCTGCAATACTTACGTACACATCACATGAGGAATCAGGTGAGAAGAGACAAAGAAGACATTGATTGACTGGACCCATGTCACAGAGTTGCTCCTCAACAAGTTAAGACAAGCATGGAGTAATAGTGGAAAAAAACATATATATTTACTGGTGCTGAAAATGAGTATACAAAACAGCAGTTGGTCATGAGCAAACATGTTGCTGCTATAAAGACCCAGCTGCTTTGGTTGACTAAAATGAAAAAGGAGCAATGCTTCAGGGTTTGTAAAAGATCTCACAACTGACAGATAACTTGCAAAAAACAAAAAACAACAAGGCCTCCCTCACAAAACATGAATATTTACAGTCCTGTTTTCAGCTCGTTATAACACATCAAATTTCTTTGAATCTAGAGTCCTAAGAAAGAGTGACATGCACTGAATGAAAACCTACTCGCAGCTGTTGAAATCAGTTTGTTCTGTATGCCTGTTTTGGTCTCTCATTAAATATTCATTTATTGATATCAGACTCATGAAAAATTTAAGCATAATTTTAATCCTCCCTTATAGGAATAGGAGAAATTAAAAAAAAAAAAACTAGGAGTTCATCCTGATTTACAGGTATGAGTGATATAGCTTGTGATATTTTCAGAAAAGGACAACAATATCAGAAATCAATGAGAAATATTTTTTTTTTGTACAATACCTAAATATTTAACTACAATTTCAGCTAATGTTAGTCATATTTCAAGAGTTAGGTTGAACTTGCTGTAATTGTGCCATCAACCCACATGAATCAAAGCTTTATTTAATAAAACTGCAGAAGCTGCCATTTGCTACTTTTAAAATATCTCATTTCTCACAGTCTTTACTTGATAATGGTCACTAGAGTTACAAAATGCTAAAAATATCAGTGTTCTTGAAAATCTTATTTGAGTGCTTATTGCAGAAGCTAAAGCATCTGTAACACTGCATGGCAGCTATCAGCTTCTTGTAATTTCTAGCAATGTTCTTTACAAAGTGGAAATAAAAAATTAGCATTTTGACTTCTTTTAAGTAAGCATTTTGTACTTAATATAAAAGGAATTACTGAATCAACTTGAGCTTTAAATTCAGAGGTTTATGTTATTCTTTTTTCCAAATTAAAAAAAAACAAACAACACAAATAAATGAAAACAACAACAACAAAATCCATAAACAAAACTCTAAGTTGCTGCTAAACCTAAAACCAATGGAATATGTCATGTACTTTGTTTTAATTAAGATGGAAGTATACTGTCAAATTCAACAGATACACAGAATAATAAAAAAGCAAGAGTAAGAAAATCTTTCTACAGTTAGCATTTGAAAAACCCAAGTAACATTTTCCATTGCTCTTAATGCTAGGAAAATCAAACAAAATCAAACTCAAACAAGCCTTTTCTCACAGAAAGTTCAACAAAAGTTTGACTCAACTCACATTTAGATATAATGAGAACTGGACCTGGTCCTAAACCTTTTGAGTAAATAGAATAGTATCTTTTCAGAATAAAACAAAATAAATCAGTGCTATTTTGTTTGTAATTTGAAAAATGATCAAATAAAAAGACAAAAGGAGAGCAGTGAGGGAGAACAACTGTTAAATTTTGACATATTTTTTCCATCATATGTTTTCATCCAAAATATACTGGAATATGACGTTGCCAATGCTAATTCTCAGTGCTTAAACAGTTCTTTATATCATCAAACAACAGTGTACACATTGAAGTTTAAGGCACTTACCATGGAAAATACAATGTACAACACAAAGGAGTATGGAAAAGTGGAGTTCACAAAAGTACTAAATTGAGGTTGGGCTGTCTGAACACTGATGCTTTCTATGCTTTGAGTTCTAACTCTATTGCCTTGAAACTGTTTTTTTAACTTACTTTTTATACTCAATGTACATTTTTTTTAATTTTTTTTATTTTTTTATGCTGTTTACCTAACTCCTAATACTTATCATTTCCTTTCAATCACATTTTAGTCTTTTATTGGCTGTTTTTTGAAGATTTAATTAAAACATTATCAACAAAAAGTACTTGTTTGACTAATCTCCATTACATGCAGATTTTCCTGCTGCAACACTCAAGCTGCAAAGGGTAAGACATAGACTTCCTGCTTTTTCTGTTCTGTTTTACAACATTCCACAAAATAGGACTGTACATTAAGTCTGTATGGTACTAATCAAGGAATCACAACATTAGTTAGTAACATGAATACAGATCTTTATGTGGGATCTGCTCCAAAGCCTGCCAGTGCAGTAGGAATGAAACAACCACTTTGTATTTGGTATCTTAACTGCCTAAATGGATTTAATACTTTATGTGTAATATTACTAGTGCAATAAATGATCACTTAACCATTTTCATTTTATTATTATTTAACTATTAATTGCAGAGGGACAAAAGTCAGAGGCTTTGTATTCTGTTCAGAGGGACCACACTGTGTAATTTCAGGAAACTATACAGAATTACTGTGGGGCTGGGATTCTTCTGGCTCTTGTGGAAATGGGAATAAGTTTTTCTACAAGTTATGATAAAAATTTCCAACAGCTCCAGTTTCACACATTCAATCAATATTCAGTGATGATCATCAATGATGTACTGAGCAGACTGCGGGCTCTCCAGGGCATGGATTGCTTTTTTTGTTTGTGCCATACTCTGTTTCTTGTAATTCTGATATCTGATTAGGCTCCATAGGAGGTACTGGAATATACATAAATAATAAGCAAGAGGAGACAATTTAAAAAAAAATAAAAAATAATTGCTACTATTAATCTAAGAGATTAAGATGTAAACTACACATTTCATATTGCTCTGTTAACTCCCAAGGGAGGTTTGTCAAAGAGAACGCATACACATATGTGCACAAGGCAGTGTCATTGAGCAGTACTTTCTCACCAGTTTAGCATAAATTTCATTCCAGTTCAGACTGATGATTTACTTTATGTTTTCCTTGGCTAACTTGTGAAATAATCCTTACTTCAGCTCTGTCACTCAGCCTTCTTGGAAATGCCTGCTTATTTTTCACAAATATTTTTTCCATCTCTGGGGATTTTTATAGGCATGAGTGAATGAGTACAGTTATGAAAGAAATTCATACTATAAAGGGAAATCCTGAAATTCAGTTATTAATCAGGCACATCATCTTCATGCCTTTCTGACACTGACTAGTGCTTGGTCACTTGGACAATGCCAAAGATCTCTTTCTAGTCTGATCACTATAAAGATAGTTGAATACGGTAGCATGGCTTGGCCTGCGAACAAGCCTGCATCTCAATAGGACTATTCACATGAACAGATGTTACTCAATGTGAATATTGGTTGTAGAATTAAGCCTGTCTTTGCTCTTCCTCTTGTTACAAACATCAGCTGCTCAGATATTCAGGCTCTTTTTTATGGCTTGTTGCCATAAGCAAAGCATGTGGATTTTATTTTATTTTTTAAATCCTCCATTCTTCTGTTAGCACTTGTAAACTAATGTTTTTATGCTCCTCCCTAAAGTTCCATGTATGGTTGATGACAAAAGATTTAAGGCCAGTTAGAAATTTTGTGGCACTCATAAGCCTCTATCAGTCTATTTTTAACTATATACTCAAATGAATATGGAAGTATGTTGGACCAACACTGATTTTTTTATTCTTATACTCCACAACAAAAGATGATAAAGCTGAAGAATATGTTTGGCTTTCTGTATCCTATTTTTATCCCAACATGATTTATGTCCATAAAAAGTTTTTATATAGAATTTAAAAGTCCTAGCCATTAAAAAAAACAACAACAAAAAACACACAAAACCAAAAAACAAACAAACAAACAAAAAACCCCAAACCACAAAAATTTTAGGCTCTTGTTAAAAACAATAAATAGCCTATCACCTAGGAGCAAAGTTCTAGAAGGAAAAATTTAAGCAAGACACACTTCTGATACAGCTGAACCAGGTGGTCCAATCTGCTAGTTTTCAACTTCTGACTGAACATCACCTGGCCATGCTGGTTTATGTATTCATGTAGTTTTTCTAGGTATTCTTTTACTACACTCATTTCAAATGAGCCTCATTAAAAGCTGACTCATTGTGCTTCTGTGATTCCATACTAAAAACAAAACAAACAAACAAAAAAACCAAAATACAACAACAACAAAAAAAAAACAAAAACAAAACAAACAAACAAACAAAAAAACCTGAATGTGGGGTAGGAAGGGAAGGAGAATAAGAAAACAAAAAAAAACTATGAAACCTTCAAAACAAATATTGATGAATACTGCCAAAAACCACCACCAACAACAAAAAAGCAAACCTGTGAATTCTGTGATTCTTTTACTCATTTAGCACCAAAACATGCCAAGTAAATGCAAATGTACGTAAATGAACATATCACATAACAGCAACAAGTGACCAGTCTTGTTAGTAGGTACAGTCACATTTGCTAACAAATGAAGGAATTTGGTGTAGTTGATATCCTTGTATTCCCAGAAATTACTTTCAAATGAATTTACCCAGAAATAGTACTGGCAGTTCCTTAAGTACCAGACAAGAAAAGGGTAAGAAGATTCAGAATAAGTAGCCAAACAAAAACAAAAAAACAAAACAACAACAACAACAACAACAACAACAAAAACCACCCTATTTTGTGTGGTGAAGCATATGCACCATTTTCTATAATACACTATATTTATCATATTTCATATATAATTGTCTCCCATTTCCTTTGGAAAGCATTTTTCACCTAGAAATTTTTATAAGCAGCAAAATTGATAATATGATAATATATACTTGCTAGTCTTTTTCTTCATATTATTTCTTTTGTTCTCTCAGCTTATTGAGAACCATGCTAGTACTGCTAGTACCAGAACTGCCATCTGCTGTGTCTTTATTATTGTATCATTCATTTTATGCCTTCTTTAACGTCCTGTCACCTCTTACTAACACTGCTCACTGGATTCTGGCACAATTATTCTTCTAATGTCACTGTATCTCCTTTTAAAACTCAGTATGTTTTCATCTTCTTTAAACTGAACAACTTTACTCATTATTACACCAGTTTGGAATCTACTGAATCTCAGTTCTAGCACCTCATTAATGAGGCACAGAAGGAAGAAGTGGATGAAAGGATCTGTATATCCAGGCCTTACCCAACACACATATAAGCTCACAATTTGATCAGCAGAGAAAGATTTACATCCTTTATTCATAGAATCTGATCCTTGCTGACCTGTTACAACATGGGTACTCGTGGAATAAGGTTGCCTTCTATTAAGAAATAAACTTATAGCCATGGGAGTAGTACTTACCAATTAGCCCCTGGTACTAGGATCCCTTAAGGTTCAGACCACACAGAACAGTGCCTATCAACTTCCATAATATGTTGGGGGATGGCCAGTGCATAACCATAAAGATTAGGAAGAAAGCAAGCAAGGGCATCTGAAAATGTGAAATGTGGATTCAATCACATGAAGGCTTGGAGTGCAGAATCCAGACATCTCTACTCTTGGATGAGAACCAAGAATGAATTTCACCATCTAGGGCATCTAGACACTAGAATAAATTAAATATATCAATTGTCCATCATTTAGATAGATTTCAGGTGCCTAAGCCTCAAGTGAAGTATGATTTAGTGGGCTTTATTAATTAGTATGGTATTTATTAATACTAATATTTTGATTTTAAAATTGATTTTGCATAATTAACTGGACTACTGCTTCCTGAAGTGTCACTTCCTTACCAAGTGTCATCATGCATAGTGAAGTGTTATGCTACAGGCCAATAAATTTGATTCAAGAATTATACTTTTAACTTTTTAAAGGGGAAGGTTTATCTTGAAATTGTAACTGTTTAAATTAAATATAAGCTATAAAAATTTGGTACGTTCTTGTTATATTTTTACAAATGGAATGATAGAATGAAGTTTAAAATATGCTGCTTGTCCTTGAAACTGAATATTATGTCTCAGCCTGGAGAATTTCTGTAGCTGGATTATCAACTCTAGGTAAAGAGATGAAAACACTGAATTATTGTGTAACAGTCAGTGACAGTATAATACTCCACTAATCTGAATGAATACTGCACCCTATGACAGAAATAAAACCACTTCTCAGTAAATACTGAATGAAAACAATAAATGATACAGATCTGAGAGGCATTGAGAATCAAGCTGGAAAACAATATGCTGTGGTTGGAGGGAACAAATTTGTTTTCAAAGAAATAATATAAAAATAGTATATTTTATGCTGCTTCATAGTTTGAGGGCTGTTTTGAAAGTAATGCCTACTATGTTATTATGTTGGCCCATAGGCGGATGCTAGTGATATGGCAGTAGAGGTTGAACCTCTTCATCAATATTCCATTACATTTTGTTGCTCTGTGACAGATGGCAGCAGAGGGGCAGTCTGACAGAATGGCTTCTGACACAGAAGTACACATGAAGCAAAGGTGTGGAACTGAATTCTTCCACATGGAAAAAATGACACTCACTGACATTCACTGACACTTGCTGAACATTTACAGAAATCAAACAGCAGCTGTGAGCACACTGAAGTGCTGGGTGGTAGTTCAGAAGTGAACCAGCTTTACTGGTACAGATTTTTCTAAGCACAGTGTGCAGCTCTTGTTCATTGCTGACAAAAATGCACAGCTAATGGTGGTGCCAATGTTAAAAAATAGTGCTTTGTAGCTGAGAATTTGCCCTATCAAATAAGGCTATTGTGCTCTTTTTGTAGTTTCCATTGAAATAAATAGGAGGCATTACCTTTGGAGCACTACATATATGCTGTTTTGTAAGCATGTGTTCGGGAGACAAGGCACTGTAACCTGACTAGGTTCACAGACACAGTACTAATTAAAAATTCATGAGAATCATATCGGCATGTTCTGAATAGACAAACCTTTAAAGAACAGACTTTTTATAACAATGGAAACCTAATCAAAGGAAGCTTTTGCAGTAGATTGCATAATTTCATATGAGAGAGTTGGAGAAATATTCCTCCAACGAGAATTAACATAAAAGAGGGTCAGAGATGAAGTAAAAACATAAATACTCATATTACACTTGCATAAAGAAAAGCATTTGAGAGAAATAAATAAATAAGCTCTGATCTCTTAACTGATCCGGGAAACAATTCAATTAAAGTAATCAACATGCCAGATCTCCCTTCCTGATTTGCTTAAGTAAGTTTGTATTTGCAAAAGTAGAATTAGATTGTGTATACATGTGAGTGCTTCCCTTCACTTCTTTTCCCGCAGGGAAAATCAAACTTACAAGCGATCATTTAGCAAATGTCAAGGCAGATTAAAGGACTTCAGGTTCCCAGAATTTTGACTACATTAACTATAGGATTTGTATGCATTAAAGCCACAAATCTGGCTCAAATTTAGCTCAGCCATCCTTTTGCTAGCTCAGCTAACCAAATTTCAATTGTGTCAGTATGGCTTTGGTCAGGAACTCTGTATTTGTTCCATAACAACTGCAGTTTGTATTAGTATCTATTCCACACAAACAAACAAACAAAACTGGAACTTAATTTCACCTTTGTATTATTGTATCACCATCTGAAAAGGTTGCATGAACCAGATGAATAGCATTAAAATAGTAATAAGAAAACTATACATTAACTGACGTGGTTACGAGGATAGAGTATGAAATGATATTATCCCTGCCACTTTGAAACAGACCTAGACAAACAATACTTTGAACACGATAAATTGTTAAAGCTTAACAACAGAAGCTTACATTTACAGGAGATTATATGTTTACAGAGTAGATTATGTTATCAGCAAGAGGAAAAAAAAATCTTCCTTAGTGCATGCTACAACAGAAGATACTACAGGAACAGCAGTGTTAGCTACAGTAGAAGTCATTGATAACAATGACAGTAATATCTGGTACTCTGGAAGACTTTCTGCACATGGAGTAAGACTGCACACTGAACAGACTGAGAATCTATAAACTAATAGGAATGAACTTGAAGTACCAATAACATAAGTTAAATTCAATTTCTTGTCAATTCATAAGATAACATCAGGAAGTTTCTCAAGGCGTAGGGCCCAAAAATCTGCAACAATTTAGACACTAGTAGGTACTCAAATGATGGTAAAATCTCAGATTTGTAGGTTATCCTGTTTCACTAGATTGACACTATTTATAAATCTAATTTTCCTACACAAAAGATTTTTTGTTAGTTTTTATAGTGTCCTCTGCAAATAAATAATTATTTTCACATGCACTGAAAGCTTCTACAATATTTTCAACAGATTATGTAACAATCATTAATTTGAAATTACTTTTTATCCTCCTCTCCCAAAGAAAAATATATTTTCCATAAGGGGAATACAATTAAGGGAATACGATTTGAAATAAAAAACTTGTAAATACTTCAACAGCAACTAGTTACATACTAATTTCCATTCTATTTTTTCACACACCAAGAGCATTCCGAATTGCTTGGCTTTTATACTGATTATTTCTTATTTCAATATAAGAATCAAGATGAGTTGAATTTGGAGAGTTGAATTTTAATTCTTTAAAATTATTTCTTATTTATTTTTATCAAATTATAGATTTAGATGACCTCCACCTTAAGACTGGATCTTAAGATCCAGGCAAAGATTTTAACAAAGGATAAGACAATTAACACTTAGTATGATCCGTGTCAGTCAAAAATGGTTATAAATGTACATCAATAGTCATGTGCAATAGCAGCTGCAAGTAGTGTTACTTGCACTTGAAAAAAAGCACCACATTTTCACTTTCAGATCACTGAAAATCATTTCTGAAGAGTTGAAAGCTTTGTAATTTCCTTGTTTATCTATTAACACCAGAGTTCACATGATTTCCCATTGTACAGGCACAGGCAGGCTTGATAAAGATCTGAGCTTTCTGAGAACCATAACAAAGATCTGCTAAGAGATGGGAAATTATTACAGAGTAGATTTCTCTCTTCCGTCTGTTTGAGAAGATGGGCATAAGTGACAATGAAAGCTGTTCTGTGAGGTACTGAAGTAGAATAAGGAAACATGTAGTTGAGTTTTCTTGGATTTGAGAATGCCCTCACTGTTTTGCTTAAAATGCTACCCCAAAGAAGGATCAGATTGTTAATTTCAGAAGGCAATTTCAAACAGAATTACTTTAGATAACAAATGAAGGAAAACTGGCATTGAAAGCATAGGGAAGAACCATACTCTCTCTAATGAAACTACTTCATTAAAGAAACATAAACATAAATTTACGTTTCCTTGAGTTTGCTGAACTCAACCATACCTTTGCAGCTAGAGTGCTTAGCTACCTCTTTGCATCTATGGCAAGTTCTGGGAATGTAAAGAAAAACATATCCCAGTATTATACCTTAGTACTAGAACTAGGAATCACTTTTTTTTATCATCAACTTCATAAATATGGCATTTTGACCAGCAGAGTATTTTTTTTTTTTTTAAACATAAAAAGTTAAGCAGAACTTCTTGAAAAATATGTAAGTGGTCCCAGGTAACATAAGTGATACTGAAGTCATAAAACAGGCACTTCAAAATGCTTAGGTTTGTGACTTACTAAAACAAGAGGGTAAGTACTTGTGGGAATGTATGAATATGCGTGATCTAAGTTACAGTGACTTTTTCTGTAATGCTTCAGCACACATATCCTGTCACAAAATTCTTTTCCACATCCTGAAGCCTATGTCTGAAAGTTCAATATTAAAATACTTCCCCTTTGTACAACATCTACAGCTAACTTTTAAAATGGTGTAACAAATCAAAACCACACACATAAAACACTGAAGGACAATTTCCGTTCTCCCCCCTTCAAACAAATACAAACTTTCACACATCATGCACATCATTTTGAGAGAGCAAAAAAATGGAGACGATGGCATGCATGTACATATGTGAGTATATGCCTTCACTTTCTTGAAAGGAGAAAGAAGAGGTATAAGAACTTACCTCTCATAGAAGAGATTCTAGTTTTAAAGGCTTAGAGACTGTATTATGTCATAAGTATCTGGGCTTCACTAATTCCATGACTGCAGGGTTCTTTGTGATTTTGATTTTGCAATTGAAACTGATTGGATGGCAGACAAAAGGACAGAAACAGCTGCAGCTGGTATTATTGATTATTTCCTCAATTTGAAGGAAGTAAAGCAGGAGGCTAACAACATTGCAGGACAAAGGCTAAGTTGTTGCTCTATGTCTCTGGCAAAGCCAGTCACTGTCCACTGCTGTGTGCTTTGAATTAATTCATAACATGTAGCTATTATCATTTTAATAACACAGATTGTTGTAGAAGTCATAGGAACTTGCCTGTTATAATGGTGAGCTTTTAATCTTGTTATCATTTTAGTAAAAACTGAAATCTCTAATATGAAAGGACACTAAATCCAATATAAACATTCTGGAAACTGCTTTTGGGTTGTGTTATCAGCAATATGAATAACTTTCCAGCAATACACTGAGCTCATAATAGTTAATACCTACCCTAAGAGGTCTTGCCCTTTGAATGAGAATTGTATCTTCCTAGATAAAATAGAAGATAACTCTCTAAAATGAAGTTATATTAGTAAGCCAAGATGGAAGAAAAAAATCAAATCAAAACAGGAAATGTGTAAATTTAGAACACAAGTGATACAAATGTTATTTGCTGTACTCCTCTTTTTTTATCCCCTTCAGTGCACTGACTTGACATTAGCCACTCCTATGTAGAGCTTCAATTTGAAGGAAGTAAAACAGAAAAATTGAATAGAGCCCATCTCCCTTAATGAAATGCATGTTAATGTGGATGCATGGTATAAACAGCAGCATGGACATACTCTCTTGGTGTAAAATTAGGTTTGTACTCACACAGCTTCTTCCAATGACCTACTGAATGGAGGCCTCTCAGGCTATAGAAAAACATCAGTTTACTATAGGCATTATGCATTGATTGTTTTAAGATGCAATTTTGGAGCAACAGCAAAAGTAGTCAGACACTACCTTGCAACCAACACTTACAATAAATCTTAAAAATTATTGATACAGATACGTCTGTGTTAAAGAACTGCAGACAAAAAAAGTAGAGATTTAAGGAATAGCTTTACTCGATTCACATATTCTCAAAGCTTTGCTATGACAAAAACTAACCTGCCACCCCAGGCAATCTATTTCAGTTCCTCTCTCTCATTACCATTCAAAAATGTTTCTAGTCTAGCTGAATCTCTTAATAGAATATAAGATCATCACTTGTTGTTCTGTTCTTCCTGTACATACAGAACAGATGATCCCCTTCTGGTTTAAGGAGATGGAAGCTGTCCGCATGTTTGCTTTCAGTCTTTCCAAACTGTGCAGAGATCTCTCAAAGAAAAGTCCGCTAGGATCTGAGATCATGCTTAGGTGCTCATTAAGACTAAATCTGTACCTTACTGGATTATCTAGAAACAAATACGGTCTGCACAAGCAGATCTTAACATTTCTACTGAGAACACCATGCATGTTCCCTACACCCATGGATTAACTACTTGTATTCTCCATCTGCATTTTGTCTTACACTCCTTGCCTTCCAGTCAAAGTATTGTCTACAATGCTAAACTAAACAAAGTAAGGTTTTCTGACCCTGTGGCTAGCTGGCACAGAATGGCTTCCTTCCATAGAGTTAAACTCTCTTGTCCCAGATAACTGTATAGCTTTGTCAGGAGTGCCTGCTGGGAACAGTCCCTGGCCTGTGCCCAGACATTATCTAGGAAAGATAGTTTCCACCGGGGAGCATTCTCACTAATGAGCATCTGCCAGGGCTTGAGGCCTTTCCTTGTTTAATTTACAGCCATAAACGCAACCAAAGATGTTGACTCTGTCACATTAGAAAGAGAAGTTTATAGCCATTAGCCCTTTGGGATATGGTGTGCTGTTCCTCAAATGAGCTACCACTTTAGAAAAAGCCTTGAGAAAACCACTATGCCTCAACCAGACTCCTAGTTTTACTTCATAAACACTATAATGCCAAGATATATTCTTCCCTGTTGATAAGTGATCAAGCTAACAGAAAATGTTAAGGTGGACTCTGTTGAGGTGAACCTTCTAACAGCATCAGGATGTTCCAACTACAACAAAAGTACTTTGACTCTTCTGACCTCTCTCTATTCCAAAGAAGTAGAAAGTACACTGCCCAAATGTGCCAAGACCATTGTGGAAGATGATGTTATATAAAGAACAAGCTGTTGAAGGCTGGACATGAAAAAGCTGAACATCTCCAGACAGTAAAGAAACTGAAGCTAGTGTTCTCTTAACTCTAAAAAGTACTGTCAGCATTGAGGGCAAGTAACCCATTGTACCTCTCCTACCATTTTGATTTGGTGCTATTGTGATATAATTTAGTAACATAAAATTATTTAAGATTTCTTCAGCCATCTAAGCTGTGATCTGTGCACAGTCTTATGCTGGTAACTATTCCCACTGATTTGATGTCTTATACCAGTACTTGACAGCTGTCACTTGAACATTACCAGTGATTAGGTTCTTGACCAGAGTTCATCTTGCTTGGTACTCTATTTCCATTAAAAACATATTGGTCCACTATCTTGACTTGAATCTACTATTTTAAAATTCCCTCCATCAGGTTCAAGAGCGATCTTCCTTTGGTGATGTGTTCCATAAGTTTACTAACCATTATGTAAAAAACTTAAATTTGTTCAGAGCAACAAAAAACCTGCCTTTATTTTTATTTAAATGAGAACATTTCTAGCAATTCTTAATTTATCTATGCAAGTGTTCCAAAATAAAATTTAGCATTGTGTTGGACTGTGTTTACCAAACTCCAAATGACTTTTGTAATATCCATCAAATTGAATTTTCAGTTAAACTTGGGCAGCAATATTGATGGCTGGACTATATACTGAATGTGATAATTAGCAGTGAGGAAGTACACAGCCCTTTAGAGTATGTAGTACAATATTTTGTCACAATGTTCTGTTGAATTAATTCTGGAATTTGTATACAAATGTTTCTGGGGAGTGGATAAAGAGAACTGAACATCAGGAATATGGGATCACTGAAATGAACCAAACACAAATTAGGCATATTAAAAAAAAAAACAAACATATGATCAATTATATGTAGACATTACATAGACAGAAAGCTTAACTGTCATTTGTGAATATAATAGTAATTTTTTATTTTAGACAAAATATGATTTTCAAATTCACATTTGATTAAGACACTTCATTTTTCTTTTTGTTTCCCAAATTTTTAATTACTCTAAGTCAAGCAGTTAAAGAATACATTTCAGAGGTGGAAAGAAAAACATCAGTGCTTTCTTTAGGGAGGAAAATACCACTCATTTAAATAAGAAATCATTTCCTTCTCAGCTCTTCTAGATTATGGTGTGAAATTACCACAGATTCTATCAACAGAAACAAACAAAGTTACCTGGCAATTTCAGATAAAAAGAGATAGCCAAAATCACTATGGTGGGTCACAGCCATCTATTGACACTTCCAGACATGATCAAGAAAAGTAAAGAAGCAGAAATTCAATAAGTTGTATGTCATCATGATTAAGGGAAGTCAGATAGCAAATCCAGATTTGGAATGGAGTATCCCTTGTATGCTTCTGCAGAGCTCATACTGTCTCAGTACTAATTCATGCCGCATTTCTGATTTTTTTTTTTTTTTTTTTTTTTACATCACTGTAAAAGTGTCATTTACTTATAAGTCAAATCATTATAATCACTAGAAAATACCAAGGAAGCATGAGACATCTGAGGATGATTTTGTTTAAATCTTGCAATCTCAAGAGATGCTTTTATGACTGAGAAAAAGTTAACAGAAGTAAGTCACCTTCTGAACGTAAACACATAACTGGGAAGTCAATCATTGGGAATTAAACTCTGTAAGAAAACAGTGGCATGTTGAGAAAACTCTCATAAATATAAAGCCTCGGTGCTCCCTTTTAACTTCTCTGAATGGCTTATCTTAGCAGCATGTTCAAGTAAGATTGGGAACAGAGTTCACGTTCATAAATGCGCAGTCAACAATCTGCAAACTGTCCCAGTAAGAAAGGTGTAGAAAATCAGTGAAAAGGATTGGCAACATAGTCATTCTATGCGCAGACAGAGCCAAGATGCTAAAAAAGTAGAAAATGCATGAGAATGGATATAATGCTAGCCTGTTTAGATTTTCCTATTTCTCTGAATACTGTTGCAATGTCAAAATTGATGTTTTAATGCTGAGTTTCCCTGTGCTCCATCAGTCTGAGACTGTATATTATTGCATAGGACAAATGCACCTAGGCTGAGGTAGGTCAGATAACGGCAAGTTCTACTGATTTCTGTTGAGTGAAAAAGAGCAATTCCAAAGACAATGTAAATTAAAAAGCTAGAGACAATTTGTAAAGATTTGTGAGGTTTATGCCAAAAAGGTAGCAGCGGCCAAGCTAAACTAGCTCTGCATTACAATGTAAGTAGAGGAAGAATGGTTTGTTATAAAGTACCAGACAGATAACTGTAAAAGTCATTGACAGCATCCAGAAGCGACTGAAAACCTGTTTACAGGAAAACACTCCCTAAGCCTTTCCAGATATGCAAGTTTCATATGCAAAGTGTAGAAGGATTTTGATAAATCCAAATACTGCACTGAATGGCAGTTATAGTAATGGGATCTTTGCACTTCTGTTTACAGAAGCTGCATTCATGCAAACATAGCCCTCTAATCACTTCTCTGAGACATACTAAGAGATTCTTGCTTAATGAAAATAATATTTGGTCTCCTGATGAGTAGAAAACCTATGAAACAACGGTGTTTGTAAACCCTGCAAAATTCTGTATCAATTATGCTATCCTGCAGGAATCTCTGTGCTTGCAAGTGGCATAAAAGTTATATTTACTCCACCCCTTCTCACATGTGTGTTTAATCCCTTTGAAAGTGTGTGTAACGGTCCAATTAGGATAGACAACAGAGGATATTCTCCCAGCTCATATGAGACTAAAGGAGAAGCCAGAACATCTGAGTGCACACGTCCTGCATGTCATTCTGGAAACATTGTGAGAATCTGGTCTGGTACTGACACATATCTTCAGTCTTTATCGGTATCCTAACTCCATTCTCATTACAAGTAAGAAGGTTCGTAAAAAGATAAAAGTGTATAGTTGAAAAAAATTACAGAGATTGTTACTTTGATTCAGCAACAATATAGGCAACAGCAAAGTTTCCACTAGTTAAAATAGAAACAGGACTAGATGGATATGTGCATGTGTGACTATAGATTCCTTTGTCTAATGCTGCATCACCCCTTCTGAAAAGACCTAATCTATTCTTGCATACTTAAAGAGGTATTTATTAATGTTTAGCTTCCTGTAGATAATTTGGCTGCTCTGTGCAGCCATAAAATTTTATGACAGTAAACATGAGATGTACCTAAATTGCACAGAAATGTTTCTAGACTGCCTGCTTTATTTTTCTTTTACAGTGTCAGTCCCATTAAATTTACATTGGTGCTAATTTTACAAAAACTATGTGTCAAAGTTATTAAGGTGTTGAATATGCTGAGTCAATTCATTTTAGTTATAACCCTCTGAATGACTGTATACAGTACTTTTTGGTCTGAAATGTCTGTATGTGGAAACTTTGCAGCAAATGCTGCTATGCTTATCCAGCTACTGCAGTTGTCAGAGTGATTGGTGATGACTGTGAGAGATCATTAAAATGAGACTTTAATTGTCCACATCTTAACACGACCATCAGTGCACAATGTTTTCCAAAAATAAAAAGCTGTTTATTTCCTACCATTTCCCAAAATGTACTGTGAGGGAAGAAGAAAAATAACTGTATCAGTATTTAAAAAAAAAAAAAAAAAAAAAAAAAAAGCCAGACCTTTGCAGGTATGGAAGTAAAACAGACGACAGGGAATTCATGTGACTTACAGAAAGAGCTACAAACCATTTCAGAATTAACCTCTCACTGCACAGATTTCTATAAAGGTTGCAGAGAGGAGACTGAGATTACAAAGAACAGATACAGAGCTGTGTATCTTTAGATAAGGTGACATTTCTGTGTGCTGAATAAAAGCAAAATAATCAAATGGGATTATTTTTTTATTATTATTTTTATTATTTTTTTTTTTAAACAACCTATTACAGAACCATTTAGTGCTTATTTAGGTGAGCATTCCCATTCTGGAAATCCTCAGCTGAAAGAAATAGTAGAAGGCTTATAAGTTTGTACAAATCAAAGCAGTTTTTTTTCATACTGAAATTAATTCAAGCATGGTTTGAGTAAATTATTTTTATCCTTATGACCTAAACATTTTTATTTGTCTGAATTCACAAAGCAGAAATTTGTTTGATCTAGTAAAACATGAAACCACATATCTGTTCAACAGCTCATTTTGAACCAAGATTGAGGGGCAAGCTCAGAAAAAAATGTATCCAGACTTTCTTCTTTTTTAAAACATGTCCAAAGCAGACCAATGTTTCTGAAATTATGCTTCAGTGACATGATTCACCCATCCACTGACACAGTATTTTCCCAAGAAAAGGATCAAATATTCCCAAAACTTATTTGCCTAATTCTTTCTGCTTGCTTTCCCTCATTCGTTTTGCATTTGTCTTTGGCTTGCATCTGTTCACATACTAGTCTATTCTTCATCTTCAGTGTAACAGTGTGGCAGCCACCATATTCATTTCACAGCATTCTTGCATCTTTCATTAGCAACTTACTAACATCTTTTGTAAACTTATAAACAAAATCAAGATGACAAAAAAAAAAGCTATGACTACATAAATGTGTTTCTTGAACATCAGGCCGTTACTGCTTAGGCAAGAGCAATAATGATTCCAGAGCAATGTTAAAAATTGTCTGTTAGAAAGTTTAAGGTTTAAAAGCTCAACAAATGAGAAAAGATAGACATCCAAGATGTAGGAATCATAATTCATTTGTTATGTAAAACAAAATATGAAAGAGGACTTCCTAAGGGACCTGGTTTAGTGAGTGGACTTTGTATGTCAGATTGATGGTTGGACTTGATTTTGAAGGCCTTTTCCAATCTAGATGATTTTTGCTATGGAATACTCTGCTGTTAACTCTGAGAATGGAAGCAGATGATTTTACATACAGTGTCTGAGGCAAAACTTGCATGTTTTGCCTCAGACAGTTAGCACTTCATTCTACCAAAGGCTGCTACAAAGCCCTAAGAGGGCAGAGCCACAGACGCAGTCCTCTTTCTATCACTTCCCTGAACAGGCTCTCCTGTGAGGCTACCTGGCTTTGCTTTGTAAATGCAACAAAACAGAGCACCTCCAAAAAGGACAACAATTTCCTTGAGCAATCTTACAGAAACCTTGCCTATAATTTTCCATGGGAAAAAGATTATTTAAGAAATTTAGAGAAGTATCAATAAAGCAAAACAAGCTCCTTCAGTCTCTCCATTACAAATCTTGTATGAACATCAGCACAATTTTGTCCTATTTTCTATATCATAACAGTTTTGATGTTATTTATTTTTCCTCTGAACACAGGACTTAACAATATTCTAACTAGGCATATACACTGATTTATAATACAAGAAAAAGGAAACAAGGACAACCAAAAAGTAGCAGGATAAGTATATATATAAACACCAGATTTCTTATTAAATAAAGTATTGAATGCACAGTGGAAAGTACTATTGGGTGGAAGAGTAAAGGAGGACTCTGAAACAAATTTAAACAGATAAAATAAATGACAATTTTAAGAGAGCTATGATTACAGCTTTGGAGAGAACAGACGAAATAAACATGATTTGCTTGAAGTAAGGAAGTTTTCGTTTTCAGGCATTCATACTCATAGGTTGTGGGAACTCTTTTCATCCCTGTTAAACAGCCAGCATAGATATTTAGAGAAAGATAATCTGATTCAGTGAGTTAGTGACATAGTCTTTTTAATGGGCAGTTACTCTTCTAAGATTCTTACGCTTTCCATGCTTAAAATAAATAAATACATAAATAAAATAAAATATGCTATTTTTCTGCTAAGATCTTAAAAAAATATTTTTAATCTGTGTGTGGATAAATCTATTCACTGTACCACAGGTCCTTTTGCATAAGCCAATTCTGTAGACTCAGAGAAGGTCAAAGTGAAAATAAACTCTGCAATCATCTCAAATCTATTATGACCATACAGCATCACGCATATGAAGCCTACAAAGGATGAGAAGTTGAAAGTATATTTTTGAGAAAGCTGGTATTAAATGCTCTTATTCAAGAGCACTATAAAATGTAGGGGAAAAAAAAAAGGAGTAAAAATAAAATACCATGCAGCAGAGTATTTTACTAGCGGCACAGAAAATGCAGACAGAAAAATATAAAAAATTACAGTGGATTATTGAACAGCTGTAATTTTCACATTTCCACACACATCTACATAAAAAGCCAAGTGTGGGGCAAATCTACATTCCTAAGTTCAGAGCATGCAAGATACTAAATAGATTTAATTTGTTTAACTCAGTAAATCAATGACCTGCCTGCAGGCTGACATAATTTTCCTTCAGTAATACTAGTCTCTGGTGGATAACAATTTTGACTTCATCTTCTATAAAATAATGTTTCTCTAAATTACTGAGCAATCCAGATTTCAACATTAGGCCAAATAAATCATCCAAGTCAAAACAGTCTAAAGAAACAGCCCTCACAGTGCCCCAGCAGCAATCCATATACTGACTGTGCTGGAGGAAAGCGAATTCAGGCTACACACTCAGTACGTTCATCTTTCCATTGCACAGATTGTTGGCTGTAAAGTCTGACTGCATTTGCAGAGTCGGATGCTCTTCTTACACAATCAGTGGTAAAATCCAAAGCCCCAGGCCTTCTACTTAGTTGTGACATATTACTTCAAAAAGGATAGAAACCTATCTAGCTTGCATTGTAGACAATTATCACCAGAATCTCAGATTCATCAAAGCAATTTCTGACAATATGAAATAAGCCTTTAAGAAATATGTATGACTATTCATAAGTTGCATCAATAACTGAACAAAGGAAAACTATGAAATGCAATTGGTGACCTCAGGAGTCCTGATATCTAAAATATAAGTATCTCTCTTACAACTTCCCAAATCAATAATAATAATGTCTGAATATGACGTTAGATCTTCTAAATTCAATAGAAATGTCAGTGACAGTAAATTTTAAGGAGCCCTCATACCCATAGACATGAAAGCTCTTCAATCAACAGAAGAAAAAGCCTGGCTCTGTCCCAAGAACACCTAATGTATCTTGAGCATAGAACAGGCATCTCTGCTTGTGCAAGAAATCACATCTCTTAGAATTAGGTGTCTTATAAACGTTCAGCTTGGAGGGAAGCGTCCTTTTATTTGGGTTTAGGTACTGATGAAAGAATGAATTCTAATCATCCCTTTGTTTTCAGAGTCTTTTATGCTCTTCTATGTTTCATGTTTTTTTCTTTTTTTTTTTTTTCTTTTCATTTTACAAAATGAAAGATATTCTTACTGCATGACGTGATTCCACGATCAAGGGACTGAAGAAAAACACCAAATGTCTTGAGAGCTGGCAGCTCACAGAGTGTTACAAAACAAGCCCCTGAGCCAACTAGACTGAGAGATGTTGGCCTTGCACAGTAACTATAACATAATGATAAATGTTTAACTTAAACATCTATAGCACAATGAAGTCATTTCTCCTTCACATGTTTACATAGAAACTCTGTTAGGTTAACAACAGATGCCACAGCATGCAGAGTTTTCATGAGAAGACACATGGTTACCCCAAAGGGGACTAAGTGGAGTTCTCTCTCTGTTCTGTTTCAACCAGAAGTATATCAGGGAAAAGATGCAGGCAGAAGACATATGATACCCCTACAAATATGCAGAAATCAGAGTGCAACTAAGCGCTGTTGTTGTCTCAGGATAGTAATGTTGAACTCTAGGTGGGCACAGCAGCTCTGTTCTCATCTAAGCAATGGATTGTACTCAACTGGTGCAACAGTGCTGCATATTGCACTGAATTTTGTTGCACTGGTTGATATATATATATATACACACACATATACACATATATATAAAATAAAAAATGATAAATTATATAAATATAAATATTTAAATTATTAAAAAAATATATAATTTTTTAGTATTCAGATTACAGTTCTTGCACTGAATCTCTCCTCCAAGGGAATGCACTGGAAAACATACAAACAAAAGAAAACCAGATTTGCTTAAATAAAAGCTATTTAATTCCTGTGTTTGCTGGCTTGCCTTTGTTACTCATTCAAAGATTATGCTGAAATACACATTACCACTCACATAAACTAAGGGAAAAGAATTTGTGCCATTCTCTTAATCTAGAAGATTGCTCTGAGAAGAATATCTGAGAAGAATCTCAAAGCACGCTAGCAAAGATTAAAAGAACACCTGCCTGCACTGAATCCATATCCAAATTAAGAAGAGACTGAAAAACTTGTAGCAGGCATCAAAATGATGATAATTCAATTGTGGAAGAAAAAAAATAATCCATCATTTTTGCAATAAAAAAATCAATTTTTTTTTTTTTTTTTTTTTTTTTTAATTATTAGGAAATCTGGTTTTAAACAATTGGAAATACTTTCATAACACTGAAATATTTTATTTTTATACTGGCAAATGATTCATTTTAAAACACTATATGTGATCCATGTTACATTTTAAGAAATTATTGTAGTATAAATAGAAGCTTAAAAATATCAAAACACAGTAGAAGGGGTAAAACAATTATATCAACATTTCTTTTTCATTGAATATCTCAGTTAACTAAATTCTTTTTTGTAATGTGTTTCAAATAAAACTTCAAGTGAAAGTGATATAGCAGAGAAGTTTCTAAACCCTGCTAAATATATCCCTGCAATATTTTTTTCACTTCATTTACTAAAAAAGACAATAGATTTGTTAGTGATGCAAGAAAGAAGTAGAAAATACTCTTGGTAACAATCTTGATCTTCCCTTGATTTAAATCTTTTCTGTCAGTGTTCATAGTGGGGGCCTGATACTCTTGGGACACATTTATGTTCTTACTAAAATGAGGAAGATAATGGGATACCTACCAAAGTATATATTTGTTTAAATAAAAGAGCTTTTTGCTATCTTTATATCTTTATGTGAATTTGGTCTTCCTCTGGTGATTATGTTTCATAAAACTGTGTAGCTCTATTCTGAAACACTCGGAAAACCTGCAAACAAATAAGCAAGCAAGCATCTCCTGCACATTTGTATTCTTCCTGGAAAAATAGAAATAATGAACCCAAATTTTTGCTCAGAGACAGGCCAATAATGAAAGTTAATGATTATTGATACAGTGAGCTATCAAGTGATTGATTTAACATTAATACATTCCTTTTTCTTACTCTGACAGAGAGGAAGCAACCACTGTTGTGTATATTTATGGACTTTTAAAGGTGTGTGCTTTATGAAACTAAGCACATATATGAATTCACATTGTATGTCAATAATAGATATCCTGAATGATAAAGCATATTCAACATTTAAATTACATTAATTAATGTATAGGGTCTCAGATCCTAGGAAACCAATGCAAGTATTTATGAGAATGCTTATGTACACAAGCAAATCCAGTGAACATAAACTGCAAACAATGCAACAAGTTTGTTTTATTAAAGCTAAGAGCACACAGTTATTTAACCAAATATCTACATGGGGTTGAATTTGTTTGAATCATAGAATCATAGAATTACCCAGGTTGTAAAAGACCTTGAAGATCATCAAGTCCAACTGCAACCTAACCATAGTTCCCTAACTCTAAAAACCCTCTGCTAAATCATATCCCTGAGCACCACATCCAAACGGCTCTTAAACACATCCAGGGATGGTGATTCAACCACCTCCCTGGGGAGCCTATTCCAGTACTTAACTACCCTTTCTGTAAAGAAGTACTTCCTAATATCCAACCTAAACTTGCCCTGGCGCAACTTGAGGCCATTTCCCTTCATCCTGTCACTTGTCACCAGTGAGATTATATTGACATCACAAAGACTTTTCCTTCAATAAATATATTCATTTGAAAAATATATTCATTTGAAGAATGTAATTTCAAAGTACTTTAAGAAATAACTTAAGAAGACAACAGCTCAAGGTAATTACATAATATAATTTCAGGAAATTAAATCTTTAAGTAGGGGGGATCAAAGAGGGTAGTTGGGGAAGAGAAATGGCAACTTTATTCCAGTTGCTTTTAGGCATTTAACAATTTAAGTCAGTTTTCTCATCACTCCAGGTTCTCTCTAAAGCAAATGGAGTGGAATGGGCAGTTGAATGATCCTATATGAGCATATGAGCATCAAAATGCTAAAATATACATTTATGAATTCTTCTTTTCCCAGCTGTACCCTAATGAGTACAGAAAATATATATAGATATCTGCAGATAAATGCAAAAATTCATCATACTGTACAAGGAAACACACAATCAGTAAAATAGACACAATCCCTCACATCTCTGTTCAACTTTTTTTTTTTTTTTTTTTTTTTTTTTTTTTTTTAACAGAGAAAACTGCTGAGGGTCACAGAGGTTTTGGAAGTTAGTGATGAACAAGCACATATTTATGATCCAAAATTGATTCATACTAATCTGTATTTCCAGCATAATCACTACTCTCTTTCCATACTGAATAGCATCAGAAGTAGCAGTAGCACCTACAGAGAAGAACATTTCACATTAATCTAGCAAGAGAATAGCAAAATAACAACAGTTGAGTCTAATTTTAGTGAAATCAAGAAATGTCTGGAAACTGAATGTGAAAGGCCACTGAATGACAGTTGCAAAGCTCCAACAGCAGTGAGGTGAAAATGATCATTTTTAGAGCTGGTTTTACCATTGCTTCAGCTTCAATTATGCTGTGATGAAATTAGCTTGTATTTGTTGACATGGTCATTGCTGGTACCCAACTTGCTTCTGCAGTTCTTAGAACCGTATATGCCAATTACTAGCAAAGGAAGCAGCTTTTCAGAACTCAAAGAAATGAAAGACAATGCTAACGTGCTATTTGTTCACAGGATCAAGGAACGGAGGATTATCAAATAGAGAAAATGTTTATTGATTCATGATTCAAAGGCAAAATTGAACTGATGCAGATGGAGGTCACTGGGAATTGTTCTAATTAGCAAAGTGCAACAAGATAGATCATCTGTTTCTGCTTCCTCTCCCAAGTGTCCAAATATATCTCATCAAGAACAGCTGCCAGAAAAGAAACAAATAAATAAATAAATAAAGCACATGAGATAAAAACACCATGAAAACTAGCGAGGACCAACCATGGCTTATTTGGAAACTGAAGCTGTGCTTCACTGTGAATTTGTACCAAAGAAAGAGTCATGAGCTTATCTCAGTATTCAAAGTGCATATTCTATGTGCAGTCCTATAGATTTAATCAAGCTGTTCTTAAATAAGTGAAAGGATCTACAAGCAATCAATAATAAACTGGCATACACAGACATATGCCCTCTGTGATAGACCTTCAATACCACCTTCAACTCTGAGTTATTCCTCCCCTGAAATTGGTGCTACTTGAAGCTAAAAATATCTATAAAAACAGTACAGTCTGACATATTACTAAATATGTTTTCAAAGGAAAAAAACTTAACTCCTCTCCCTTATCTTCATGATGCAATCATAATTCAAAAGATCTCACTTTGTATAAGTTACTGTTATTAATGTGTTGATTTTGAAACCTCACATCACACAGAAATGGTTTATTAAGGAAGAAAGAAAAAAAGAAAACATAGTTTACTTAGGAAAAAAAGGCTAAATAAATAATTCATGCCTGGATGTACTGAAATCTAGTCTTTTAGAAGGTGCCAACAGATGGTTTACATTTATAGAAAGCGCACTTGCTGACTTTGAAACAGAAATTAAAATTCATAAACTGTATCATTAGCTCTTCTTTGAAGCACCATTATGCTTACAGTGAGTACTTGGATTTTCCCAGGTGAACAGTCTTTAATCACAATTTCACCAAGGAAAGGGTTCAACATGTTACTGCTAAGTTACTTCTAAGTTACTATTTTGTGTTTGTAGGTATGAAGTTAAACTGATTTAATGATCACGTCAAAGGACAAATTGAGAAACCTGGAAGCTAGACTAAGGCTGATGTTTTCAGCTATTACAAATTTCAAAGCTTTTTTAAAGAGAAGGACATAGTACCTCATGTATAATAAACTGTAGCTTTAGCTTATAATATCTCTGCTTGTACTGAACCCTGTAACCATCACAGTAAACTGTGCTACTGCAGCTCATGTAAAATTGGGCATGTAGTTCTTATTTAATTTTAGCAGTTATCAAGTGTTAGTACAGCCAACATAATTGCCTTCATCTAAAAGTCTGCACCTAACAGGGTTATGATTGAGGCTTACTTTACACCTATAAAACACAGAGATTAGCTTTCATTAAGTATTGCTTCATAGTAGATTTACTGTTTGATAGATAGACACAGCAGAGTAATATCAAGAAACATAGGATAATTTCAACTGATGGGAGACTTTGCTATCATAATCTCATATAGCACAGAAGCATCCTCTTTTTCTGTAGAAGGCTGTAAAACTTAAACATAATTTAAAAAGTTTTGTCAAAAAAGCATTGACAAAATAAGAGCCGCTAAGGCAATACTGCACATTTTAGGACCCTAACTGTAGGAAAGCCTTCTTACATCTGGCCACAACTCCAAAATGACTGTTGATTTCAACAGGTGTGTCACCATGGAGTGATATATAGTGCTTCCAAATGTACAAAAATGTGATCTGTGGACAAAATCCACAGTCCTTTTCCAAAAAGTAATTACACAGAGAAGAAGATAAGCAGGAAAGGTCATCCTAGTGCTAGCAACTAAGTTAGACAGTAGAAATGCCCCGTGTTTCTCCTGCTGATCATACTTGACATCTGTGATCTATTACGTTCACATAACACTTAAGCACCTCTTAACACTATCCTCAGTCAAGTAAAGTTTAATAACACACCAAAATTTAGAAAGAAGATTATTATTGTTATTTCTCATCTGAATTACTATAGCCACAAAATTCTATTCAGGACCTGGCATAGGGTATGCTATGCACTGTGCAAACAAGGAATCAGTGCTTATTCTTGTTGCTTCCTTGTGTGCTTAGGATGCTCTGAGTTTTTTTTTTTTTTTTTTTTGTTTTTTTTTTTTTTTTTTTGTTGGTGATGTTTTGTTGGTTTTTGTTTGTTTGTTTTTCTGTTTATTTAATGAATGCACCTTGTTTATAAAGAAAAGCCAAGCATCTTTTTCACATATAGATCTTTGTAGTTTTTTCTCCACATTACATCAGCTGTAAACTAAGGTGACCTACATGTTCACTTAAATGTGTTAAAAACCTAAACCTTGTATCTGTTCACTTCACTGTATGTATTTGATACTTCCTTGTAGGGAGGGGAAAGCCAAGCCAACTGCTACTAATGTTGGCTCCATTACTTGTAGCCATGCTAGAGATACATTTAGTTATAAACCTCAGAGGAGCAACATGTATTACACTTAGATCTAGATGGAGTCCTTCTCTGCCGATCCTCCCATTCACTGTTCAAACCTATTTTAACAAAAAGACCTACTCTTATTTCAGAGAAAAAAGTATAACTTTTATATATTATCTAAGAACTGAGACCTCTATCACTTAAACAACATCAAAAGAAAAAACTTAACACCACATTCACTATAAACTACTGAGATATGAAGGCAAGCTATTCTATATAACTAGCTTAGACAGGTGAAAGTAAAACATAGCATGGAGGAAAATAATTTACTTAAGACTGTATTTTGATACCCAAAGCTAGAGGCAATAGATTCAATTAGAGGAAATAATTATTTCCAACTAACTTTACAATTGGTACTGAATTCAAGTCTGTTATTGTTCTCTTGGAGTTTTTCTGCATTGTAGTCTTTGTAAACTAATAAAACTGAGATGCTATCATGAAAATGATAATATGCTGTGGCTCAACAGAAAATAATGTGGAAGCTCCCAGTTCAAACAGTCTGATACAAAATCTTCTTCACAAGGCCTTCAGCACAATGTCTATACATATCTTCCATGACTAAGAACGTACAGAAAGGGAACAGCCCACATGGTCTGTTTCAGACACCTGCTCAGTTCTAGCAGCTCTCAAGAACATCTCGAACAGTAACAGTCATTCCAATTGAGCCAGCCAAACACACTGGTCCAAAACCAGCTAGAAAGTACTGCCTTGCCCTGTCAGTGGGAGAAAGATGTGAAGACAGTTCACTCTGAGTCAGCCTTGAGAGCCTGCCATGTATGTGATTGACTTCACTGGACTCTTTGCACAGGGACATAAGCTGTTTCTCTCCTGCTGAGATCAGAATAGGAACGCTCTCAAAGCTCTGGAGTATTTTACTGGGTTAGATTTAGGTCCATTATTAATATCTAATTTCCTGACTGATATTAGGAGCCTCATTAATAGTCTGAAATTTGATCATTAATATCCCACATTGGTTGTTAAAGAACTGAAAGTTCTTAAGATCTTTAAAATATTTTTTTCCTTGAAATTAAGACATATTTGTATATCTAAGTTTCCTATAACTCAGAGAAAATTGGCAAGACTAAAAACAGTCTATGTAGTGTTTTCTTGTACAGACATTTATTCCAAATACGATAATATATTGATTCACTTTCTTAAAGAACACCTGCAAATTACTGTGTTGGAAACCTGCCTGTTACTAAAAAAGTTACAAAGAGCATAAATCATTCTAGGCGCAAGATGCCCTACAAAGTTGTTTATTACGTTTTATACCGTATCATTTAATAAGTAGACAAAATAGGAAATGCTGTTGAACGTTTCAGTTTGCCATCACTCAGATACAATCCTTTTGTCTCTTTTAGCCCCAGTTCTATAGAGCTCTTAGTCTGCTTGAAAGAGCATAGTTTCCCAAATGTAGACAAATAAACACACATTTTTTTTTATTTTTTTTTTTAATTCATCTAACTGTGATGTTATTCACAAATACATTTCTACTAGAAAAATAGTCACTTAAAATTATTTCTACTCTGAGGTCCTTTCTGAATGATGAAAGCTTCACAGGTATACTGGGTCACATGTTCTGAAATATTTCCTCTATTAGTTTGCACAACTTACATATTGATACTGTTGTATCAAATGTAAGACAAGAGAGGAAGAACCTCATGCCCTTTTGGCTTGATTAGCTCATAAGTCTCTTATCACTGCAATGTATTCCAAAGCTTTTCCTAAATCATATCAGTATCACTACATCTGTAGAGATATACCTGTAGAAATAATAATCACAGAGACTTTAAATGGATATACCTGGGTCATAATTGCTAGTTTCTATTGAAAAAAATAAATAAATAAATAAAAAATCATAAAGGATTGCAAAGAATTTACTGCTTTTGAGAAAGTAAGAGAAACTCTTTGTGGGAGAAAGAGATAACTAACAACACCACCATCAAAAACTTGTAGTCAGTACTGATGAGTTCTGCAGCATATTGATCTGCTGTACAGAGAAGCTATGAGCAGATTTTCCATACTGGTTTAGATCCCTCACCTGAGGTCTCTCTGGCCCCCCACCTGCTCCTTGTGATCTTTTAGCTCAGCTGTTCGAAAAGTGTACATATGTCATGGCCTGATTTAGCTGAGTGTCACCTTGTTTGCATCACACTGATGCACATCCTACACTTAGAAATAACTTGATAATAGCATCTGAAGGCTTTAGTATCATTACCTCAGTCACACAGACGTAAGTGAAATATTGACATATCAGGGTAACTGTTACATATTAGGAAGGGGGATTACTACAAGAAAGCATTCTTAGTTTATCTCATGTTCCTTTTAGACCATTTCACCACAGCTGCATTAGTGGGCTGGTTATGTGAGCATCTTTTGGTTTCATCTATTATGTTTTCTTCACAAATAGTTCTGAATGCAACACCCCTGTCAATTAGTAAACCTAGTAACTCATTGCCATATCTGCCTCTTAGAGTAATAGGCATGGCTGTAACCAAATTCATCTCATGTATTTCAAATGCCTACATCAGGAACACAGCAGGAATCATTAGGCAGACAACTACAGCGCAGTTTCTGTTGACACATGCGTGTGATGAACCTCAGAGACAATGATCTATAAGTCATAGTTTACAAGACAGACCATGCACCTAAAAAAGCCTACTCATCTTCTACACTTTCCTCTATTAATTTTTAGGAGGTCTTTGTCTACCTAGATCTTACCCAGGTATAAAGATTGATTAGGAACAGCTGTATGCTTATTTTCGAGAGTTATATAATACATGCCCTTGAAGGCAAATATTCAGACAGCATGGTAGGAAGGAACAATCAATTATATGCAACAAAACAGTCAAGGTTTTTATTATTTGTTTTCTAAAAAAACTATGCAGTATTCACTATAAAATGAATAGAAATGAATTGTTTTTTAATTTATTTCTTATTTCTAAAGAAAGAACTAATAATGCCTTCCACCACTGCCAACTAGGAGCTGTTTGTTGTTGTTGTTGTTGTTTTGTTTTTTTTAATAGGATCTTTAAAAACAGGGATCATTCTATTTCCTTATTTTCTCATTCATTTTGATATCATAGTTTCATTTAAGCATATGTATGTACGAACAGAGAATGTTCTGCTTTATAAACCAGCATCTATTTCTATATAAAACACACAATTTCTGAGAAATTCAAGATTTTTCATGAGCATTAAACATTAAGCTGACATATATCCGGTCTCTCATGTTAAACTATTAAATGTAATTTGACCAAAACTTTCCAGTCTTACTAACAAAATAATTTTAACTGGACTATGCATAGGTTTAATCCAACATACTAGCAATAACTCAGTAGAAATGAATGAAACTATATAAGACTGAATAATTATTTGATGTGTTAGGTCCTACTATGTCTGAACTGAAAAAAAAAAAAGGCACAAAACACCAACAGAAAAAGTAACAAACAAATAATAATTCAAACCTTATTAGAAATATTAAACAAGTTTCATTTTGTTTTTGCTAAATAAGAAATAATGACTACAGGATTTTGCTTGCACGAATAGATGTTATGATGCTCTGCACACAACTGTTGATGAAAAACTGTTGCAAGGCTGTTCCTTAAACTTCTTAAAATCCACATCAGATCACCACAAACAAAGCTTTTTTTTTTTTTTTTTTTTTTTTTAATAGACAAACAAACAACAAACAAACCAACAAACAGTGTGTGTAAGCAAGTTACAGATATCTCAGAAATACATTCAGGGTTTTATGGGGAAGCTAAGTGCGTTTTAAAACAGTTGTTCAGAGACCGCACTGCAGTTGCCAGCAAGATTGGCTCTCACCACTGTCATTCCCTTAACTATGTCTACTGACATTCCACTTTTGTCTTCAAACCAGATGTCATCCATTACAGAGAACATTCTCTCCACAGGTGCATTAGTGTCTCTGTATGCCAAAACAAATTCAGCAAGGAGCAGAAGATTTCATAATGTATGGTATTTTTTTTTTTAATTATTTACAATTTTCACCCATCTTTCAGTGAGCTTCCTGCACCCAAAACCCCACAACTGAGGGAAGAAAAGAAACCTCCAGCTGAAGACAGACTTTCATTTCAGATAGCACAAAGGTTCCATTATTTAAAAATAAAATAAAAATGAATTTACCCTCCCTGCGGTTTTGGAACTGTGTTCCGCATGCTGTTAAGAAGATGTTGGATTTTGTTTTAAGAAAAAAACAAACCTCAGTTTCAAATACAAATAACCTAGTGAGATATTTAGTGGTGAAAGGGGAAAAAAAAACCAATCCAATACTTTTGAAGATTATAGTTGAGTAAATCTGCATAACTAAATTAGCTCAAGTAGCTTGGGATACTAAACATGTTATGACATAGGGAGTTCTGAGCCCCTAATATAGTAAATGTGATTGCACTGCAACTAACAAATAAGTCCATTCAGGTACTCTAATACTGCTGTCTTAACATTGCGTTACCTCCTTAACAAGAATAACCACAGCCATAAATGCATGAAATTCAGTGGGACAGTGACTGAATTTTTCAGGTCAAACAAGATGTAACCCTGCTTGTGCTGCATTATACTGCTCAAGTTTACCACCTCCTGCTTTTCACTAATTTGGGCTTTGTCTGTTTGAGGAAGTTTGTGCAGAATGAGCTAGGATCTGTACTTAAATAGCGACTCTTTTTAGAGTCTTGTAGTTCATACTAAAAATGTTTTTTTGGTATGTGAGGGATAGTGACGGAGCAATCCAGTGCTGTTAAATCATACATTCAGCAATTCTTCTTAAGCAGAGGCCTATATATTCAGTGCTAATTACTGCTGACACTGCATGGATGCAGATGCTGATGGCTGTGATATTAGTATAAACACAGACTGTAATTAAAAGACCGTGGTTCTATACAAACATTTCTTCCTGAGCATCCTGTGCAGTGACACAGATTTCAAAATCTGCTCAGTATGTCAGGAAAAAAATGAAGGTGAAAGAGTACAGTTTTTACATGTTCTTAACTTTCAATTTTAAAGAATATTTCCATTTTTTGAGGCTGGGAATATTCTAAATGCAAAAAGATAGTAGGGAATAATGTATTGTTTCTCTTCCAAGAATCTAGACAAATATTCAAATTCTGCTACTGCTGTTCTTCTAATAGACTGAAAAAAGTGCCACCAGTTTCAGTTTCAGGCAGTTAGAACACATGAGTAATATTCAATAGCCATGAGATTTTATTTCTTTTCCCCTAAAGAAAAACTGTTCTTTCTATGCCTCTCATTTTTTGAGCCTTTAAGATTTTCAGGCATTTGTTCTGCAACTGAAAGAAGGAGAAAAAGCCTTACTGAAATATCAGCTATCCAGAAGACCTTGAGGTGTGAGTACAGACTCTATTATGGCAAAAATAATTTAGGAGATACCTGGCCTTTTGCAAGGGGCACCAGACAGACAGACAGGAGGTGTTTTGCCTACTAATTCTGGAAAGCTACCAAACTTTTACCTATGTTTTGACTTTGGTCTGCATTACTGACACCAGTCTTCTTATTGGTTTGGAAGCATGCTCATCTCTTATCCTTGCCCCCAGGAGGTTGAGATGATTTCTATGGCTTTACTATGAAGAAGAAAGAAAAAAAAAAAAAAAAAAAAAAAAAAAAAAAAAAAAAAAGGTCATCTTCTCCTTTTTGTACTATAAGGGATACAAATTAGGCTCCTATTATATGAGGAGTTTATTCCACACTGCTCAAACGTGCAGCTTCTACCTGTGGACTGAGAAAAATCATATAAAAAGTTGCAGGAATGTACTTGGTTCTCAGGGTGGGTGGAAAGGTGACAGTATGCTGAGTCCTTCCTGCTCGCAGACTGTTAGGTTGGAGGGTTATTATTACTCTTAGAGCCAAGGGATGTGGACATCTGTCAGCTTGCTTCCCTCACATGTTTAGCAACTGTGTGTGGTCCTCTAAATGAAACAATTAGCTATGAGGTCTTGTATTCACGTACCAATTCAGACCTGGCTGAACTCTTGTCAATTAGAAAGTATTTTGTTATGGGTGGGTGAAGTGGGGATACGTAAGTACTTTAAAGAAAATAAACCACTGCTTTAAAATAACATTTTAATTCTTAACCTCCTGTGCAAATTTTAGATTTGTTCTTTTAAAATGAAAGCTTAAGCTAAATTAACGGGTCTATTTTTAAAATGCAAGCTTGCTTTATAGCAGCATGCTCTACTGGATGATAATTACTGTATGAACAGCTGCTGTGGGAGGTCAGGAAAGTCAAAGAGGAAGAAAAGTAGCCACTAACATAAGAATTTGGGTGATCTCAAGATGTGGTTAGTTTAATGCACAAAACCTACATTACTAAGAAGAACACATTAATAAGCACTACTAGGAAGCAATGTTTACATACAAAAGTTGTTAAACAATTAAGGACAGTCTGCTATATACTCATCAGAAAGTGTCCTCTGATTGCACAGGTGTTTATGGAAAACTTGTTGGGAGGTTGTCAGCTGATGCACATTAAGCAAAACCATATTTCATGACACTGAATTAAGAGATTTGCTTTGTTTACTGGGTAGTTAACTTTCCAGATTTGGGCAGACTTTCTTAAATTCAAGATTACCTCTGTAACACAGCAACTGTAAAAATACATACTTTATAGTATAAAACTCACAGCACTGCTATCATCGTGGAAGTCCTTCACAACAGCAGCAAAGCCCAGTCTGTATGTCTTTTTGAGGAGCTATAATGTGCATGAAGCAGTGCATGAAGTGCACTTTCCAGTGGTAGCAGTACACACTCCTCTGATTTCCAATTCCTATCAAGATAACCTAGATATATGATATCATTTGCTTTTTTTAATTTTTTTTACCTGCTAGATAAGAAACGTCATCTACCATGCTCTAAAGAAGTACATGTGAAATGGATTTTTCTTTTTCAATTATCTAGAAACATTTTGTCAATTATCTTGCAGCTCACATTGGCAAAACTTGTCATAAACTTCATACAACTGTCAGATTCCTATAATGATGGAACATATATTAAGAATACCACCAAATGCCTTAAATAAAATAAAAAAAAAAAAAAAAAAATCAAACATGGCCTAGACCAAAAGATATTTAATGCATGTACAATGAAAGGAATCTAGTGATTTTTTGAATTCACTGGTCACAGTGTCACCCTCTCTTTCAAGTTGTTGCAAGTAGTTCCTCCACTTTTAAAGCTGAAAGGCCATCTTCTCTCCCATTAGCTTTTGTTTTAACAGTCCTTTCATTTCCACAGCAGAACAAATCTTTCTCCATGAGCCAACGGATAAGTGAAAATTTTCTTTAACTGCCTATCTCTCGAATAGTTCCAAAGCCTTGATATTACTCTCAAGAAACATCTGACACTTTGGAGATTCTTTTTTTTTTTTTTCCCTGTGAATTTTGACAAGATGTACCATTCAACATATTTTTAAATTATTCTAAACAGGTTTTATACAATCTTCTAGCCCATAAAGAAACTTTTGAACATTATCAGGTTAAACTAAAGTACCACCAAATTGGAATGGTTAGCCTTAGGAGGGTTTTAAAGGGTATCTTAAACATATAATACACTGTTAAACATTATTCTTCGATTAGTTTAATAAAGTTTATTATTTATTGCTATCCACATCTCTTTTCTTGACAAAGATGATTAAAAGAAAATAAAGGGAAAAGAATAAAATGAAAAACATATTTGCAGATTTTCTAGTTGGGATGAAATATTGGAGATTTTCATATGCAGCTGTATATAAATGCTTATTAAAAATGAACCCCAGAATTAAGATTTAGTATCTAAATTGGAGTTTTTATATTGGCTAAAAAACACTGAAAAGTCACCTCAGTTTAAAGATGATTTATGATCATCTCTTTAAGATCAACACTATACTTCCACAAGGCTCAAAATTTGTTTTTACACTCTCCAAGCGCTTAGTTAGGCTTGTCCTCAAATCTTGCCTGCAAAAGAAGTTAGAGACCTCTAGTCACTCTTCCTAACTATAAATTCAAAATACAGTAAATTACAGCCGAATATAGTGAGCATCAATATTTAAATAACTTTAATTTGTAAGGACATTTTTTTGTTTTTACTAACATGACATTTTCATATATACAAAAATTAGATCTGTGAGACAATCCTGCAGCAACACAATGAAATGCTTTAGTAGAGGTCACCATCAACACAGAAATAATCATATTCTCATAATTTCACATAGTATCTATAGCCACTTAAAATTATATATACCACAGCAAGCACTAATAGAATTGATGTTCAGTGTTCTTTCCTTCTGGCAGGGAGAAATGATTTCATAGAGTCCTGATTAAAGTGATCACTATTTTTGTATTCAAATAATTCTACTGATACAATATATGTGTAGATTCACATAAGTAAAGAAAACAGTAGAACAAATTTCATTCATTAACCATTGGTGGTACATAGAATGTTTTCCTCTGAATTTTTTACGGTAATATTAGGTTGACTCCTAGTATGATCTTACTTTGAAACACAATTAAGTTACTGCAATGTGATATGTGCACTGTTGTGCTCTGTTAGTGTTTATACCCAGAGAGAGCTTATGTGTGCACCAGATAAAGGTTTACAGACATACATAGACAGAGAGACTGACTGCATAACAGTGATATCTGAACTAAGTATTTTCCTGGAATGAGAATATTTAAAAATAAACATCATAGGTATCCTCATGAGTTGATATATAAAATAAATAGCTTATATGTTTTGATAATTGAGTGGCAATTTATAGCTGAAAAGCACAGTCAATACATATGAGACTAACCACACAGACTTTCACCTGTAGAAAGTGAGCTACACAAATTGCTTCAGACAGTATGAGATTAATCAATTCCATCACCCCCAAATTAATTATACAGCAATTATTTTCTGATGTTTTAAATGTCTTCTGATTATGTCTTACTCAGTAATTCCCAAAGTGTCTACATCTTAATATGATTTCCGACGCTATAACAAAAATTGCTGATTGTTTCTTACTAGAATAACTTTTTTCATACTGAAGACTAAATCATGCACTGTATCGATTCTTAGGTATTAGTACTAGTTTGGAGATATTGAGAAAAGACTATTCTTAAGTTTTTACATAGATTTATTGTTTAGTTATGAGTAGTATTTTCCACATAGCCAGGAAAAAATGGCCACCTATGGGAAACTTTTGAGTATGTGTAATTTAAATATAAAGCCATCTGCACTCTAGGGTAATCATTATAAGTTTGTAAGACTTTGGAATGCAGAGGTACCAAACTTTTAGACACTTTCTCATAATAAAATATAATAGAAATAAAAACAAACATGAAATATGAGGTCAATAAAGAGAAATAAAAGCTACTTAGGAGGAAACATATCTGGAGGAGAAACTTTCTAGAAGATAATGTAGCTTTTAGGAACAGACATAATTTCAACTGCCTATAACTGGATTCAAATGCAAACTTACAGTTCAGTGTGTGCCTCCACACTGAAAATCAGTGAGTTAATTAGGTCTATAAAAGAACTATTAAACATACCATTTTAAGTTTATAAACTTAAGTAAGATGAAAAGTCAGGAACATAGATCAGAAAAAGCAATGAGATAATAGTTTCCAGAGCACAAAATGCCAGTTGCGATGGCAGTTCCACAGTGGTTTCACGTTACAGTACTGATATTGCAGATGGGTGGGAATACTGAGTCCCCTTCAAGAAAAAGGGATCTTAGCAGAGAACCTTAAGTGACAGGTAGGAGCCACTGGGATAGGATGGTTGGTTGGGATAGGTCAGAGAAGTCTATGATAGAGTGAATAAGAAACATGAAAAGAAAACAAATAACACACTGATTGCCTGAATTAGGGTCACACTAAGCAGAATAGAACTTCCTGACCTTGCATTGAAGAATCAAATCTTTAGATTTTTGAAAATGAACTTCAGATCATAAATTCTTAGACTTTTCTGATTACAAGTACTAGACAAGCCCCTGAGCAACCTGATCTAATTAGACCTACTCTGAGCACAGAGGGCTGGCTTGTTTGACCTTTAGAGATCCCTTCCAGCCTAAATTATCCTTTGATTCCCCAATCAGGAAACATCCATTTGATCTGTGTTTATCAAATGTCTGGTGTCTGAGACCTTTGGGTGATGGCATAAAACATATAAATAATAGCCAATAACTGCCAATTTTTCAAAAGTTTAATATAAAGTAATACAAGGCATGGCTTGGTCAGCCTCATACTATTTATTGTCTTCTAAAAATGCCACTTTTTACCCTCCTAATACAATAGAGTACAGGAAAAGTGATGGCATCAATAGTATGGTAGATGTGCAGAAGAATCATAATGATGATAATGATACACAGGTAATCTATGATTTATAATGAATCCATTGCTACTCTAGTCCATGTTTTAAAGAAGCTTTCTTACTGGTTAGTGGCTGAAACCACTGAAAAAAAAAATTTTTTTTGAAAGCACGGAAAGAAATTATTCACCACTTTTGCAGTATTAACAACTATTAAGTTATTTTAAGTGTAAATACAAGTACCTGAATACTCATGAAAAGGATGATGGGACAACTCCTGACTTTTGTACCATAAAATTGTTCAGTTTGTCTTTTGCAGATTTCTGCAGCATGGAATGCATCATCAAGGGGACACAAAGCCAATACAGTAGCAATAAGCCGTGCCTTCTCAATACCATGGAAAGAAGCACAGCTAGAAAATGTCTTCCTTGCAGGAACCACCAACTGGGGCTACAGATGGATAGCACAAATTAGTGCTATCAGAGATCACAACATATACAATGAATGACAAAATCTGTACCCTCATGGATTTCACAATGAAGCATATAACCCCACTCTACTGCTATTTTTCTTACGTCCAATTTCTAGGACTTCCGATGATAACAAAAAACTCTCCCACTGACACATATGAAAGACAAGCAGTGTATGTAACCCTGTTGCCTGGAAATAGTAGGTCCAGAAATAGTTGGCGCTAAATTTTAAATAAAATTATAGAACTCTTTCAACCTTTCTACTCTCACTGTGTAAATGTGAAAGTATTGTAAATCTTGTTGACATTTATTGCCATATCTATTGGCACACAGTCAGAAGCAGTTTGAAAAGTGTTGTGCAGCATAGCTACTGCCCATTACCTGTCTCTCTACATTTTCTTACAATTTATTTTCACCCCAGCAGGCAGCACCTCACAATGCCATTAATTTGTTGGGTAGCTCATGCTTTCCAATACAGACTACTTTACAATGTGCTCTTATAAACAACCTGGTGGTTTACTGGCAATGCTTGACAGTGTTGGGAGGGAGGCTACGATTTAAGGGCATCAGGTAAAAATGGAACAGTTTACTGGGACACAGTTCAACTGAATTTGACTTATCATCAGCACAAGCACACAAAGTTGCCAGAATTACACTTAGTCTCTGTAAAAATCTGATTGAAACAACACTATCACAGTGCTTTTTGAAGGTATGGTTGGACACATGCTTTTCATGCTTTTCTATACCATATTCCCTAGCAGATAATGGGTACTTATTTGGAGGCAGGAGGAATCTTAAATTTAATCATAACACCAACTATGAAATAAATAAATAAATAAACACAAAAACCTACAAAAATCTCTCCTTGCAATGTAGTTAAACACTAGTAAAATACTCACATGATGCAAGTGTGTATTTATAGTTGAAGTATACTTGAATGGTTAACACAGGTTATGGCAGAATGGGGAAAAAAAAATGACAGATGTGTTTAAAAAAATAAAAATAAAAAAAAATACAGCAGACAGAACTTGACATTTTTTGCTTTAGTATATGCTTCTTTTTCTTCATCCCCTTTTCTTCTCATACATGAACATAATTTTCTCTTGTAAAATCCACTTCTACCTTCAGTGAGTAATACAAGTGTATATACAACCAAACTGTGGTCTTACTGGGTTCTTCATGTAAGCAATGCTTTTGGAATATTTTACCTAAATAATAATAATAATAAAAGATGTAATAGTACAGTATATATTAACTGAAACTTGGTCTTCTGTAGTTACTCAAAATTAAATTGCTGTCAATAGAACACCTTTTGCATTAACAAGTAATGGGAAACTAGAATGGATCAGAGGTCATGGTTATGTGCCACAGCAGCCAAAAATGATCTGGCAGAATACTGCATTTTTATTTCTCTATTTTTAATCTAAAGAATTTAGGCACCTAGGGCAGAGTTAAATAAGCAAATGATAGAGGTAATACACTGTCAGACATTCCAAGAGAATACTTGTCTGCCATTAAACAAACTGAATATTTCAGAATGGTTGATGCAACTTTTTTTGTACAAAGGTCACAATGCAAGAACATGTGTCTGGAATCAGAAAATATTACTGAAAACCTAAACAATATGTGCACAAATCTCGTAAAAAACTAGGATAAAGAAATTAGGCTTGTTGGGGGGACAGCACATCACCCACAACATTCACATACACAGGAAGAGTTAAAAGTCTCAGTCTCACATTTTTCTACTTCATTTTTATCATTTCCCAGGCGCTTGCTTTTAACAGACAAACTCCTTAACTCACACAGGAATCTAAATTACAATAATCACATACATTCCTTTCTCCAAGAAAGGAAACACCTGTTGCAGTTAATTGCTCACTTTTTTGTAAGCATCTGGAAAAATTACAAATTATTTACAAATAATTTATACCTGAAAAAACTTAAAAAGCAGAGAAATGCATCAATTATAAAATAGATAAGGAACTCACAAAGTACGCTGAAACAGTAACAGATGTTTTTATTTTGTTAATTAAAGAAAAAATCTACATAAAAGTTTGTTTTTTTTTTTTTTTTTTTTTAAAGTAAGATGGGGGCAAATCAGCAAATCAGATTTAGTGTGGCATATGTTGTGAAAGATTTCAGATGGGCTTTCTGCAGGTGTAAAGCAGACCCAGCCCAAACTTAGCTAGGATGCTGCATCATGCACTGTAGAGGGGCCTAAGCTGCTCCAAGAAGCCAGATGAATGTTATCTTAAGAAGCTTGGCCACATCAGCAAGACAAAGTTTTCAGTGTTTAACAGCCAAGAAGAGTCCTACCAGAATACTGTGTCAATGTTGCTGGCAGAGAACTTAGCTTAGTTTGCAGGTTACACTACAGGTATTCCTTAAAACAACAAGCAACCTCCTACTTAACATGCCATCCCTCCCACCTTCACCTAGCTCTCTAAAGAAACCAATTTACTTGGGCTTATTTTTTTTTTTTTTTTCTTTTTATGCAATAGCTAGAGTTAATTTCACCTACAGCACTTAAAGTCATAGGAGTTATACGTGTAAATCCCTGTACTTAGAGGTAAGATAGTCCTTTATGCCATTTTAATCAATCTTCGTCATGAGTATGTTACTTAATAGCTCTGTCTTCCTATAGAAAATGAGCAACTTAAGGGAAATGAAACTTCTCAAAGATACATTTTCCTTCTGGCAGTCTGAAATAAACCATAATTATCCTCTTTCGATGAATGGTGTTTGAAAGAAAATGAACATTCTCTGCTCCAAAAGGTAGAATACAATGACAATCTCAATTGCCTTGTAAATAAAAGGAAATGGTTTTTCTGCTATGATCTACATTGCACAGAAACATATACACATGCTTTATAAATATAAAACCAAATCAGACTATCAATTCATTTTTCACAATTCTACTCCTTTCTTATAACAATAAAAATCAGTATTTCACACAAATATAAATACAATTCCTTATTGCTAAAAGATTCAAAGTGAATTATGGACTCTATCCCCCAGGCTGATGGGAGTACTTGTGCAAACAAGGCTCTTTTTTGAATACAGCTCCCCTTAAGTATTAAAGGTATATAGAAAAAAAGAGGATATAGTAAAGCTCTGCTGCTGTGAGTGAGAGACAGGGAAAGAGATTTCTTTTTATCAGTATAATCAAAATATGACAGTCCAGTAGTACATTCTCTTGTAGGGAGAACTACTCTCTTTAATAGCATGGTAAAATAAGTATTTTTCCAAGATCTCACAAATAAATAGGCGCAATACACAATTTAACTGAATAAACAGGATAAAGTGCCATTTAGCCCTTCTTGATATCTGAATCTGCTGATACATTAGATGTGAGCACACAGTAAAAAACAAACAAACAAAAACAACAACAACAACAACAACAACAAAAACCCGCCATCTTACTCCTCAGCCAGATAAAACTCAAACTCTGAGTTAGAAAAATTACTTCTGTACTGCAAGGTCCTTCTAGTTGCACTTATCAGAGCCAACCCATTGTCATTTCAAGCAGTTCAGCACCTTCCCCACTTCTATACCATACTCACAAATTATCTCTTAAAGTAAAAGGGAATAAATAGAAATTTGTTAATTCAGAAATATGGAGTGACCTTTCTTTCTGTTACAATTGTCTCCACAAATATAAGATACTTCTGATTAGTGGTAACACATGACAATGTGAAGTGATCTTCGCCACAGCTCCTAGGGGAACTACCAAAAACCAGTAACTACTGCATCAGATGAAAAAACTTACAGTCACATCCTGACTTTTGCAAACCAGTGAGTGTCCTGGATATGGAAAAACAGATGCTTCTACGTGAGCAAACTGACAAGGGTTCCTTGCTCTTTTTGAATCTACAGCCTCACCAAAGCCACTAATCACTACTTTGTACCCTGATGAGCTATTCCATGCAGCTGATCTCAGTGAGATAGCAGCTCCCAGTACCTATAGCAGTACCCAGTACCTACCTGGAGATATGAAGTAAAATGCCCATCATGGGGGCTAGTTGTTGATACTCTGCTGACAAAAGAGGCACAGTGGCTGAGTGTGTATGCAAAAGAAACGGAATATTTCAACAGGCCATTCAGATTTTTAAAAGGTGACAAAATAATGCAATCCAAGGAAGGGGCAGTTCTTAACTCCACTGCATGGTACTCCATTTCCCAACATTGTCTAAAATACAATTCCCCAAATAGCCATTCCTCAGCTCAAGTCCCCAACACCTGGAAGCTAACCTCCAGTCAGGACTTACACATACACTGGAAAGACAGATACACTGCCACGGTCCTTTCTGCACAGTAAATTGGTGACTACAGCATTCACGAAAGATGTGAGACACAACAGCACCAGATATAGAAAAGAGAACGTTTCAGTTCAACAAGTCTCATCTGGCAGAGCAGTGCTTGGTTTCCATTCTTGTTCCAAGGACTGTGTATTAACTAACTATTGCCACATGCAATACTTACAGAAATTCATTTCAACATCTAGTCAGCTAGAAGTGAGTTGTCTCACCTGGCCTATCACTCAGACTCCTCTTAAAATAAACAGAAGTACCTCAAGTGAGCATTGTATTGTACCTAACTTTTCCCCCTTCTTTGAGTATGTGATAAATTCCTGTGGTGATTCTGTCTATTTACGACAAGGCTTATTTTTAGATACTAAAGTTAATGATATCCAAAGCTTGACAAGACCTTGCAAGCATTTGATTTCCTGCCAACAGCACACACTCACATAACTTAAACAAGAAATTTGCTGTTTAGCATAAAGCTCCAGTTTATGATTTAAGATTTTCAGAATATCTATGGTGCATGCTTGGACAGAAAAAAAATAAAAGGAAAAACAACAACAACAAAAACAACAACACCAACAGTTTGAACAAATTTAGGAATATATTTTAAATGCTTAAAGTCTAAAGAAATATCTGAATTAGAAGAGTTAACTATTATACTTAAGGGATTTCTCTCTCTTCCTAGTTTCCATCAAGAACAGAATATGTTTTTCCCAAAAACATGAAAAATGCTTTTTTCAGAACATGTAAGGAAAATTCAGGAAAGAAATTAAAAATTCACAGTATGATAATCCTATATTATTTTCCAAGCAAGGAAATTCAGATATATAACTAGATGGAGTGGATATGTAAGTGAATTATTCTAAGAATCTTAAATTCATATAACACTGTAACATCATACATACGTCTACTACATTTTCACACTACAAATAAGTTCTGAATAATTATAGAACTTAACATTTAGATAACCATAGAATCACAGAATATCCCAAGTTAGAAAACACCTGTAAGGATCACTGAATCCAAATCCTGGCTTTGAGCAACCTGGTCTAGAGGGAAGTGTCCCTGCGTATTACAGAGGTGTTGGAACTAGATGATCTTAATGGTCTCTTCCAACCCAAACCATTTGGTGAATGTATGATAGTGTCCAACCACACACTGGTGAAGAATGCTTTCCCAACACCCAACCTTCTACTCCCCACTGCAGCTTCATGAAATTTCCCTGGGTCCTGCTGTTCACCAGAGAACTGAGATTAGCACTCAAGAGAAGTTGTAGCAGCCATAAAGTCTTCTCTCAGCTTCCTCTTCTCCAAGCTGAACAAGCCAAGTGACCTCAGCTGCTCCTCATAAGCCTTTCTCTCTAGAACCTTCACCATCTTTGTTGCCTTCCTTTGGACACTCCCTAATAGTTTTATGTCCTTTTTGTACCATGGTGCCTCAAACTCAAGATGAGGTTGCACCAGTGCAGGGTAGAGTGGGAATAATACCAGATTCTTCTGAACTTAAGGCTTTGACTTGACTTTATTACATGTTTAAATAGATACATAAATAGACATATGGATACTCCTTCTATTTCATCTTATGTAGGATCTGAAGTTTATCTACCACAATCTTTCTAATTTTAACCTATTTTACTGTTTATTAAGTTAACTTGTTTTCCTCTCTCTTCCTGATCTCTGTTTTAGATAACTTGTATGTCTTCTTAGGTTACTTTGATTAGGAAAAGAACATCAATGCTAGATTTTCATTCTTCATACCTCTTTCTTACTATTACAAATACTTTTTCTTTTTTTTTTTTTCTTTTTTTCCCCCCTCAAAAATAGGAAGTTTGGAACAGAAGGCAGTCTCTTTGGTTAGCTAACACTTTTATAGTCAAGATTAATCTGAAAAAGCCGTCATCCGCTTTGCTGTTCCTAAGAAATTCATCGACACATTTTTTATTACTGTTTGGCATTTTCTCTTTTCTTGGGTTCACTGTTATTTTTCTGTTCTCCTTCACAGAAATATAAACCTTTACATATGTTACTCATCAAGGTATTTCCAGCATAAATACCCCAACTGTATCTTCGCTTTATATGCAGATAGATCAGTTTGTGTACAGATTCTCCCTGAAAAAGGACCACAAGTGCTTTGGAAGCTATCTAGTAATTTTGAGTCTAGCCCATAACAGTGTGCAATTACTATTTAATTCTTTTGCAGCTTAGTTGATTTAACTACTTTTTTTTCTTGGGTAGAAATATTTCTGCTTGCTCCAATTCTGAATCTTAAATGCATAGTTGAACATATGTTTTGATAAGGTAGTTTGATAAATTAACATTTTCCTCTTCTTTCTTTAAAGTAACAGAAATAACTGACAACATTACTTACAACATTACTACAATTTATTTATGTGGATCATATCAATACTATGTACTTTCTTCAAACTACATACATATATGCACAAAAATACCTAGTTAAGATTGTCAAGGCAGCAAGTAATGAAATTATTTTGATGCTCTGTCTAGACAACGCTTCATCAGGCTTTCATATACAAAAAAGGAAATATCTATTTTTAGTTATTTTTCCTCCATGATAATGTGGTAACAGTTAGATTGCTCAAAACTGCCTAAACAAGTTAAAAAAAAAAAAAAATAGAAAAAAAGAAACATAAGGTATTTTATCCATTACCTTATCCATAGCTCTCATTAATTACAGTCTTATAAATGCTTTGCATCATATCATAAATAACATAAACTTCCATGATACTGAATTTTGCACTGTATGCTGAACTGCAACACAGTTTATAACTTCTTCAATGTAATTAATTCATATCTAGAGAGCTCAAAGTTCATAATATTTAGTGACTTACAAACAGCAAGTGGAAATCAAATGGACAAAGTGTAGTTTTTGAAAGACCACCAGAAATGCAATTAGCCTGCTAGCCCACAAAGCTGACCAATTATTTTGAGAATTCTTGCCAGGAATCCACTGGCTATGTGGAAAATTGGGATGAAATGTTTCTCTTCTGCTCTAGAATGGAGGTTAACAAGTAATGAAAAAGGTATTTTCTCCTTTTCTACTATGTATGGACATTTTAAAGAGTTATAAGGCCTTCAAACTCTGTGTGTACTCTAAAATCATGTGTATACAGACAGCTCACTATTTCTAAATTTTTTTTGCATTTTCATTCAGAAAGTCAAAATACAGTTATTAAAAAAGATTTTCACACAGAGTTACTGCATCAAATCAGTAAGCTTAGCTTATGGCTGGATACTGTGATATGAATGCATATTGTCTCAAAATAGTCTAGTGCTCTGGCATGTTGTTGAGAAATAGCACACTGCAGCTCTTTTAACAAGCTGCACAGATCAACTTGTTAAGGACTTGTTAAGTATCAGTGTGCCTGATGATGTACAAAATACAGAAGGAGGAAATAACTGCACTTAAATATTTACAAGCTAAATTTTTCACCCATTCATAGTTCATAGACACTGCCTTCAGGAATGAGTCCACTGAGGTGACTGAAATTAGTCATGTCAAAAAAGGTTATGTAGATGCTTGCAATAGTGTCTTTAGAGACCGAAAACCTCAAAAGAGAATCCATTTCAGGACAGAGCTCTAACTGAACTTCAACAATGAAAGCAAAACAAAGTATAACAATATTCTCCTGAAAGACTCCTCCTACTCTATTCAGAAAAAAGTTTATTCTTTTGAAAATTTCTCTGTTAATTTCCTCGTATCACAAAGGCTTGACATATTTATTTAGTATTTCTGTGAAGAAGAAAATTTTGCTGCTTAACACCAAACATAAGTGGCATATCTTTCATGGAAGATGCTGTCATGATTCAATTTATGTTTTGGATGTCACTTACTAAACAGTAAAAAGTTTAGTTATTTAAATTTATGTCTCTCAACTCATAACTCAGTTTAAATGCAGTATGTTCATCTTTTTTGAGCAATAATTTTTGGAATTTATCAATATCTGTGTATATCCAAATCAAATTCCTGTCCAAATAATATTCAAGGATGGTTCACAGTTGTATCTAAATTCTGCACATAAAAAAAAAAAAAAAAAAAAAAAAAAGACTGCAGATAGATCAGATAGATCATAGATATGTATGACTTAGAAAATAAAGGAAAAAAAAAAAAGAAATATTGCAAATGTCGGACTCAAAGTCAAAATACGAACTGAATTATCATCCTTTAAGGATTGACACATATCTGTAGCTACACTATTTTCTTTTCTGGATACATCAACTTTGTACAGTACAAATGATTCAGAAATTAAAATTAAATCAGAATTTAAGTTAGCTTAAAAAAAATAAAAGAATAAGACTGTAATTCTGCAAAATAAAATATGCCATATTTGTTCCCATTAACAAATAATTCAATAATATTTAGTACATTATTGTTAAAAAAGGTTTTCTTTCCAACAATTTATGTTAATTACATAAATACATTTTCATATATGTTTTGATTTGAAAATATAAAAAACAGTTAGCAATTCAATATAAAAATATGAGCACTCTGAAAGTAATGTCTCCTATTTTAATATATTGGCTGATGATATCAAAGGTGGATATTGGTGATATGGAAGTAAAGGCTGAACCTTCCAATACCCCATTAACATTTGTTTCCGTGTGACAGATGACAGCAGAGATGCAGTCAGATGGTGTCTGAAATGGAACTGTGTATGAAGCAAAGGCGCAGAACGGAATTACTCCATGTAGAAAAAAAATGCGCTCTTTGATATTTATCAGTGCTTGTTGAATATTTATGGAAACCAAACAGTGGACACCAGCACAATGATGCAGTGGGTAATGCAATTCAGCAGTGGTGATATCAACATGAATGACAAGTTGCATTCTGAATGGCCATACACAGCTGTCACAGCATGAAATGAAGAGACTTGATCAGATCAACTGAGTGTATCTAGTAATGTTGGTAATTATATTTAAAAAAATCATGTTTCATAGCTGAGAATTTGCTCTATCAAACATGTGTTATTGTACTCTTCGTATCAGCTGTAATTGCATTGGAAATAAACAGGAGGCATTACCTTTGGAGCAGCCCTTGTAACACGATACTACCCATGTTCTCAGTGATGAGATACAGGTGCTCTAGTCTACTGAGGAGTCAACCTCTGCTTTGAAACTAGCCTTGGTTCAAACTGTTTTCATCCACAGCACATAGTTTCTACAGTATGGGACTTGATGTTGCATTATGAGCATTTCCATAGCTAATATAGCCCATAAAATAACTTTGATATTTTTCAAAGTCTTTGATATTATTATCATTATTATTTCCTGTCCAGGAAAACAGAAATGTGTAGCAACACCCTCTAATACAGGCACCAAGAATAGTCACTAGTTTGAAATAATGAAATCATGGCATGAAGTACTCCAGATGTAGCTTCACCAGAGTAGAGGGGGAGGGGGAGAATAACTTCCTTTGACCTACTGGTCTTCTTTATTCTTTTAATGCACCCCAGGATACCATGGGTCTGCTTAGCCAAAGGGGTACACTGATGGCTCATGGTCAACCCACCGTCCACCAGAACACGCCAAGTCCACAGAGCTTCTTTCCAGCAGGTCAACCTGTACTGATGCACACAGTTATTCCTGCTAATGTGTAGGATTCTTTACTTGCCCTCCCTCTAATGTTCCCTAAGGTAAGGAACTATAAGGCTCTTCTCTGCCCAGCTCTCCACACTGTCTGAGTCTTGCTGAATGGCAGCACAGCCTTCAGGTGTGTCAGCCACTCTGCATAGCTTCGTATCACCAGCTAACTTGCTGAGGTGCACTCTGTCCCATCATCCACATCACCAATGAAGACGCTAAATAAGACCAGACCCAACACTGACCTCTGGGGAACACCACTAGTTACAGGTCTCCAACTAGACTATGCGCTACTGATCATAACCCTCTAAGCTCTGCCAGTCAACCAGTCCTCAGTGCATCGCACTGTACACTTGTCTATCACTTCCTAAAACTGCTAAAACACACAGCAGATTTTGGGTCCTCACACATGTTGCAAGCTCAAAGCCATAGAAAACTACTTAATTCCCAAATATTTGTCATCCGGGTAAGCTTGCTAGATTTGAATCACACTGCATTTTAATTAATATATAACAAGTGATTTCAGAATTGCTTCTGAGGAAATAAAGAAAATAAGATATCCAAAACCAGTAAAAGAACCATAGTAAAATCAAGCAGTTAAAGTCCTGACCATTATTCAGTCTAAGGATGCCGGGACCCTAGAAGTTGTGGTATTACTTCCTTAGAATAAAAAGTAATAAAGGAAGAAAAAAATGAGTTTTTGAAGTCTAGTCTGTTCATCCCTCAGTGTGAGCAGAACATTGTTTTTAAATCACCACAATTTGTGACATATAATGATGTGTTAAAACACCTAGTGTTCAAATTCTGTGAAGTAGAATGGAGATTACTATTTACTGTAAGGGTTTCTCAAAAGTTATTATAATAATAAGTATGTATATTAAAATATAAGGAGCAAATTCTCCTAATCACCAGGAAAGCAATGAGTCCTGAAAGGAAGGATGACACCTATGCAAGCAAGCCGTGGCATATGCAATGAAGAACTGCACATAGCATCACAGTATGGTAACATAGAAGTAGCTTGCTCTTGTTACCCTGAAGTAATTTTTGACAGCCTCAAGACAGTTGGCTGGAAACAAGGCATGACTATTCCAAAGTTTTATTCACACTGATATTTATAAGCATTTAAAATGCTCAGTAATCATTTTTGACTCCCCAAAACTCCAGGCACTTTTAGACTAGTAGAAAATAGTGCCACATGATGTGCTTAGTCTGCTAAACAGGTAGCATCCTATCTAAAAAAGCACATTTGCAGGTTTATAGATTGTAATTGTCAGCATGTCTCTGTTTATGCCTGTGCTCCAGTGCTTCACATCAGAAAACTAAAAGCACAAGAAAATAAATTAAGAGCTGTCTATCCTTTCTCTTGACAAGAAGCAGTGCAAGGGCAATTATACAACTGAGTTGACTGTAAGGAGATAGATGGCCAATATTAATCTTTAAGCATACCTTGGCATACAAACTTCAGTTCCTTGGCATCTGTGACAGTGGTTCTTTTGTCTGTTCTTTTCTTTTCTGTCCGACGATGGCTGCGTCTTTTCTTTGTCTCCCCCCAGAGATTTGATCCACCATGCATGCTTGGGATGTTCAAAATGGCAATTCCTTCCAGTGAAATATTGATCAAGTCTAGCTGAATCCCATCACACTGATTAGCATAAAAAGAAAAAAAAAAAGGGGGGGGGGGGGGGGGGGGTGGGGGGAGGGGAAGAAGAAAGAGAGCAGTAAAAGAGAAAGACAAATCAGAATGTTCTACCAATCAGACATTCTTCTTCAGCACTTCATCAATGTTAAAGGTTTATTCAATGTATATACGTAATATATATATTTACATTTGTAAAGGATGCATTAAGAGTACTAGGTAAGGACACTAAGCAGGCAAATCATGGTTCCTGTTAACTCTTCATTGCTCGATTAAGTATGAGACTACTTGGTACAGCCATCTTGTTACCTGATACCTATACACTGACTTAATTGAAATACATTTGTAGCTACATTCCAGCTATTAGCAGACAAAAATTTATACTGCAAAACTTGCTACAGCAATAACTAGCATCCCCTGCATACAACATCCAACCAGGCCCTGAGAGCACAGAACACCATACAGATATTAGTTTCAATCCAAAGGCGCAAACATTATATTAATGTGGAGTTAAGTGTGACTACTAACCCATAGTAAGAGGTAAGTGTAACAAAATGTTGATGCATGTACAGCATCTCTCAACTCAGGGCCTCCGTCAGCAGTAGTTACACTAGCTCTCTGAAATATATATCTGTGCCAAAGGAAAACATGCCTATCTTTGGAATGCTCATTGAGTTTTTTTTAGTATTTCCTGCACATTTAGACAAAAGAGTACTTTTCAGGAATATGGGGCCAACTACAGTTGAACCTGAGCATGAAAGGGAAAGCATCCACTTCTACTTACTAATTCACTGAACCAGGCAAAATTCCCAGCATTGGTACATAACTTGCATGTCAGTTAAAGGCTGATTACCTTTGTTCCTCATAACACAGTTAGAGCACACAGATATCCTTGTTAGCTACACACATCTTATTGTGTAAAATAGAATATATTAGAAGCAGTCCTACTCCTGCAATGTTCTGCAAGCCAGTAGGAGGTCCAGACATTCACTGAAAATTGATTAAGGCTCTTATTTTGTAATTCCAATACATAATAATCAGGAAGAAAACTGGAAAAATAATTAACCATGCTTCAGTAACAGTCCACTGACATTGTGCAGCTTGCTGCTCTGTGGGTCACTGGCACTTTTTCTTCTCCATTTATCTAAACCATTATCATACCTTGGAGGAAACAGAAGGTAGAACTCAAAAGTAACTGGGCAAAATTGAATAATTTTACCCTGAAAGTTTCTCAGATCAAAAAACAAAACTGCATTATAACACATACTCTACATCTTCCTAATCTTTCTAACAACACTGTAAATCTGAAGAGTGAGCCGTTTTGACCTTAAGGTTTCCATTTCATATTTGATCTTCAAGACTTAAATTTCACACCTGTGGATTACATGCATAGAAGGAAAACTAATGTGAAAAGACATACCTGGAAATGAGTTGGCAGTTATGACAAAAACTATAAGTTAAAGCATAACTCTTAAATTTTTCTGACAATAAAGATGACATAGGTCTTCACCATTATTTTGGAAGTAAATCGATGGAGTTTTTCTTCCACCTTTATTTTATATATATTAAATATTGAGATCATTTATTTTACTAAAAATTCTGCTCATGTATACTCTCTCTTACTCCTATATATTCTAGATAAACAGATATTAATTTCATAATTAAAAGTAATCTTGTGTAAATACCCTGCAGGCCTCAATGAATCAAACACATACTGTGTGTCAGGCCTCCCACTGTCTTCAAGTGGAATGTACTGGCTGGATAATTAGATAGTACATATTTTTTAACCTTATTTGCATGCATATTATATCTTTTGCACACTGACAAGCAGCAGTAACAACAAAAGTCAGATTACCACAGGGAATTCCCACAAAGAAGTCTTCATTCCTTATAATTTGCAGCCTAAATTAAAATAATTTGATCTTTGACAAGGATGAAATGTCAAGCAGAAGGGGGTCCTCTACAAGCCACGGCCTGTGGCTTCTGAAATCTGCCTAATTTATGTCAGTCACTTCTTAATACATATTTAAGTATTACAAGAGAAAGATGATAAATATGCAATCTGACACCTTTGGTATTTCCCTGCTGTTAATTTATAAAGGTCTGGCGTCCCCTAAACTGACTGGAATTATTTAAATAAAAGAAGAATAGTGAAATAGGATGGTGCAGAGTCTGGCTTCCATTTTCACTCAATATAGAACACAGCAGGTAGTACACTAAGACAATTATTTGAGTAGGCCTCCGAATCCCACAGTGATGGGGAACTTTCTGTATTAGCAAAAGGAGGATTTCTTTTGTTCACACACAAACAAGAAGTTTGCACTACAGGTAGCTCTGCATTGTCTTAACACATTCATATACTACAGAAACAAAACTCAATGTGCTCTGCTCCCTTTATTACTATTATTGTCAGTTATCATCAATATTATTTCAAATAATGCAATGATTCTGCTAAAAATAAAATATGGGACATGCCTACTCAAATTAGAAACAAACATTAGTGTTTCTATTCTATTCTTTTTTTTTTTTTTTCTTTCAATTTTCTTTCCTGTCTTCAGCCTACTCCAAAAATTTCCAAACCATTCCTATGCTGAGAAAATATTCATGTAACCAAGTGTAATATTATGCAAGACTACATAAACATTTTGCCCCTTTCTCCCACCTATTAACACCAGGTGGTATAAGCAGGCTTCCTATGCTCACACAGTGGTTTTACAGCAGGTATGTAACCCCACTTACACTAGATGTATGGAATCTGTGTTTGGATCCCAATTTAGAACTAAAAGCATCTCTTATTTTGGATAATGCTTTAGCATATACTTCCTTAAGTTACCATGTATCCTAAGAACAGAAATTACTAAGTTTAAAATTGTGTTCTCTTTCTCAAATGGAAAAAAAAAAAACAAAAACAACATAAAGGACTTAAAATGAAGACTTGAAATGACTGTACATCGGGAAAGTCAATTGTGTTAGAAATCAAATATGTGGTAGAACAAATATTTGTACACTGAATGTTTGTTTTCTCCCAGGTTAGAGATACAGATCCTTAATCTTTATGGGTTTTGTTCATTCAAAATTTGGCTGTATAGCAAATGCCTTCTTTGTGGATTTTATTCAGTTTGAAATGGGTTATCGTACACCAAGATATTGTTAGTAGCAACATCACCAGGCATGGGGAAGAAGGTGGAAAAATAAACAAAACAAAACAAACAGATGAAAACAGTTCAACTCCTGAAATTTTATAACATACAAATTAGACACAAGCATACTGTTCATTAAATGTAATTTACTCATATTAACTGTAAATAACTATCTCCTAACAATTCTTGTGCAAACATTTTGGAAACTATATGATTTTTGCTCCTAACTGTAGGAAAATGTAGGCTATTTAGTCTGGGCAAGAGAAGGCTGAGGGGAGACCTTATTGCTCTCTTCCAATATCTGAAAGGTGTTTACAGTGAGAGTGGGGTTAGTCTCTTCTCACTGGTGACAGGATGAGGGAGAATGGCCTCAAGTTGCACCAGAGTAAGTTTAGGTTGGATATCAGGAAAAGATTATTTACAGAAAGGGTGGCTAAGCACTGGAATAGGCTCCCCAGGGAGGTGTCTGAGTCACCATCCCTGGATGGTTTAAAAACTGATTGGATGTGGTGCTCAGAGATATGATTAAATGGAGGGTTGTTAGAGTTAGGATAGTATGGTTAGGTTGTGGTTGGACTTGATCATCTTTAAGTTCTTTCCCAACCTGAGCAATTCTATGATTCTATGATTCTTTGTAAAATGAGAATGGCCATGATAGAGAAGGTGAATATTAACAAACATTTTATATACACTGACAATGTAATATTTTATTATTAGTAACAGTGTTACTAATATGAATTTGTAATAATTATGAACTTGTATGAGTATTTGTTTACTTTGGTATGTTTACTTTTTAATAGCTACAATCAGGTGGTTAAAGACGATTGCATCAGGCTATACAAGTTTTTTGCTGAACAGAAAACATTTTCTTGGGAAAGCCAACAAAATTATTATTTACCTAAAGGACATGTTTAACATGCAATATATTCAAAAAAAAAAAAAAAAAAAAAAAAAAAAGGAAAAAAAAAAAGAAACAAGGTAAGCATTTATTTCAATAATCAATCAAATATTTATAAATGTTTATAGGCTACCTGTCCTTAAACTCAAATGTGTGAAGCATTGTCTTGGAAATCAATATATTTTTATTTTTTTTAATTTGAAGGAAGCATGTGTGGAACATTTCCCTTTTATAAAGAAAATAACAGCCTAACAGAAAAATCTGCCTCCACAGTCCTTGCAGTTGCAGTCTCAGTATTTGCTACTGTTCTGCCACAAGATCCATGGTCCCTTCAGATGATTTCAGATTATGTTGTTCAGTAGGCTTTGACTTGACACTCATACTCTTACCATACCTCTCCAAGCGCTTCACACTACTATACAAATACTCCAATGACATGAGCAGTTTCCCATTACTGTCAGTAACAGAGAACACCACAATCTTCTTAAGAAATAATTCCATTATTTAACTTAAATTATTAGGTTTCCACATCCACTCATTTCACAATTTTCATGTACTTATAAATATCAGCCCCCCCAAACAGCTTATGTAATGTAGCCAATTATTCTGTCATCCATCAAAGTAGTAGTGGCACATTATTTTAAATTCCTATTTTGTCTGTAACTATCTTGTGTCTTTACAGTTAATGTTCAATGTATAATGGAACAATGACCTCTTGTGCAGAGGGGAAAGCTATTTAATGAAGGGGAATGATTCAAAAAAAAGGAATATATTCTTTAACCTTTATTCAGGAAAGTAAGTACAATTTTAGGGAACTCAGTCTTAAAGGTTATAAAAACTTGGGATCTAGAAATAATAAGTATTTTTTTTTTTTTATTTTAATCCTGCAGCAGCTCTCACTCCCTCCAACGGTCTTTCATTTTTCCATCTGACCTAGCCACACTCCCTATTGATTTTTAATGTTATACTTCACCTCTTGACCTTGTCTACTGTATTAAGACTTCACTAATCATCAAACTGAACTTTGTTCCAGTGTTCAGGGCTACACTACAAATAGACATGATAAAAATAATATTTTGGAATATAGGGTCGAAAGGATGTGCACTGATTTGCCTTGCTGGATTCAGGCGCTCTGCACCCTTGCTCCCTGCATTTCAGCCAAACTAGTGACATTTCAAGGATAAAGGCAACAATTAGCTTCTTACTTCTATTTCTACAGATTCATGCAGCTTCTTACAGGTGGCTGAGAAAGTTTCCGAAGTGCCAAATTCAAAATACCAAAATTTGTTCTTCATTCTGAAACAAACAAACAAACAAACAAACAAACAAACAAAAAAAAAAAAAAAAAAAGAAAAAAAAAAAGATCTTATTCACTATCAAGATGTGACAAAACTGATCATCCTGTCTTCCGTTATAAGTAATGGCAAAGGCTTGGGAACATGTGACATCCCATTTGAAATAGATGAGCTCATAATTTTCAAAGCTTAAATGTTGGTGTCAAGTTGTATGATATCCCCTAAAGGGATAACAAGAATGTGTTGAACTGACAGGTTCAAATGTACCTTTGACTTTTCTTTTTCAGTGACTATCAGAAAATTTTTTGTCACTTAACTAGTGACATGCTTCAGAAAAATGTATCGATTTTATTTCATGTCTTACACCTACTATATGATTTCTGATTGATGGCTAAAATCTCTATCCCACAGAGCACTAAATGTGCAAGCAGGGCCCTCCCACTGTGGAGAAGAGCCAAGACAAGAATGCAGCTTGCCTTACCTTAGCTAAAGGTAAATTGCTCATGATGACAGATGAGACATTTGAAGAAAATAAAAATTCAAGATCTAACAATCTTTAGATATTTTGCATTAGGAGAGGTGCATTACCAGATAATTAACTCATAAACACATTTAAAATAAGTGATGGAATCTGCATTTTTGAGTTCGTTAATAGATTCAACTGAAAAATAAAACAGAATATGTGTAGGTTGCTCCAAAAGTAATGCCTTCTATTTATTTCCATGGAAACTACAACAGCTAAAAAGAGTACAGTAACAATATTTGATAGGTAAAATTCTTAGTTACAAAACGCTCTTTTACAACCAAGTCACACACAATTGCTACACATTTTCACCAGCAATGAACAAGAGCCTGCATGCCATGCTTATAAAAGTCTTGCCATGCTTATAAGTCTGTACCAGTAGAGGTGACCCAATGTTTCACAGCTGCTATGATGGTGCTGTTGCTTAAACACACCACCTGAACTACACTCACATCCACTGTTCAGTCACCCTAAACATTCAGTAAGTGTTGATGAATATCAATGGATGCAATTTTCTCCGCAGGGAGGAATTCAATTCTACACCTTTGTTTCATCCGCACTTCCAAGTCAGACACCATTCTGTCAGATTACCCCCTCTGCTGCCATCTGTCACACGGCAATAAATGTAATGGATTATAAGTGGGAAGGCTCATACTCCACTGCCATGTTACCAACATCTGCCTTTGACAACAAAATAAAATAGGATGCATTACTTTCAGAGCAGTGCTCCTAAATGCTAGCAAACTGCTTAGTTTATCATGACACTAGGCAGAGATTACAATTTTTTTTTTTCTCGAACACAAAAAGACTGCATTTCTGTTTTACAAGATTTATTGCATGCAGTTCAATCAGGACACCAGCAGAAAAGTTCCAAATAAGTACTTCTGGTTTTAAAAACAAACAAAACAAACAAACAACAACAACAACAACAACAACAAACAAACACAAAAAAACACAAAAAACAACCCAAACCAAAACAACAACAACAACAACAAACAACAAAACAAACCCAAAACAAAACAACAACAACAACAAAACTAGATTAGAATTAATTATTTCAGAATTCATTATTCACACCTAGGAATCAGATATGAACATATAAACACAGTGCACCTACCTTTATAAACTGTTCTCCAATACAAACACAGTGCAGTATATTTGGAACTTGAAAATAACTGTTTGCTTGAGGCAGAAGCAAAAAGTGACATGCAGGCATGGATAGCTGAGAAATATGCCAGCAAAATTACTAATTCTACCTTCAATATGTATTTTGGATTATATAAATGTAAGACTTGTTAGTGGCTCTTAACATCTCCTTCATGGCTTCCACAATCAAAACTACACAAAGGGGAAAGGGGCACTGCAGTACTGGATAATCCCAGAGACCCATTGGTACAAGATTTAACAATTTCTGCAGATTTTTTAGCACTGCTGTATTTACATGAATGTACATTATAAAGATGTATAGTCCTTTCATATCTAAACAAGGGTAAACAAAGTACTGTTGGGTCCTTTTGAAAAATCTGGATGCTGCTATTTTCCTATTACTTTCCAACAGGAAAAAATGAATAATGTGACAACAGAAAAAAAAACAAAAAACAAAAAACAAAAAAACAACAAAACAAACAAACAAAACTGATTTAAGATTTCAGAAAAATTCTATGCCACTTATTTTGATAGTATTTTACACCAGCTACTTTGAGAGCACTTTCTCATGCCTTTAAAATATATATATATATATATATATACATATATTATTTTATCTGTAAATTAGAGAGACGTGACTTTGAAGGGTGACCTATTCAGTGAATAAGGAATTGGTTGGATAGTCATGGCCACATGATTGAGGTCAACAGTTCTATGTCCAGGTGGAGACTGGTGATGAGTGCTGTCCTCCAGTGGTCCATCTTGGGACCAGTGCTCCTTAACATCTTTATCAATTACCTCGATAATAGTATCAAGTGCATTTTACTGACTAAGCTGAGTGATGTAGCTGATTATAACAGAACAATGTGATGCCATCCAAAGCAGTCTGGGAAAAGTGGTGAACCTAATGAGATTCAAAATGCAGAGTGTAAGGTGATGCAATTCCAGATACATTCGCGGACTGGGAGATGAACTCATTGAGAGCAGCCCCACTAGTAAGGACTTAGGAGTTCCGGTGAATGAAAAGCTTGATATGAACCAGCAGTGTGTGCTTGCAGCCTGGAAGGACAACGGTATCTTTGGCTGCAACAAATGAGAGAAGGCCAGAAGAATGAGGGAGGTGACAGCCATTCTCAACTCAGCCCATGTAAGGCCCCATCAGGTGTACTGTGTCCAGACCTGGGGCTTCCAGCACAAGAGAGACATAAAACAGAAAGAGCAGATACAGATAAGGCCATGAAGATGAAGGCTGGAGCACCTCTCCTGTGAAGAAAAGTTGAGGGAGCTGGGCTTGTGTCAGAAAAGAGAAGGCTCTAGGGAGACTTCCATGTGGCATTCAAAGGAACTTCTCATCAGAGACTGACTTTTTACATGGTCTGACAGTAATAGGTCAAGGAAGAATGACTTTAAACTAAAATAGAAGAGATTTATCTTAGCTATCAGGAGGACATTTTTCACTCATAGGGTAGTGAGGCACTGGCACAGGCTGCTAAGAGTAGCTGTGGACGTTCCATCCCTGGAGATGTTCAAGGCCAGGTTGGATGAGGTGCTGGGAACCCTGATCTAGTGGGTGACAAGCCCATCCATAGTATGGGGCTTGGAACTTTAAGGTCCCTTACAACTCAAGGCAATATATGATTCTATGATCTTTTCATTTTTGGAAAGCTGACCGTATCAGCTTCTTAACACTGTATTTGTAAAGTCTTTGACTTGCACAGAGATAAAAGAGACAGACAATATCTCAGCACTGTTCAGAACCTATAGTTTCAAATTCAAGTATTTTGAGTACAGAAAAATCAAAACTCAGCACTGAGAGTGGTTTACTAGAAAATGTATATGTACAAATCAAAAACTTGTAGAAATAGATGACAGAAGAAGAAGTGCATTCATCATATGAGTTTTTGATGGCAGATGTATTTCTTGTCATTGCAATGCCCCCTATAAGAGTTTAAGTAGAAAACTGTAGCTTTGTGAGCCTGTTGTCCTTTCCTTAGTTAACTAAATCTCTATCAATTTTCCCAGTATAAAGGTAGATAGATAGATAGAAATTATTTTCTGAAATATTTACCAACTCCCTTTATCAGTAATTTTATTCAAATGAACTGCAATTTTATTGAACAGAATACTGTAGTTAATCTTTTCTTACACAAACAAAGCACAGTTTACTGTAAAGAAATCAAGACAGATTATACTTAACTTTCCTTAAACAACATTAGTCATTATTTTTATAGCAGACATGACAACATCCCTTGAAGTAGTTACTTTTCTGTCTGCAGCTGATTATTTTTAATTGTTCCAACATTTACTCAAAGACGTAGTCTATTTCAGTAAAAAAAAAAAAAAAAAAAAAAAAAAAAAGCTATACAGTAGCACTTTACATCACTTTTTGTGTTACGAATAGGAAAGGGAATAGATTATTTTACAGGAGAGTGTTTTTGTGTATGCTTCAAAGTGCATAGCTAAACTCTTAAACATCTTCTTGTTTGAAAATACAATATAAATAAAACATCAATCATGATTAAAGGCTGACCCAATCCTATCTAACACTGCTATTGGATTACAGTATGTCAAAATATATACTGCCTATGGATGCACAAACAAAACCAAACTTCCTTCAAGAGTCTAAATACTTTCTTTTCTGGCAGTGTTCCACACAGTAAAGTACTAGTCAATTTTCTGTTAAGTGGAACGAGCTTCTTAAATAGGGATGAAACAAATCAGCAAAAGAGAATGGAAGGTCTAATACTGCCATTTCTTACAGCACTTCTGTACTGCAGATAAGTATCAGATTTAGAAACTTGGAGAAGTTTCTTGGAAAAGTTCAAGCTGAGGTTTGGTAATCAAGGCAAAATGATCAAAATAAACTGTGATATGGGTTTGCTCCATTATCAGTTAATCAAAAACCCCCCTACTGCTAAAACTATTTTATATAACCTTTCTGATTAAGCAATTATGGGGCATATAATTGAAAAATTGTCCTGTATCTAAATATGGAAGTCACAAATACTTTATTCTGCACCTGAAGAGCACATATACTTAATTACAATGTGTACACTATCAGAATGTGGGGAACAATAGTTCAGCAGCAGAATGCTAAGGTGGTGTGATGAGACAATTAAAAAACAGTTTTTTTAAATACAAAAACAAAACGAAAAAAAAAAAAAACAACAAAAAACAACAACCCAACAACATAGCCATATACCTACTATTTATATTTATTTCCACTTTTTAATTATGCAGTGCTAAGCTTCAGTTTCTACACTGGGAAATGTATGCTTGAATTTTTTACAAATTTTTATAAAATTTCAGTTTTTTGTTGTTGCTTTTTTTTCCTAGAGGTAAACATGGCATTATCACACATCTAACTGCAGCTGGCAAAGCCCATGACTACTTCCTAAAGGCAGGGGTAAGACTGAGGTGATGCCTCAACCAACTTTTAAAGACAACTGAAGGAAAACACATATTTTCATTTATATTAATTGTGTTTGATAACATAGAACTATTTTCATAGTGCTACACTTCCAAAGCAGAGATTTTAAATTTAGCATAAAGATCATCTTACCATAATATACCTCTGGCCATCTGTGTAAAATACATATAGAATTTAACTATACCATGACCAATTCCTTGAAAAACTGCATTCCATAAAAAGTGCACTGTTAGAAATCAATCCCTGTCAAAAATCTGTGCAGAAATACCTGCTCCTGAACACACAGCACTTTGTTTCCTTCGTAAACTATACTGGTTCCCCGAATTCCTAAGCAGTGTCTGCTCAAAACATTATTAAACTACTGCAGTTACATTGCAGGAGTGTTTGCCACAAAATGTCAAGGGTTTGTCTTGGTCTGTATCATGGACTTGCATAATCTCTTAACATAAAGTTTTCATCCTAAGAGCAGTGTTTATGAACAATAGTGCACAGAACACAAATAAATAAATAAATAAATAAATAAAATCCATGAGGAAAGAAACAACACAGGAGAAAGAATTCCAAAGAGAATGCTTATCATCCCATTCACCATATTTCTAGAAGGTGCTCTGGGGCCACACGACTCTCTGGATCTTTTATCTTCCTTGATCACTCTTTTATCCTCTGTTCCATGGAAATGTGGGGGGAAAATAAACAAATAAATCAATAAAGTGTGTAAAACACCCTGTGCAGAGGATCAGAAATGTCAGAGAGGTGTGTAAATATGTAGATGTTCAATAGATACATATTTCCACAGTGAAGAATCCAGGAAGAGCCCAAAGGGAGAAAGTGTTTGACAGGTACATATGAAAAAAAAAATTAAAACAAAAATGGGGGTCATCATCAGGGAAAATGAGGAATCAAAGGAGAAGAATGAGAATAAGATAGGAACTTAATTTAAAACAGCACTGAAGTTCTGCAGTGCTGAAAGAAAAATGATGATATAATGGAAAAGGGAAGAAAAAGAAAATAAATGTAAAGAAGGGTGCCAAGTAAAACAACACATATTTGAAGTATGAAAATAATGAAGTCTGAAAATGAAACTAGGAGCACAGGAAAACATATTGGGCAAAAAAAAAACAAACAACAACAAAAAAACAACAACAACAACAACAAAAAACAACAACAACAACAAAAAAAAACAACCCTGAATATCTGTTCCAATATTCTACCAATATTCTAACACTGATAGTAGGTAGTTTCAGAGACATCAGATTATAGATAGCTACAGTGGAGAATAATTTAGCTCTAGAGAAGGTTTATTATTATTTATTTATTTTAATTCATGTTCATTTATGCCATGAAACATAAAACAATATGGGGAGGGGGGGGGGGGAGAGGGAGGCAAAAAGTCAAATTTATGGCAGCAGACTACTTTTGGTTGTTTTTGTTAACCTGTGGCTAAGAGGAATTAGGAGTTATTAAAGTTTGAATCTTCACAAAGCATTTTAGATAAGAACAATATACAAGCTCTGTTTGTTCCCAATGGGATGAAATGTTAGTTCCCAATGGGATGAAAAATAAAAATTCTTCACCAAGGAACAAATGAAATACAGTTAGAGAAACTTGTTCCTGCATTTGGGAATAAAAGTGCTTTTAACCTCAACCATCTGATTTTCCCCAGGTTTTAGAAAAGCTTATTAAGTTGTTTGAAATTGCTGCTTTTGTTTTAGAGAGTCATAGCCTGTGAAACATATACTAAAGACTAATCGAAGTAAAATTTAGAACAGATTATAAGTCATGACAACTGTGTTTTATGTTCTTGCTAATAAAATGTGCTGATACATTGGATTTTATCTAATTAAATAAATACCAAATATCTGATAAAAATTATCTTGCTAAAACATTTCAATGCTTGCGCAGTTCAAGATCTTTCTTACAAAGTTCCCAACAGACAACATATTTTCCATCTTTTCTCACTGTTCATAAATCTATTATCTAGGTAATTTTATACTTAGATAAAAATGATTTCACTGCAGCACATAATATATATTAATAAGAATGTATGACTTTTCTAATGTTCTTCTTTTCTTTTCACTTCTGTCTTAACAATCATATAATTCCTGTTCTGCTTTATAATGAATCATACGCAAAGGTAAGGAAATAGCCAGTGGAGATGCACATCCATAAGAGATTTATGTGTGACTGGCATGATTTTAATAGAGACATCTTTGTCAATTTTCTCCTTTTCCCATTACCAACTGTACTTATGGCAAATTTAAGTGTTAATCTCTTACAGCACACAGCATAAGCCAAGACTGTGTAGAAGAATACAGTTACAAAATTTTCACGTTATCTACAATGATAACAAAAGTAGTTGGAAATTTACCATTTAAAATCTTATATCAATAAGCAGCACTTTGAGACTGTCTCTATTTGACACTTATTAGTTTCACAGATACCACTCCAGAGCTGCACTTGATTCCCTTTTGTCTCACAATTACTGTACAGTTTTGCAGATAGCTTACACTTTTGAACACAGCAGTCCTGCAGTCTCTGCTGTCTACCTACCTGTCCCAATTCTCTACCTGGTTTTCTCCCAACTGCTTACAGCTGTCACCACCATCCTTTCCCCCATTCAGTTCTGCTTCTGCCTTCATCTGTGCTTTCTTATCTGTTCAAAAATCTACTCTGGGACATGTTTGGATCATTTTCAGTAATAAACACAAATCATGAAGGGTTGCAAAAGTACCACACAGTACTGAGTGACTGGATTACAAAAATGCAGATGAAATTTCATGTGGATAAATCTAAGTGATGCAAAGAGGAAAATGAAAAATAATTCTAATTTTGCAAATAGTGGTGAGCTATCATGCATAACGTTTTGGGTTTACAATAAATTAATGAAGTGTCAGAGCAGTGTTTAATAGACTTTGCAAGAATGTTGTTGTGAATGCTGAGCATTTTTTATTATTATTATTATTTTTAAGTCTCCAGCCAGGAAAGGTGATAAATGTGGGAGATATAATAGAGCTCTCTAAAATCATATTTGCTACAAAAAGAATGAATAGGGAATGACTACTCACCACCTTTCCCATGGAAAAATTACAGCAGTGAAAAGGAGCTAGGAGTCAATAGCTACAACAAACAAGAGGATTCTTTACACAATATGTAGTTAAGAAGCTAAACTATTTGTAACAGGATGTTAACATCTGTATTTATCTGAGATTTGTGGAAGAACTGTCCACAGAAAGAGCACCTGGCTAGGTAGACCTTTTGATTGACAGTGGATGGCTATTTCTACATTCCTAAGTTTCTGATCAAACCCATTTCCTCTTTTCTGCAACTATTTTTGTTGCATTATGTATTCCTCCTCAATGAGTGACACACCACTCATTACCACTTCTTATCTCAAGCTCCAACTTTCCATTTGGATTGAAATCTTTGTACAACAGTCCAGATATAAGTACTAGTCAGTCCACACAGTATAGACAAGGACTGATGATCCTGAACATCATTTATTATTTATATATTTGCAGACAAAAGGTATGACAACTTCAGTGGAGGCTCATGCACGGTTTCTTGATTTTGTAAGACTACGGATCAGAATGTTATTTCTCCAGGTTTTCAAGAGAAAGCCAGATTGGAATGACTTGTGCTGTCCTGTGGACTACCAGAGAAACACAGTAAAGAGAAAACATCCTAACTGTCAGACTTATCTATAACCTACTTTCTCCAGTTTTAGCTCTGAAACCTACTTTCATTGTATTATTTGTAATGTCTTTTTCACATACCTTCCTCACAGTACAGATTCCAGGGGAGAGTAAATCTTGCTAACATATGGAGAGGAATTTTATCCTAAGCTATGAATAAAAAGTGCTATAACCATAATAAAAACAGCATTGTCAATCATGTGAAGAACCTCAAAGTTTTGCGTTAAACACTAGAATATAGAAGGAACTCAGTGACTTGAGTTGTATCTCAGGCAGCACTTGTTTACTATCAATGCACCAAAGGATCTTCACATGAAAAATCAGAATATATTCCTCCAGAATTCATAGAAATGAGACAAATTGTTGGATGTTAACCTACAGCACGTGGTATAACAGCCAGCTATTAAAAAACAGTGTGATACCTGGCTGATAAGAGTCTACATGATATTCTTCCAGGTTGGAAAAGACCTTGAAGATCATCAAGTCCAACCGCAGCCTAACCAGTACCCCATCTCTAAAAAAAAAAAAAAAAACAAAAAAAAAAAAAACAAAAAAAACCACAAAAAACAAAACAAAACAAAACAAAACAAAACAAAACAAAAAAAAAAAAAAAAAAACCTCTGCTAAATCATATCCCTGAGTACCACATCCAAACGGCTCTTAAACACATCCAGGGATGGCGATTCAACCACCTCCCTGGGGAGCCCATTCCAGTACCTAACCACCCTTTCTGTAAAGAAGTTCTTCCTAATATCCAACCTAAACTTGCCCTGGCGCAACTTGAGGCCATTTCCCCTCGTCCTGTCACTATTTCCCCTCGTCCTGTCACTAATATATGCTGTTTTAGAAACAGTAATCAGTAAGACAAATAAAACCCAACAGTTTAGTTTGTTGTTTTTTTTTTTAAGTTTATCTAAAGTGTATCTTCATTTAATTTCACATTTAGTTCCATTAAATTAACATTCTTGAAACAGTTCTTACATCCTTTGTGTCTGTCTCCCATCATAAAGATTTCTGCTTTTTACATTTCATTTATTTTTATCCTCATTTTTCCCTTCAGCTTCTTTCCCAAATTCCCCATTCTAGGGAGCAGATGCTGAGGCACCAATGACTCATTAATCTGAAGAGGACTTTTATCATGAACAAAAATAAAGCCTATAAACAGTTCCACATTTACCAGTCTTGGTTGTACTAGAGAAACCAAGAAAACTGTTAAGAAAAGAAGAAGAAAAAAAAAACTCTCTGTATATGTTATAATAGACCTACTGTCTCAGAGCAATGTCACAGATCTCCACAGCTCATCTTTGAATAATGTCAAAAGAATAAAACAATTTTCCTTTCTCTTACCCACTAACATAGGTATGTAAGAGCAGATAGAACACTGAGCAGCACTTCAATTAATGAGACCATTGTTAAGGCAGTTCAGAGGTTTAGAGACAGGTTTGCAAGGAGTAATTCCCCACTGGCTGCTTCACACACACAGTTGCAACTGTTTTAGAAACATACAAAGAAATAAAACAGCTTTGCTTCCCTGTAAAGTAGGCATGTGTATGTAATATTTTATCTTTTCCTTTACCCAGTATTTACATTCTAACTTCCACTGCAATTACAAAGTATGTCAATGCTGCTATTTATTCTTGTCAAAAAAAAAAAAAAAAAAAAAAAAAAAAAAAAAAAAACAACAACAACAAAAAAACAACCACCCAACCCTCTACATTCTCCTGAAACACCATGCTTTATGCCATTCCCAAGTAGGTTGCAAAGGAACAGCAAGCAACATGAAGACATGCGACAAACATTGGACAGACTAGGAGAAAATCTTTTTTTGTCAAAATCTGTTTTCCTCAGAATTTCTCCAGAAATACTTAGGTCTGATGTAATTGGAGAAGGACTAAACATCTCTGCCTCTCTGACTGGGATACACAGGACTTTAAATCTTCTTTTACTGAATGAACAGATTTATGAGTTAAGGAAGCCTAATCCCTTTCAAGTTTCACTGCCTTTTGATTAGACCTCTGTGAGAGGATCACTTCTAAGAATTACTTGGCTTGCCTGTGATTCAGTTTAACATCAGATTTAAGTGTGTCAACATCTCTAAATGCCTTTGAACTCACCAGATGTATTCCCCTTGGAAACAGAAGACACCAACTGAATGACACTAAAGGTGTGATTCATTGAAGCTGAGTAGGCAGAATTGCTCTCCAGGCTTCACAGAGAGATACTAACTGGTTCTCAACTCACTGAAATCAGAGGATTGACAACTAGATCATGTGTACACAAGCTCCCTTAGAAACTTATGTTTAGGTGTCTAATTCCAAATTAATAGCCTGTCTTGTCTCAATGGACATTCAGATAAATTGAAAAAAAAAAAAAAAAAAAATTCAATTCACATAAATAGAAACAAAACACAACAACAACAAAATAAAAATAAAAATTAAAATTAAAAATATCCCACAATATAAATGAAGTCTCAATATTCCTCATTTTTATTGCAGAATGAGAATTTAAATACCACTACCCTTAAAGTACTTAGGTGGGACAAGGCATTTAATCTTCTGTATTCATAAGACTTTTAATGACTTACCACACAGAACTGCTCAGGAAGTGAACTTGAAATTCAAGCCTATTCACCTGCATTCCCTACAGTGCCTTAAATACAATACCCAACATCAGCTGTTCCTACTTTCTAGTCTCCTCTTCTGAGAAAGTTCACATGAAATTCCATGTAATCCATCCTTCTATCCAGAAAGCTGTGCTTCCATATTTCATATAGGATAGTTACATCACAACTGCCAGCTCCTAGGAGCAGACCATGCAAAAGAACAGGTAGATGAAACACATGAAACACGTGGGCCAAGCCTTATTCTCTTTGTGAAACAGAAGTTCATATATATTAAGTAACAGTACATCTTTTTCTATTGTCTAGGGTAAGATGGCAGGAAATTTTGCTTTTAAAAGGCCAAATTGTTTAGCAAACCTGGAAATAGCATTAATGGTCTATATGAGAGCATATATTTTTAGGTAACTTTTTTTCCCCCCTGAAAACTGAACACAGTCATCAGCTGTGGTTAAAAATGCTGCTCTATAATAGCTTTTGCAGAGACTTCAGAATGCATTTTAGTGTGACAGAAGGTTACTTAGTAGAATCAGAACTAAGCATTGAAGATGCACTCGGTGGCTATATAAATAACAAATTCTACAACTATAACTACTTATCGCTTTGCCTTTCAAAATACAAAACTTTAGTACCTAAATGGGTGTAAATTACTTTACAGAGGAAAGCCAGGCACACTGCCCTGTTTTTGTTCTCCAGCATAGAGCTGTGTGACCAAGAGTCATCCTGAAGTCCTGTTGGATGAGCAACAAATAGGTCTTCAAACACCTGTGTGCTATGTAGCCATGTCATCTGTTTCACCTTTTAGAATGTTGCATTTATAACACTTATTTTTTAATCTCTGTGCTACACTGCAATGTAAAATACAGACAATCAAGAGTAAACCAATATCTTTTCAAAAGCACACTTAAATCCATAAAATGGTTTTCCATGTGCCTTCTTATGTCAGTTATTATATGCATTCTGATTTGGGGATGTCTATAGATCTAGCTCCTTTTTCACAAGGATATACACAACAGCCACTCCAAAAAATCTGCCTTTGTAATTTTCAGATAATCGTATTCTACAGCAATGGTTAAATTTAGCCCCAGTGTGTAGTAGGATTCTTTTCTGCAGCCAGAGAACTGGTGAGGAATCAACCTTTATGGGTGATAATTCTAAGCTATCAAGAAAGCCTAGTAATTAGACCTATGCTTCTACCTGAATTTGTCTCATTCAGGGCCTTCAGCTTTCCTTCTTATACTACAGCTCCATATTGCATTTCTAATCATTACTTCACCCCTGCTTTTTAAAATCACAGCTATCACAGCTCCATGCTACCAGCTGTTGTTTTCTTTCCTAATGCACTTTACTTGCAAGAAAAAAAAAAACAAAAACAAAAACAAAAAAACAAACAACAAAACAAAACAAAACAAAAAAACACTAGGAAAAAAAACAACAACCACACAAAGCAGATTTAGATTTCTTTGAACTTCATCCTTACTCACTGATTTTCAGCACCTGAGACAAATGGAAGAAATCATTCTTTGCTTTAAAGTCAGTAATAATTTAGGACATAAACTGGATAAGGAATTTTAAACATGGTAAACAAGGATACTGTCATTTAGAATCATTGATCTGATTTCAACAAATTTGAGGTATTCCAAAGACAGGTTGATTTAAAAATTGCACTGGCTTATAATGTTTCCTAAATTTAAACAAATAAGTAAAGATTTTAGGGTGTATGCTTTTAAGGTAAGAAACAGAAATCAAAGGAGCTGCTCACAGTCAGATAAAATGAAGAGTGTCAGTGTTCGCAGAACTAGGGCTCTATTGCTGTATAAAAGTTAATTTAGGTTAGTTAACCATTTTCTAATTTATATAAACTAAGCCAAAATAAGCCATTCAAATTACATTAAAATTATATGTACTCTGCCTTTTGATTCTGTTCAGTCATTCTATAACCTGGACTTAAACATGCAAGGAAGAACTTCTCCGAGGTGGTAGAGCACTAAACCAAGCTGCCCAGAGAGGTTGTGGAGTCTCCTTTGCTGGAGAAATGCAAGACTTGTCTGGTTGTTTTCCTGCTCAACCTACTGTAAAGAACCTGCTTTAGTAAGTGTGTTGGACTTGATGACCTCTAGAGGTCCTTTCCAACCCCTATGATTCTATGTAGTATGGTTCCAAGGTCGAATCAAATGTATGAGAGTATAATTCATGACTTGGATGGTATGGGAACATAGCATAAGACATAAATAGGATTTAAAATATAACTTTTAGATTGAAAAGATCCATTTTTACATATTCTTGTGCAAGTCCCCAGAACTGTCTGTAATTACAGTTTTCAGGTAACAGGTACATGTTTCTGGGTTAAGCACATTAACTAAATCTAAGTCCCTTTGGGGAAGGGGGTGGAGAGGAGGAAAAAGCCAAATCTGTTCAGAGAAAACAGCACTGCTTCATGAGACAAAGAAGCTGTTAAGGTAAGGCAGAACTGCACTGTTTTCTGAAAAAATAAAATAATAAAAAAAAAAATCTTATCTTTGTAAGTGAACTAATGCCTACAGAATTTTCCAAAGTATAAATTACAGACTATGTGTTTTTAACTAATATAAGACTGTGGCTTTTATCTCTGTGTAGGAATACTATTATCATACCAGCTTTACTTTTTAAGTAGAACACACTGGGGATTTTTTTTTCTCTTTGATTTTGGTAACTTAACTTTTTATACACAGTTCTAACATACCTGGCACCCTCAGCTTTTTGTTCTACCAGAAAATAATGAATATATTACACTGTGTTTAGTTGTGCCTGTATCTCTGTGTGCTCAGCAGCATTTCTTGAAGTTTGTTCCATTTTGGAAACACTTAATTCCAAAACCTTTGCCTGTTTCTTTTCCCAGTTGCCTTTTACAGCTAGAGAGTTCTTGCGAGTACAAAGTATCACGGGGAACTGTCACGTGACAAATTACCATTGTCATCCATCAAATATTAAAGCTGCTCACTACTGACCTTGAGCACCACTTATGCTTCCACCACCACAGCCCTTTTCTAAGTCAGCAGGGTACAGCTGGCACAAATTCAGCCAAACAATCAGTTTCATACCAGTTCACAAAAGTTGAGGCTTCTAAAACTACTATGCATCATGCTGTAGAATCCTGACCACCCTTGAGAAAGGTGTACAACACCTGACTGTTGCTACCAAGGAGTATTACCTGCTCATATTGATTTGCAGCAAAGTATTTCTCAGTAAGTATTTCCATTTAACATCTACTCTCAGAGAACCTGTGTAGCAGGAGATATTTACGAGTTGCTTTCAGCTTAAAAATAAATCACCTCTAATTCCTCTAAGCGAAATCAATCAAAAGTCTGTAAAAAATGGACTGGTTGTTTGGTCGATTCTGGCAGAAAAGTAAACAGCACTTCAGCTTTTCTCCACCATTAAGGTCTAAATGGCCTAGAAAGTAAATCAATATCTCCAGTCAGCCTTCTGGCTATTGTTTAGCCAGTAGATATACTGCCAGTAGATGGCTTACTGCACTCCTCTGGGACTAACCTGTAATCCTCAGAGAGTAATAATAAGTTCGTTATCTAGTTCAGCTCTCTGTTGTACATTTAAATGGACCACATCCATCAGCAGCACTTGTTAAAGTTAAAGAACAATGACATCCCATTCAACCTTTTTCACAGTGAAATACTAACAGTGCCCGATGGATAAAATTATTATAAAAACCTTATTTGCTGTCAAGTTATTAAAAATGGAGTATTGCAAATGAGGAGAATGGTAAATAAGGATTTTTTTATACCAGAAACCTTTTCTTTTTTATTTCTTTTTTTTTTTTTTTTTTTTCCTTCTGTCACAGATCATGCAATCCTTCATTAGTCATATTAATCAGTTTCAAATATTTCTGCTTAAATACCGCTGTGAAGCAGGCAGCTGTCAGAACCAATGAGCACTTTTAAGTCATTGCTGAGCTACCAGATGTTTGCTGGACCCAAACGATTTTCCCTCCCTCTACCTAGGAATGCACAAGAAAGCCCCCGTATTTTTCACAGTGGAGCTGTGAAAGAACTTCCTCCTAGGTCACAAAAGTTGTGCTGTGCTCTTTGACTAATCTTTGGCAGAGAATGCAGTCTGGTGAAAAAATGGATCAAAGACATCAAAACCATGGAATGGAAAATCTGAAAAGTATTACAGAACGTGCCCTCTCAAAATATTTTGCAAAAGTGGTTCCCATCCCTCATCCTTGAGTATGCAAGATGTAAATTAGAATTAAAAGGAATACCTTCTCTACTTTTGATTTGATTTTGATTTTTTGATTTTGATTTGAGGAGTCATATCACTTTAAGAAACCAGTGAAGGCTTTTATATTTTAGGAAGGGCATTTTTTTTTTGCTTTTGGTATTGTTTTGGTGAAGTCATATTTCTTCATTCCTACATCAAATCTGTACCCTTAAGCTTCTGTGCCTCATCATACCTTCCTTTACTAAAACAAACAATCTCTTTGCAATTAAATGACATTTCATACAGATGGTTTCTGTGATGTCCTGATACTTTAACTTTTTTTTTTTCTTTATGATAAACAATCACAATTCAGCTATATGGTGACTTTTTTCAACTTCTGCAGCTTTTTGGGAAAACTTTTCCATTTTCTATGTTCTTTCTGAAGGCTGGGCACAAGAATCATATATATTACCACAGCAGTAGTATAAGGAATTATACATAAAATTTAAATAATTACTTTCCTACTTACAAGCAAGATTCTCCCACTCATAAACCGAGGACAATATCTGCTTTCTAAGCCACAAAATCACCCTCAGAAGCTCCCATTCAGCTCATTACCAGGCAAGAGCATTTAGTCCTGTCCAGAGTCAGTGTTTTCATAGTATCATAGTATCATGCGAGTTGGAAGGGACCTTAGAGATCATCGAGTCCAACTCCCGGGATTCGAGCCCTCTGTGTAGCAGAGCGGCACTTCTACCCCTTGCGCCACAGGGGGGATTCGAACCCGGGCCCTCTGGTGTTGCAAGCGGCAATTCTACCGCTGCGCCACCGGGGTTTTCTGAAATAAATGACACCATTTCCCACATGATCTACATTTGTGATTTGCAGATGTTTGACGTTGTATTTAGCTAATTTTAAAATACACAGAACAACCATCCAGACAACTACACTATTGACATTTCTTCATTATTATAATTTTTATAAGATGAAAACTTTCTTAGCAATGCTTTCTTACAGATCTCTGACAAAGACTTATTGAAAAATAAGTATTTAATTCTGCACACATATTTTGGACATAAAAGCATTACACCATTTTTAACTATAGAGAAGTGTCTTTCATTGGCTGTACACCTGTGCAGGCTGTGCCATTTTAGTTTTTGTAACATGCTGATAAGAAAATATTAGAAACAGAATATGCACAAAATGCATTTTGGCTTTCATGGAGTGTATTACAGGGTCCAATTAATACTTTTCTAATCTCCTATAACGTTAAAAACATGCTAGAGCCTACGTACCATTAAAAAACCTAAAATCTTTAGATACTTATTTGAAAGAATTATCCCACCCCTTGTGCAGGAATTGCTCTTACTATTTTCTTGCAGGAAGTACTCTTAGTCTCAATGTATGTGCTGGCACAAACTACATAGTTTGATACTTATTTTAGGCATTTATAACACTCATGTCTTAGTAGCTGCTAAAGGAATGTATATTCTTTCTCTATTGATTTAGCCAGAGAGAAAAATAATAATTTGATTTTTTTAAAGTGCGATTATGTTTAAACAACAACAACAAAACACACACACACACACACACAAAAAACAACAAACAAACAAACAAACGAGCTTTACATAAACATGCTCTTATTTAATCTTACTTTTTCCTACTATTTCTTGTGTCTAAAGCTGAATATTTTACCCAAATGCTGGGACTCAGGAAACTAAATTCTGTTCAAAGCTTTGCTGATGAGGTGTGAAACCAAAGTTACCCATAGTTAAGACTGAATTTTCAGAGCTGATCACCATTCTCAGTTGATTGATGTACAACCAGAAGTTTCATGTAACAGATAAAACATAAAAAAAGCAGTCTCTTCAATACTACAGCACCAACAAAACAGAGAAATTACAAGTTCGAACATTAGTCAGAAATAGTGGTAACAAAACCTCCTGATTGAAATAGCTTCAAAGTTGATTTAAATAGATCTTTCTTAGCACAAAGCAATCACAGGGAGCTCACTTTCAAGACTCTTTTGCCTTTCTCTGCTGTGCTTAGGTAATTTGAGGAAGTAGAATTCATTCTCTGAAACAAGCAGTGCGCTACGAGGGCAGGTGCTGTAGGTGCTGTCATACAGCCACCTCTCCATCCAGACTCACAGAGTATCCTGACAGCCCAAAGCACTGCAAGAGATGCATCCTGGTGTTTGGACCAAGTGGGAAAATGGGAAAAAATCATTTAAACTACAACTCTTTTGAGATGCTCAGAAGTTGTGAGCAAGCAAGACAAATGTCCAGTATAGACATTTTCTAGCTGATAAAACTGCAATTTTGTCATTAATTAAAACAGGTACCTATGTATAACTGAATTATTTACATAACCTACAAAAAAACTATTATCTTTCATTATCTTTTTAACTGAGTCCTTTAAGTTTGGCAGATACACTGCTTTTATTTATAAATGAGGAGTAAGAACAGAGAAGAATTAAGAACATCTGGAATTTCTGTTCTTAGGAAGTCTGAACTTACACCACAACATCTGTTGCTTTTATCAACACACAATACATTAGTCCAGAGACTGACACAATTTTTAGCCATAGCAACACTGGAGTAAACAGAATACTCAGAACTGAAGTTCTCTCCCATCATAAGCAAAACTGTATTTGTTTCTGGCAAAATTACTGACAAAACACTTTCCCCCCAGAATCTTGTAATTTAAAGAAGTGTAGATTAAAATACACATTAGCAAAATCTATACACATGCCTAAGTGAATCCATCAGTGTTAGACATAAGCAGAATCAACTGTTTATGGAAATAGCATTGCCAGGAGGTATCAATGACCTTTGCCCTCTGCAAGTCTTGCAACAGGAAAAACTAACGACGAGGGAAACATCCAATATTACTGAAAACAAACTGCTAATCAACGTGTTATTGATCCCTTGTTTTTGTCAAGGTCATTTAGTGTTTTAAAAAATGATCTCACGCTAAATCTTTATAGAAAAAGTGGGCTAATTTGATTTACAAAGTAAAGTGCTATTAATTATGGAAGACAGTCAATAAAAAAGCTGATTCCTCTAAACACAAAACAGATCTTATAGCCTGTGATTTACGATGATGATTATGATGGCAAAATATTTGCAGTGCTCAACATCATCTAACTTTTGTTAACTGGAATAAAAGATGGAGCTAAGATATAATCAAGTATCAACACAAAAAACATTAGGAAACAAACTTTAGAGAAGTAAAGGTAAACATCTGAATTAAGAAGAGTACACAAAAAGGAAAATAACGTGGCCTGTTGTTTCTTTTTCACTGCAGAGAATAAATATATATATATGCATATATATATATATATAATATTATAGCCAGATTGTTGTCTTGATGCTCATTTGCGTAATAGTCCCTGAATGTTTAAGTTACATAACCCAGACATCTCAAGGACACACATCTATCTGAAAGGATGTACTCACTACATTTTTTTCTCATTCTAGATTATCAGTATACCAATAAAATCTGGCAGTTTTTCTATTAATTAAGGCAACCATTAGATTTAACTAAAAGAGTTTTGTGGGACTTAAAAATATTCAAATTCTGTTTGTTTTTAAGAAATACTATTATATTCTTAAGTTAAAGATTGGAAACAACTTTTGAATTTTAAATGCTAAAAATTAAGTAAATACTTCACAATATAGACATAAAACTATACAAGATCAGCCTAGAAATAAGTATGAGAAAGCCAAAAATAATGTACAGAAGGAAATGAATTTAGATTAATGAGCAGAAAAGTGAAGAAATTGGAAAAATCAAATGTATCTATCACAGTACATGTACCTCTACTTTTGTGCTCTTTTGAGTTTACAAAATGAAAATGGGAAAATTCACACTTCTCAGAAAAATTATTTAACGCTGCCAATAAACAGAGACAGAAATAGCATTGGTTATGCCACATCATATTTTCCCACTTTTTTTGTAACCACAAGATTTAAAGAATGTTTCTGTCACTGAAGTAATCAAAGAGCTCCAAAAGGCAACAACACACTCAGTTCAGTATATGTATCTTAATTCACTCTGAATTTTACAGCCAACTTTTTAACACTAACAGTTATCTTTCCTGTACTCTTTTTCAGAGAAGTAAATTGTTTTTTAAAAGAATTTATCAAATTGCAGCCAAATGTAATATTCTTTCTTTATTTCACAAGCAACAAATTGAGTAAACTATTATTATTGCATAGTTCAAGGTGTTGGAAAACAGTCTAAACTAAATCTGCACCCATTACTAAAAGCCTTCATCATGTTCACTTCGTTTTCATATGAACGGCATGGCACTTAATTTGATAAGCTGTCTTTTTTTTTATTTTATTTTTATTTTTTTTTTCTAGCATGTTTAGAGAGCAGTCAGACAGAGCAGTACATTTATGTCTTCCATCAAAAGCCTTACGATGCAGAACTGCTCGTCTTCTATTGGAGTCCTTGTCAAGCTCGGTGAGCTGTTCACGCTGAGAAAGGAGAATGTCATATTGTTTCAAGCTCACGTGTCATCAAAGAGAGATATAGATCTTGTGGCTTCTATCAGCATTAATGCACGCTTGTGCATTTGTATACATCTTATAACTTTGTTTGCAAGAAGCAATTTGATAGCATTGTAGTGACAGTTGGAGAAATCAATAAAAGCCTCCATTTTTCATGGTACTGAGGAGCTGCACTGCTTATCCTGTACCAACCTGCTTGCCTGGAATAATTACTCTCACCTGTGCAAAAAGGTGATAGCTGGGGAAAAATATGGACAAGTCCAAGAACTGTGAGTTGAAAGAGTTGACAAATGACTTGTACAATGCTACTCATCAGCTCTTGTTGGTAAGTCTAATCGAAAGTTCCACTTTTCCATAGATTCAATATTTTTTCACTTGAGTAATTACAAGAGATCATTCCTGAGAAGTTCCCAAGAAATATATCTGTAGCTTGTTTGCAAGTTTATAAAGTGGTAACCCTAAAATAAATCTTTCCTTAGGGAAATTGCTTTTTATATCTCTTTCAAACTCTTGATCTTGTTAAAATATATATATATACCTATGATCCAGACAAATAAAAATATTCTGTCATTTTTCATAAGAAAAAAAGGAAACAAAAAACCAAGGACATTTTCGAAGATAATAACATTACTAGCAAGAAACTATGGGGTCTTTTTCGCTCTTCAATGCTTACAACTACATAATGATTTTGCATTGTTTATTTAGATAACATAAAAATAGCAAGGACAACTATATATTTTTTGATAAATACATAACCTCTTTTGGCTTTTTACTAGAAATAGCACTAGACTGAAAGTATTTGGTAATACTGTAAGATAACCTAACACCAGAAAGATGATATATGTTCCCCATTCAAATTTTTATCAACTAAGAAACCTGATGTTCCCCATCTTTCCGTGATGTCTTCTTTAAGTGCAAAACAATCAATTTAAATTAACTATATAAAATTATAGAAGATATCATTTTTAAAATGACTTGATGCAAATTACATTAATCAAAGTGCCATATGTTTATAAGATCTAAGAAACTTCTAGCTGTACATTAGTCTGCAGTTACATCAACAGCATCCTTTGCAAATGGGACTATCCCTAGCCTGCCTTACTTTCAAACTGTTGTGCTTCAGTGGATGACATCAAGAGAAAGCTGTGGTTCTTTCATGTTGCTGGATTCACAAACAAGTCACCTAGCTGCCTTCTTAGGAGAACTATGATTTGACTAAGACCGATCTTGGACAACTTAGAGGAGTGTAGAGCAGCAGTAGCATGTGTGTAGGATGAAGCATAATCTGTCACACATCATATGATTTGTGCTCTACAGAGCAGTACGTGCATTACATACACAGTAATTGCAAGATGTCACCGCTGCACATAAGTTCCCTAGGACTAGGAAGTATAAGCTGTGCACCATAGTAGGGTAGTCATATATATCTGCATGTCTGTTGATATGTCTTGAAATCAAAGTAGAAGCTTGAAGTCTTGCAAACATGTGCATTCTATCCTGAACACTAGAAACATTTTCCTGAATGTATCACTGTATATTTTCCAAATAAATGCTCTTTAAGGAGAGCTGTCATTTCAGGTACTCCAGGTAGTCTTCAAGTGGAGTTCAAGAGTATATTCAAGAGTATAATTTTAAGAATGTATTTTCCAAAATCTAGATTCAAGTCACTATTAGATGGTCATAGTAACAAACAAAAACAAAAACAGAAAACAAAACCAAACAAAATATCATAGGAACATTTCTGTTGTCATTCTTATAATTCCTGCAGCAGTGAGAAACATCTTTTCTGGAACAGGACACACCTGTGTCACGAACGAAACAAAAAGACTGTAAATCTGAAACACTTTACATCTAATGGATTTTTTTATTTTTTTATTTTATTTTATATTTTTTTTCATGTTATGGATCAGATAAGAGACTTTTATTCATTGGCTGAGAGGATGTCAATGTCATTATTTCTTATATAATGGTGTTTTCTGATTTGGAACAGTGATATCACCAAATTTAATATTAAAAAATCATGTGCCCAGACTCAAAAACCACGACATTTGGAAAAAATATATATATGTGGGCACTTTACATTTGTTCTTTGTTACCTTCCTTAAGACATTTTCAAATTATACCTTTAACACTTCTCTACAGTGGTAAAGAGAAATAAACATATTTGCAACTGAAAGTGAGCTTTTCCAACTATGACAAGAATTTGGAAATAACAATTCAGAAATATTCAAATACACTAACATTTTTTTAGGAAAATACTAGTATTTGCTAATACTAGAATAATAATGATTATGTTAGGTTCCATGAATTCCTGTAAATAAAGGTCAGTATTTTCTTATTTGCATAGCGAGCTTTTGCAAGGAATAAGCCCAAGTTCATAAAAAAATTGGATGAACACTAAAGACAAAGGATGAACACAATACTGTATGATCACTTGAGAGGGTAAGACTCTTGGCCAATTTACATTTATTTCACATTTGTTCTTCAGTTCATTTATAAATGGTTTAAGATGTCTGATTGAACATGTTTAGAATAAAAATTTATGAATCTGACATGAAGGAAGCACGAGGAGATTAGAAAAGAAGGTAAGATTTAGTATCTGGACAGGTTTAAATCATATTTTCAAGGAGACAATGCCGGACAGGGAATACCTTGATAAGGAAAAAACAAAGAAATGGTATTTCTTTTATTTTAGATATTGTGTGGTGCCATAACTAGTGAAGACAAAAGCCAGCATTAGTATTCTGTAGCTATTTCCTAAGAGTATTCATTGTAATGTGTTTCATCATTTGCTTAAGTGACCAAAAGACAAAAAACCTACAGTTCTTCAACATTCATGCTGAAAGTCCCAAGGAGGGAACATATTTGGACTATAATTCAAAAACCCCATTGTTTTAGCAAAAAAGAAAAAAAAAGAGATTTGTAGCCACTTATACCCATGTTTGAAGTTTCCCTAATCCAAGTCATGGAAAGAAGGAAGCAAGGAAATCTTCTGAGGTCTTTTGTTATTTATATTGCCTCAAGATTTATTTATCTTTTTTTACATCAGCTTTATTAGTAAAGAGATTATTTTGTATATAGGGCTAACCAGTAATAATGATCTATATTATATCTGTTGAATGAAGGTAAACATTTTGACTTGGTGAACCAGCTTCAAAAAACAGACACCTTCTGAAAGCGCAGTGCTTGAGATTCTGATCCACTAAGTAATTCTCAATATTATGATTTAATGTGTGGTTTCTCTGAGGACAAAAATGAATACTATCAGATTGCAGCAAGGGTTTGCTGCTTAGAATAAGAAGAAATCCAACAGCTACCATAGCAAATGGAAAAAGAAGCATGTTCTGATGTTATGCCACATGCACTTTCTGGCATTCGTTCAGCACACTGTAGTTCAAAAATAGCTGTGAGCATCTATGTCCCATTAACACTATGTTAATTATTATTATTGTCTCATCAGTAGTTTGTTTACGACAGCTCTGGGTGACAAGGATACTGAGATTCTCTGTTGAAGCCATCACCTGATGAGAATTTTATTGGCATAAGATCTTTCTTTCCCTTAGTTAGCTACATTATAAAAATCACTGTTTCATTAAATGCAAATACTACTGTCTGCCTTTGGCTTTTTGTAAGATTCCTATCACTAATATAATAACCTTGATCTGGCATTGCATTAATCAGTTTCTTCCCTAACTGGGGATAAGCTAATCTAATATCATTTCTGAAGAAATTCATGCTGTAAAAGTAAAACATCAAATGGACAAGCTGAAGCTTGCTTAATAAAACCTTTATTTCTGGTTCTCACATTTATGAAAGATATAAAGTCAATTCTTATTGTCTAACTGAAAGGAAATTCCATAGAAAATCAAGAACGAAGAGAACTAAGAGGGAAACAGCAAATGTTTTATTGTTCTTCATAAATAACATTTAGTTACAGCTGTTATATTGAATCCTTAGGCATTCAGTCTAGACTAGGGCACTGATAATGAAAGTATTCTGCAGCCCCTTCACAGCTTCCTTTCTTAATTGACCATACTAACAAGGATGGCCATTTCAAAATGAAGTATGCTCTTGTGAGGAATGTGGTCCAAAGCCACAGGAATACAAGGGAACATTTTTTGCTGCTGTTGTTTTGGTGGATATGAATGAGATACCCTGTATTTTTCTAATAGATCAATATATGCAGATCTCAGACTTAGTAATTTTAAAAGGGTTCAGACTACCTCTACTGAACTACTGGGTACTGCATACTTAAGTTCTCTACACTAGAATATACAGTCTGCCGTTAGTTCTGTCTTTAGCTATATTTCTCCTCTAAGACTAAAAAAAAAAAAAAATTAAAAAAAAACAACAAAACAAACAACAACAACAACAAAAACATCCTAAAACATCTGAGGCTGTGAATGAATGAACAATCATGAAATGATTGTTGCTTCAGTACATTGTATTGTAGAGAACTGGAAATTAGCACCTTTCACATTTATCTAACAATATTTCTTCAAGCAGTTTCTGTTATCTTTGCTATTAAATAGTTACATTATGCACATTACGGGCATTACTATGGAAAAAAACATCACCTACGTCTGCTCAACACACAACTCCTTCTCTATCAAATGCTACTCCAGTCTGATGACTTTCACTTCTCATTTGTGCTTTCAGTTAGATAATCAGAGATGCAGTTTCAGAAAGTTTCAGAAATCTGATTCTGGTGTGAACCTCATCTTAGATGTGTTTTGCTATGAATTTTCAATCATCCTGTGTCATCATTCATCCAAACATGGATTTAATTTCAAATCTCTCGGACTAGCATTTCAGTTCTGCATAATTCCAGCCTAGACTATCTCAAGATTTAGACAATAGTATTGCTTATCATCACCAACAAGTTTTTCCATAGTGGAACTGTTTGAGAAAGTATTTATAAGATTAAACAATACCGCCCTTTTAGTGAATAGGAGATTCCTTTGTATCTACCTTCCTATTATTGCATTATTCACCATTAGATGAAGTTCTCATATTAAATATTGCAGAACCCTCATTTTTTGAAAATATACTCCGACAAAAAGATCACTCACAGTAATTCACAAATAGATCATAAACAAAACAATCATAAAAAGAAATCTAAAATTACCCAAGATTATTAATTTCCTGCAACTGATTTTAATGCTCCTTGATCATACAACATCCTTTAAATGGTCACAAATCATTAACAACATAAATGGAGTTTACTAAGAAACAAAAAGTAATACATGTATACAAAGTTGGACCAATAATGCATAAAAACTTTCACTTAAAAATAGCGAAGGCAGATTAGGAGAAACGACATGGCAGAACCAAGAAGGGATGTGCAGTGAAGCTGAATTTATAACAGAATCACACACCTTCTCCATATGTGCATTTTCAGGCCTTGAGCTTTTAGATTAATAGTACTCAGGATAACCACTTACAAAAGAGAAGCCAGGTAATCTGCTCTATTCTCATATTTTTGCATATGTTATAAGTGTTGTTCATGACAGTGATACTGAAAATTCAGCTTTGTCATTATTTAATTCTATAATTATATGTCTCCATTCATGACCCAAATAGTTCAAAAACTGAAGCTATAAAATGATTCCAGAACATTGCCTCAAGGATTCTTGTCACAACTTGTATATTTATGACTAAAACTAATCAAGTTATTGTCAACTGCTTCCTAGATATAAGTCTGAAGACTTAAAAGCAGCTTAGGTGATGTGCTTTTGCATCTCTTTTCCTCTGATTTTGCAAGACCACACCCATGACACCATAACATTACACAAGAATGGCAGTCCATATAGGAACAGACAGTGATTTCTTTAGAGTTCACAAATGCTTGCAAAAATTGTGTCTTTTTACTCTTTTGCATCCAGAACTAAAAGAAACAAAAAAGGACAAGTAATGTTTCCCACTGATATTCCAAGGAACATTATTTATCCTGCCATTTAGTATGTAGCAAAATACACCATCATAAATTTTCCACTTTGGCTTACAAGAAAGGCTTTCATGTTGTGAATGTAGATTTTTGTTTTATTTTGTTCTGCAAGATTGTATTTTACTAGTAAGGCAGATAGTAATGCTTTACATTTTCATGAAATTCACCTGATTACAGTCTTTACTGATCTAGAACAAGGAAGGAAGTAAAAAGTGAAATTAAAGGTATGACCAAGGCAAAATTGATGGGAGTTCTGGTACAGGTCTCATGAGCTCCAACAGCACCCTGCTGATGGAGCCAAATCCTCAGAAAAGTTCACCCCTTCTGAGTTGTCTACCTTCACTTTGGAATGGAATTGGAAAAGAATCTCCTGCATACAGTACATTTTTCAAAGCAGAAATTCTGCCTAGCTTTGAACTATGATTAAAGGGTACATGTCAAATGGACAAGGGCATGATATTCTGTGTGTGCTTGTACTGCAAGCATACCTTTCCATCATCCTTTAATCTATTTATTACTTACCCAAAGGACTTTCCTAGGCTTTTATGATGTCAAGTTTCAACATGGAATGACTTTTTATGACTCTATTGTAAACCCATAAAAATGAAGGTTTACAGTGGAAAAACTAACAAATGTTTATTTCTAGATTTATAAAAGGGTGTTTTGGACTCCAGAGTGAACACTGCTTTTATTTAAAAATAGTCAGTCTTCACAGCTATTTGGCATTTTGTCCTGGAACTCTGTATTCTGTTTTCTACAGTTTCTTCTGCTAGATCTATCACTTTTACAGCAGTACTATTTGTACAGATACGCCACAGAGAAAGATCACCTATCTTTTCCTTATCAATAAATTCTTATTTTTAGCACTTAAAAATATTTTCTATTTGCCATTAAAAGATGGACTAGGGATGAATTTGTTTACAAAAGTTAATAATGAAAAATAAGTATCTATTTTGAGTATACTTAAAAAAAAATGCAGGAATGAATGACTTAAAGCTCAAAAAATTGATTTTTAAATGGGTTTTTGGAGGTAAATAATTTGTAATTGGTACTAATTGATTTGTTATTTTGGAAAGAAACAGAACAAATCACTTCTTAAAAATAGGTCAAAGTGTTTTCAATGACAAGTTCAGAATATAATCACTACGAATACCTTGTTCTTCCATTTCATGTAATAAGCTAGTGCCTGTAGAAATAGACTGCAAGATCATCCCACTCTAGAAAGTATACTCAGCATTCCTAAATAACCTATCAAAAACTTGGCAACTATTTCTACCCATTACATTATTAATTCTGAGCTAAATTCTTAATTTGATGGAATTTCTAGGAGTTTTCAAGACACTTTCCTCAAAGTAAACAATGAACTTGAGCTCCAAGAAATAATAAATAGTATATGTGAATTAATGAAATTAGTGCTATCTTGTGAAGCTAAAATCACATATATATCCTGAATTCTGACTGTATGGTGCTTGATGTCTGGTAATAGAGGAGCACCTTTAAGACTGTAAAAAATGACATAAAAATGCACACATCCTGTGTAGCATAGCTGTAGCATACAACTGTAGAAAAATTGATGGGGGTATTGCAACACAAGCCCAGCATTACTCATTTGCAGATGTATTTTAAACAGTCATTTCCTATAATCTCTCTATATTTCCTCCCCTGCTTTTGCTGACTTTCCCTATAATGACTAGATTAAAAGGAATGTACTTTGTCAACAGCAAAGAAAATGCGCCTAATTCATTCTCTGCAAATGCAAAAGCTTCTTACAAATTTGAAAAAGCCTTTTTTTTTTTTTTTTTTTTTTTTTTTTTTTCTTTTTCTTTTTTGGAATTGCTATAAAATGGCTCCATAATAAAAATCTGAATTTATTATGGCTGCTCAAAACAGAATGATTAGGTCTAATCACAATTACGAAAATTCACATGGAAAATAATCATAGTTTAACTATTGAGCACCCCTCCATATCTGCTGTTATCTATTCTAGTTAAGTTAGCATTATTCAGAGTCTGGGTTCCTTTGTAAAAACCTTTTTTCAGAATGGAATCTACTCCTTCTTAGTGTTACTATCTTGCAAAGTACAAAGGTGGCTATAATTGTACACTGTTGAAGATGACAGTAGAACAGAGGATACTGCAAAAACTATACACAATTTTCATTCTGATAAACAAATGCTGCCTTCACCCAGCTGCTGAAATATTCTGAAATATTATGTTATGAAGAGCGCATATATAATAAAGGAAACAAACTATTACAAAATAAACTACATTAAGTATTACAAAATCACAGAATGGCCTGGGTTGGAAGAGACCTCAAGGATCATGAATCTCCAACCAACCCCCCTCCCCCCAGGTATCATTAAAACAAAATATTTTGATAGTGGTTACCATTGTCAGGAGAACTTCTGTGAGTGCAGTGAGTACTTGAATCATCAAAATATGAAATTACTTTAAGTTCTCTTGTTACACCATAAATGTGCAAGCATTCACAACTGTATATATATGTAATTTATGAATTTGTCTGCATATTTGTATAAACAAATAACACAGATCAATAGACAAATAAACACTGATACATAAATAGTGTGGCCATTGTTCGGTGGTACCCTAAAGGCCATCTGTTTTCAATCTCTGGTGAGCAGGGTTGGCCATCTACTGTAACAGGCTGCCCAGGATCCCATATAGCCTGGCCTTGCACACCTCCACGGATGGGGTATCCACAACTCTGGGGAGCATGTTCCAGAGCCTCACACTCTCTAAATAAAAATCTTCCTCCTAATACCTAACATGAAGCTCTACTCCTTTAGTTTAAAACCATTCCCTCTTGTCCTATCACTATCAGACTTTGCAAAAAGACAATCAGTTTAATGCTCAACCACTTGTTGTTTTGGAATATTTATTTTACTGCTGTTCCTTTACAAGAACATAGTAGCATAAGTTGTCTGCTCTGAACAAGTAGAACAGGACTCACTAATTTTCACTTATTAGGTGAAATTCAAAACAAAACAAAAACCAAAGGCCAAAGAATATGGAATAATGAAGACATGGCAAATTTGTGATAGCGTGTTTCATATGACATGTGATACTTGTTATGACCTTAGTACCAGGTACTTCTTGTCATGGATTATGTGTCTTTGGGCTAAACTCCACACTAACGTAGAAAAAAAGACTACTGCTGTCCATAAAGGAAAGACTGCAGATGGATACAGAAAGAGAGAAGATCACAAATAGACAAATGGATATGGCAGATAGAGGTATGAAAACAATTACAACAAAAAAACAGAAACAATTGAAACTATGGATCTAGGCAATAAATGATAATACCAGAAAAAATAAAATTGCTACAGAACATTTTTGTACACTTGGTAACAGAGAGAGGGGCTACAACTGTGGCATATTGAGAACTTAGCAATTACTTCGGCTGGGGTTCTTTTTTGTTTGTTTGTTTTGTTTTTTAACCTTAATTTGGTCAGCTGAAATCTGAAGCATCCTCTTTTGATGTTAGGGTAAAAGAGCTCACATTATTTATTATGACAGATGTAAAAGGAAATAAAAATAACTTAGGTAATCACTGAAATAGTTCAGTTAGGACATTAAATATACTTAGGAGGAAAAGAAGCATGTTACAAGACAGTGTCTTATTAAAAAATGGTTAATAAATGAAATTAGGACTGAAAACAATCAAATTGACAGAAATTCTATTTTATATCATAGGATGTTAAAATTATTTCTTCCTTTTCTTCCAGACAATGTTATTTCCTATTGAATGCACCCATGAATCTACTGTTTAAGATTTATAACAATTGCAAGATCCTCATGTTCAGGAAAATACTTTAAATGCACACTATAGAGATGCTCTAAGATGAGCCAGGTTATGCATGAGAGGTTCAATAGGTATATTTGATGTAAGGAAGCATTATAAAGAATACAGAGACCATGAACAGATGTACAATGATGTACATGGTAAATAGACATGTAGTTCTACATTCATAAACATGGGCTTAAATAGAGCAGCAACAACATTTTAAGTAGGAGGTGCTACATATTTATTATTTATTAACTATGACCCACTTGAAGTGAATGATTAAGTTTAATCCTTCATATGATTAATTAAATAACTAGGATATTTATTCAGATTCTTCAAATAGATTTCAGTAGGATAACACCAGTAGTGTGTTCTGTAGGCACTTGGGAAATAACCCCTATTGTAACCTCTCAATCTTAAGGCATCTTTAAGTGTCAGACTTCTAGAAGGACCATGAGAAGCAGGATGAGGACTGGGCTGAACAGAGAGAAAAAGTGAGAGGCAACAGAAATTTAGTGGGTGATTTAGGGGTAGCATGGACTGTACAAATACAACATTGAAAATGGTCACCACTGTGTGGGAAAGGTAGCTGAGTGGGAGGGACAGTGTAAGGACTCAGAGACAACACAGTGTTAGGATAAAGCTGTTGTGTGCATGCTAAGAGAAAGAGATCTGAAATATTAACATCCTCTTTTTTTTTTTTTTTTTTTTTTCCTCTTTCTATACAATTATCAGTTGCAATTGCACATCAAAAGAAACAAATCTACCCCCAGTTGTGACAGATGAACATCTGCACTTTCCAGACGTTCTTTTCCATGGGATTTCTTTGCAATAGCATAGAACAACCAATCAGTCCTTTAATGACAGCATTATAACCCATTATGTTCAAGAGTCAATTACTCTAAGGCCTTACAGATTTACCACATACGATATGTCTAAATTGGATGCAACACTGTGGATCAATCAAATTCCAAATTTATCTGAATCTGACTGTATAAGGTTGAAAATGATTTGTATTGGGGAGTGGGAAGGATGAAGAAGAGTCAAAATTACGAAACACGAGGCAGTTGATGAAAGAATTAACTACTTTTTTCATTGACACTAGTCTATACACAAACAAGATAATTGCAGCTTAAAGAAAGTGTCTGGCACTTTTTCCAGTTGTAACAAAGCCCAGAAATCAGCAAATACTGATTGGATAATCAGAAACACACAGCACAGATCAGCATGTGGAACCAGTCCATATGTGAAACTGGGATCATAACAGTGAGGACACTAAGGGTCACAGGATATACATCTGTAGGAAATTATTCTTTCGTAGTCTGGCTGCAGATTTGTTAGTATTTTCCCCATCTATGGATATTCAATCACTAATAAAATGAAGCTCTAACTTAGTTTCCAGAAATTGAATACTAAAAACAAATACAGTCTGCCTAAGGAATGAAGGAGTCACTAGAAATGCACTTCAAATGTATTATTTACAAATGTTATATTTTTCAGCATCCTGACATTTTCCTGTTTGCAAAGGCTGTGCCTGATAAATCTCAGTGGACAATAAAAGCATTTATTTTTGCTATGCTGGAAAAAGAAAAGTTAACTTGATAAATGTTCCATACGATGACCAAAATAGTTGCAATGTTATTATTGGAAAATAAAATCTTCACTTGCTGTAAGTGAGCATTACTCCATCAAGATCAATAAAGCTGATAGACTGCAGCAGGGGAAGTGTCAGAAACACATATCAACATTATAACGTCTTGAAGGAAAAGATTTTTTTAAATTTAATATTTTTTAAATACAATAACCTCTCACTTCACTAAGGCAAACATATCACTAGGGTTCTATATATCACACAGAGGTAAATCTGGAATATAATTAACCTATGCCTAAGTGGAGATTCATTCAAATAGAGGCCAAAAATGGGCCAAAATAAGAGCATCTATTTTCCAAATGTAAATGTGTTTCACATAGGTAGAGAAGTGCTGTAAGAAGCAACAGAGGATTGGAAAGGCTATCTGGATATTCAAAGAGCATGACTAAGAGATGGTAATGACTGTCAGCTGAGTTTATGATCATGTGATCAAATGTGAAAAGCCATCTGTTTTAGTGAAGTTTGTAATATATCATCAAATAGATAGCAGTGCCTGTTAGAGCTGATTTTTACAAATTCAGAAAATAGTGCACTTCAGCTAGCAGCAATCTAGTTTAGGTTCTGGAAGTCTGAAGCTGACAAAATGTTTTAAGAAATGATAAAATGAAATAGAATTCTGCAATGGTTTTATTTAAAAGCATTAAATAAGCAAGTTACCTATCTCTTTTGTGGAGAAAGCTTAGCCGTTGCCTTCAGTTTCAAGTGTATCATGAACAGTTCATACAATAAAATTCTTTAATACGATTTTTCTTTTAATTTCATTTATTCATGCAAATGAATGAAACTTCCACATTAGATCAAAGCACCAAGACAGCTGGGAATTCAATTTGACTAATTTTAAAATTTAAAAATTATTTTTGAAATGTGATGTATGTACCATATCACTTGGGTGTGTTTCTTACAAATGCCCATCTTTTCTCTGAATATTATTTTTTTTTCCTTTTTGGTACAGAATATATGTAACCTTTCTCATATGGCGACTTGTTTCTGTCTTTCTCTGATTCATATTGACTGGCCACAGATAAATAAAAGTCTTAGACAGGTTAGATATTTACCAGCAGTATAGATGCCACTAAGTTACATGTAGCAGCATTCCTGTTCACATAATCAATACTTAAATCAACTGCTAACGAGGGGAATTTTTACCCTAGGACAGAGGACTACTGGGATCTCATAGCTGTCATAGCAGCACAGACTAGGGTCTGCTTTCTCGCTTTGCTTGGCAGTGCTTTTTCTGCCTCATAAAAAAGATTTTCACATAGATGGGATGTAGGCCTGCCAGTACCTGTGATCACATCTCTATACTTTCTTTTGCAAAATATGACTTTGGTTCTCTCCTTATTTGACTTAAATGTCTCACAGCAGGAAGAGAATTATCTAACATTACAGTGGATGTGATGAGCTGTGAATACTCTATCTAATTTTATTGCACTGTCATCTGCGACAGAAATGGATTGAACCTGATATCCCAGAGGTTTCCTTCAGTTCCTATCTTCATAAACAAGAAAAAACAAAAAACAAAAAACAAAAAACAAACAAACAACAACAACAACAAAAAAAAAACAAACAACAAAAAAAAAACACCACAGTGTAATGATTCACTTCTAGATTTTTGCAACTAGTTCCCAACCATCAGTAGTTCTGACACTTTCTGTACTAGATGTTGCAAGTAGACTGTAATGTTTAATAGCTCCTGATCTCTGTCTTCCACCTATTTGGAACGGGATTGCTAATTTGAAATGAACTACACCCTTAGGTTAATCTCTCTTAGTATTTTATTAAAAAAAATATTTTTACTATAGCAAAAGAAAAAACAAAACAAAACAAAACAAAACAAAAAAAAAACACAAAACAACACACTAAAAACCAATAGATTTGATTTTTCTATCAATGGTAAATCTCTTGATGAGAATGTATATATCAGAGATAATCAAACAAAGCAGGTTCCCTAATCAGCATAGCTTAGACAGACACAAAATCTCCCATTTCTCACTCAGTTTCCATAAAAACAAGAGGAAAGTTTTTGTTATCCTATAATCTAGTCAGCTCACATTCTCTATCAGATATTACAAGAGGCACATTCTTTCTCACTCAATATGATGAGCTCTCTATCTCTCCCTCACTACCAATTTCAGAACTCACACTGAAGCTTCAGCAGCTTCATTAGGAATCATATTCTACATTTATTAGAAATTAGCTTTCTGTAGCCAAACCAGTAATAAACTCTGCTAATGTGGTTATTACAAAAGCAGGGCAACAAATATTTCAGTCATGTATGACATCAAAACTATATTCTAAACTGCTGTTTAAATGGAATATGAGATTAGCAATAACTTTTGAAAAAAATCAAGTAAGAAAGCACCATACTTAAAAATTAAGTAATAATAATAATAATAATAAAATTTAAAAAATGACAATACCCTTCAGCGCAGATCCTACAACTCACTATATTCATGGCTTTTGTGGTTCATCTTAAAATACTTGCTGAGAACTTCATGACAAACACTGTTTATTCGTTATACTTCCAAATGGCTTTATGACTCCCCAGAAGGCTCAAAGGCACAGACTGGTGCCCACACAGAAAACAAAGTCATGGAATCAGTGCTGTACAGTATGTGAATCTTAAGGAATGTTTCTCTTTTTGGCTGTCTAGAAGCCACTGCGAAGACTTTTTTTGCCTGCTTTAGCTTCATGTGAAGATGAACTGCTGTGGGGTTAATCACAATAATTATGTTCTTTCTTTCTCCTTCTCTAAGAAGCATTATTTGCTCTGCATCTCAGACCAGAGACTGTGCAGAACTAAGTTGAGCCTGTGCATCTGCTGTTTGCTGAGTGTTGGCTTAATCCCTGCTCTATCCTGCTGTTCTGTATTCCTAAATAAATATCTTGTGGAGTATGGGTGAAGAGAAAGACCTGGATATCTTTTTCTTCTTCAGACATGTTGCCTGAATTGTCTGGAATTGTTGCTCTTTAATTCATGTTTTGTTACACAGAGAAGAACCCCTCTTTACACTGGCATAAAACTGAAACTGTATCATTTGATTTAAAACCTGCATGCACTAAGCAAATCCTATCAAGTTTCACATTTGAAAATATTGTTATTTACCAAACGTGATTGCACATGCAAGCTTTATTTAACTAGTTTATTATTTTGATTGCATACCTCCAAAATATTTTTTCAACTAAGGTAATTGTGTTAATTTGCATCTTCAAAGGGCATCTTTGCAAAACCAAACATTTTATCAGGGTTATTCCTGCTGAATCAAAAATTCCCACACAGAGGTGAAATAATTATCTTCAATATTTAACAATGACCAGAAAAAAAAAGAAAGGTCAAATCTTTCAATTCTTGGACAATAAAAACGTGAGACAAATGGAAGATAAAATAGATTTTTAGTGAGCCAAACCAAAAAGAAATGATCCAAACCTACTGGATGTGGTGCAATAGAATCTGTTCCAACTGTCCAGCTGTTTCCTTGATTTTACTAACAGGTCATTTTTTAACATCATACTTAAACTAATGGCCAAGCATTCGTTTTATTATAGAATCATAGAAGCTCTAAACTTGGGGTGGACCTTTAAAGGTCATCTAGTCCAACTACCCTGCAATGAACAGGGATATCCGCAGCTAAATCAGGTTGCCCAGTGTCTCATCTGGCCTCACCTTGAAAGTCTCCAGGGACAAGGCATCAATCACATCCCCAGGCAACCTGTTCCAGGGGCTCTCACTGCAAAAAAAACTTTTTCCTTATATCTGAAATCTACCCTCATTAAGCTTGAAAAAATTTCCCCTTGTTCTATCACAACAAACCCAGCAAAGAGCCTGTCTCCTTCTTTCCTCTGATTCCTGATGGGCCATTCTAAGAGGTTTTTTGTTTTGTTTTGTTTTCCCTAAGTACATAAAGATTTATTTTGGCTAAATGGAATTTTTCCTCTTTTTATCTATTAGGACAAACTACATCAAGGTAAACTAATTTTTATCAGTTAAATTATACATTAGATTACAATACTTTAATTATGTTAGTATAAAATAGAATGAACAGTTGAATTCAAGTGGATTTAGAACCTGAAAACTTTAGGGCTTTTGTTTAGTCATGGCTGCTCATATCCACAAGCTTGCTCCTCTATACAACTACTAAATGCAAATACTGTGTAATGCCTGCAATTTCTTATTGGGCCTTGCTTATAGATCTGCCTCTGGGCAAGAGAACTAAGGCACTTATGCTGTAAAACTAAGGCAGAGGGAGAGAGAGGAACAGGTAGTCATGCTAGTTTACCACTGTGTTAAATAACCCATAATAAATACTGTATGCAAACATCTAATATGACAAGGAATAAATAATTTGTATTGACAAAATCAGAATGAAATCATCAGATTAGCAACATAGAAAGATCCCTAACAACATAAAGAAGTCCCTTTGGATATACTAGTAGGTAACTAGTTTAATTAAACAAAGAAAAGAATCTCATATAAATTATCAACATTATTTCAAATCTTTTAAGATGGTGTCACAGTAATGCTGATATATCCAAGATTAAGAGAAAAAAAATGGAATGTAGCAATCTGCCTTGTTATCAGTATGTGTGTTGTCACAGTTTCTTAGTGAACTGTGACTGAGATGTATTAGCAGGTCAAAAGAGCAAAGCTCTTCAATTTTTTACAGTTCTAGAAAATGGATGACATTCGAAGAAAAGCTTAATCTTAGCAGGGGACCAAACAGTGATGTTATTTTTTTCCTTCCAATTTATATATCCTGAAAGAAGGAAAGAGAAAACAAACAAATGCAGGCTCTGTTATTAAAAGACTCTACTTCATTCTAGGCTACTGTATGTTTATTGTGTAAAATCTACTGCTTGAACCCCCTATAAAGCTTGCACAATGATTAGGATAAAGCTAGAAAGAAAAGTGCTATGAATCTTGCTTCCTGGAGTGGCAGAGGTTGGGCCAAAGGTGAGATTTCAATGAATTACACTCTTAAGTGCCTATCAATTATAGATAACAGTAAAGTTAGATGCATTATTTTATCTCAAATTAGGACAATGCAAGTGGGTATTCAGAGAAACTTGCTCTGGCAGCTTTGTGCAAGTGTTGGCAGCTGAATGAGTTTGGACCTGACTGTATCTTTCATAAAGAAACAGATAATTAAGTACCTCCTAATCATCTGGCTTTTTTTTTTTTTTTTTCTTTTTTTTTTTTTCTTTTTGCTTTTTTTCCCTTCCCCTCTTCTAAAGGTTAACATGTGAATACTTTAAATCTGAGTAATAAGAAGACACAGTGACCTGATAAACTCTCTTATTACTCTCTATGACATATCTGTATCTTAACATTTAAAGTTCCGCAATAATTTTGATAATATTTAATAATTTAATAATTTAAAATTTACAAAGACATATTCTTTTTGTCTACCATGGCAGCATGAAGACTCAGGATAGCATTTATATCTCATATATTCAAGGGGTGCAAAAGAGAAATTATGAATACATGTTGGTCCCTCCAAAAGTTATGTCTTCTATTTATTTCCTTGGAAAATGTGGCAGATAAACAGAGTACAATAACACTATCAGATAGAGCAAATTCTCAGCTACAAGAAAAAACAAAACACTTTTTCAACATAACCACTACCATTATCTGTGCCTTTTTGCAGAGCTGAGCAAGAGCCTGCATGTGGCCCTCGTAAAAATCTGCACCAGTGGAGGTGACACTGTCACCATCACCACTGCTGAAATGTATCACCCACCACCTCACTGTGCTCACAGCCACTGTTTGGTCTCAATGAATGCTCAGCAAGCGGTGATGAATATCAGTGGGTGAATTTTTTTCTGCAAGGAGGCATTCAGTTTCACGCCTTTGCTTCATAAGTACTTCCAGGTCAGATGCCATCCTGTCAGACTGCCCTTCTGCTGTCATCTGTCAAACGGCAATAAAAGGTTTAGGAATATTGGCAATAAGGTACAACCTCCACTTCCATACCACTAACATCTGTCTCTGACATTGTGGTTCGACTTAACAAAACAGGAGAAATTACTTTTGGAGTAGCTGTAATACATAAAGTAAATAAGTCAAATTCAACTGAAATTCATATGATCTTCCTCAGTCTCTTTTCAATACTTTATAGGGTGTTTAAGCACAAATTATATTTTGAAAGACAAAGACTGGGTTCTAATGGTAACATTAAAATTAGAGATGGAGCAAGATACCATGGATCAGTAACCATTTTCTCAATTTCCTACTGCTTAGACATGCTTTGGAATTGAATCTGTGTCCCTATATACCATCCAACTGCAATTAAATCACAGAATCACAGAATTGTAGGGGTTGGAAGGGACCTCTAGAGATCATCGAGTCCAACCCCCCTGCCAAAGCAGGTTCCCTACACCACGTCGCACAGGTAGGCGTCCAGGTGGGTCTTGAATATCTCCAGAGAAGGAGACTCCACCACCCCCCTGGGCAGCCTGTTCCAGTGCTCCGTCACCCTCACTGTAAAGAAGTTCTTGCGCACATTCATGCAGAACTTCCTATGCTGAAGTTTCAGCCCATTACTCCTAGTCCTGTCCCCACGCACTACTGAAAAGAGACCAGCCTTGCCACTAGGGCTCCCACACTTCAGGTATTTATAAACCTGGATCAAGTCCCCTCTCAGCCTTCTTTTCTCAAGGCTAAACAGACCCAGTTCCCTAAGTCTCTCCTCATAGGGGAGATGGTCCAGGCCCTTCACCATCTTTGTGGCGAATGCAATATTTCAAACACAGAGTAGGCCAATACAGGCAATACCACACAGAGTTGGGACAGGGTTTCTTCACCTGGACAGAGAGGTTCCTTTGGACTGAGGAAAACTAACACTGTGGTGAAATGCTTGCAGCCTACATGATATGTTCATGAGACAGCATCATGCTTCCGCAATAAAGTTTCAACTATGGTATTTTGCAAGAGGATCATGTTTAAAATCCATTAAAGCATTTCATAGGATACTCAACACAGAATCATAGAATAGAACCATAGAATCACAAGGTTGGAAAGGACCTACAAGATCATGTAGTCCAACCATCCTCCCATTACCATTACTACCACAAGACACTAAACCATCTCTTGTAGCTACACATGCAGACGCCTTTTGAACACTGCCAGGAGCGGTGACCCCACCACCTCCCTGGGCAGGCCATTCCACCTTCAGCTGTTTGACCTACAATAGTCAAAAGTTATAAGACCATCAACCTTTGGAAAGTGGAGATCAAGTCTGTATGTATACCTGTCCCTTGAACACATCATCTATGTCACTTTTTGCCAGGACATGAACAAAGAAGGACTTTTAGCTAATGACTGCTACCTTGGGCAATTATGTACTTCTGACTTTTTTTTTTTTTTTTTTTTTTTTTTTAAATGTCAATTTTTGATGCCTTATTAATATTTTTTCTCCGAGCAAAAATATCTAGACCTAAATGATATACAAAACTGTCATTCAAAGTGGCTATTTACCATGATGATTGTTGTGAAAGGACTATTTAGAAAAGCTATATGTATGGAACTTTGCACACAGAGTCAAGCTTTTAGGAGCATACGTACAAAAGAGATTATTGCAGTACTTAATAAATCAGTGAATCTTTGCTAATGTTACATTTTTTTTCCAATAATTTATTTGAAATTGAAATAATTTCTAGACAGAACATGCCATTCTTTTAGTGTTTAAATCAGGCCTTTTGTATCAACACACTGATTGTAACCAATCTCGTGACCTCTCAGACCTTGAAAATATACAACACAATGATTGGATATCAAGAAGATAGATTTATAAAATTAGTTTTCTTCCTTATTATATAAGACTAATTTCAGGTCTGTTGTAAACAAAACCAAAATGACAAGCAAACAGTCCCCTTCCCCTCCTTTCTAGGAGAAGACTTCATTCTAGGTGTATCAAATATTCAAAAAATAATTATCAATCTTATCAAAAGTGATGGAATTGAAACAGTTAAAGGTAATTTAAATGATCTTAGCCACACAGCCCTCACCTTGGAGGAGTCCAGGAAGTTAGTTTCAAGAAGTATTTAATAGTGCACAAATCCCAAGCAAAGGAAATTAGCTTCAGAGCTTCAAAACTTAAGGTCAGTGGATACTGCACTGATCCAATGTGATAGACAGAAGATCTGATTGTTTAGATGTAAACCACTCATTGCACATTCATTGTTATTTTTCTATTGCCTTTATTTAAGTCTAGAATCACTCAAAATCCCAGTCACTGTGTGCTCCATCTCAACAGTAAATGCATTTAGTTTTGTTTAAAAGAGAGAATTAATCACTGTCAATATCTTTTTTTTTTTTTTTTTCCTCTCCTGACAGTGCTTCAAGTTTGCGGTGGAATTAGAAAATGATTGTTAATTTACACATACAAGATAATTTTATGTAACTTAAGAAAGATTAAATGGAACAATCAGGAGTGGCAGTGGAAGAAATTAAATCAGGATATGAATGAGTGCTGTTTTATACTGTAGGTGTTCCAGCAAAACCTAATGCTAATACTTAAACTCATCAGTTAATCACTTCCCATATTCTTTTTCAAATATTAACCTTTTAAAAAGTTGAATTAGCTTAAGAATAACTTGATATATTATTAGGATTCATTTAAAAAGTCCATGCCAAAAAAAGAATGGTTTTCTTTTTAAACAGTTTTTAATTATTATGAGGCTTATATGAAGAGGAAAATATATTTTAACAAGCATCCACACAAGTGGTCTGATTATGTTATTCTAATCTGCAAACCTAATTATCACCTTCTTATGGAGTACAAGGAACAGCTTTAGAAGAAAATTAATGTATCCTATCAGTGGGACAGTTTGTCACTTTATTAAATAATCATCTTCTTTGCAAATAAAATTGTTAGAAGCTTCATTGTATTAAGGAAAAAATAAAACCCCTCACACCATTATATATTAAAATTAACTTCCCACCGCTTCTTTAATGGTCTATTAAGCCTTCACTGTGGTGGATTATGAAGTACAAATGAGTATATCAACTGTTTCTAAAACTGTAAGAAACATATATGTCCTATGTACATTTTTTGCTATTGTGAGTAATAGATTAGCAAACATTTCACAGAATCACAGAATCACAGAATTATAGGGGTTGGAAGGGACCTCTAGAGATCATCGAGTCCAACCCCCCTGCCAAAGCAGGCTCCCTACACCACGTCGCACAGGTAGGCGTCCAGGTGGGTCTTGAATATCTCCAGAGAAGGAGACTCCACCACCCCCCTGGGCAGCCTGTTCCAGTGCTCCGTCACCCTCACTGTAAAGAAGTTCTTGCGCACATTCGTGCGGAACTTCCTATGCTGGAGTTTCAGCCCATTGCCCCTAGTCCTGTCCCCACGCACTACTGAAAAGAGACCAGCCTCGCCACTGTAGCTCCCACACCTCAGGTATTTATAAACCTGGATCAAGTCCCCTCTCAGCCTTCTTTTCTCAAGGCTAAACAGACCCAGTTCCCTAAGTCTCTCCTCATAGGGTAGATGGTCCAGGCCCTTCACCATCTTTGTGGCCCTCCGCTGGACTCTTTCCAAGAGATCCCTGTCTTTTTTGTACTGGGGAGCCCAGAACTGGACACAGTATTCCATTTAAACTGTTTTCACTAGTTTCCTATGTATGTGTCTATGCTAAACACATACAAACGAGATAATGTACTATTTTGCTCGCTTTTAATCAAAATCATAAGCTGATATCTTTCTATCCACTTTTTCTGTAAGATAATTCAATCTATATTTCAACCTAAAGGAAAAAACAAAAACAAAACCAAAAACAAAAACCTACATCCACAAAAAAACAAAAAAGCTCACCTCCAAATCTTTAGAGCCCTTCTCCACAGTAATTGCAGAACGTTATAGTTAGTGAGTACATTTAGGAATCTAAGCTAGCCTGGGTTGTTTTTTAGCTATCTTTGTTTAAGTTATATTGTTGACTGAAACAAAACATACAAACAACAACAAAAAGCAACATAAAGCAAATTTTAAGGCCTTTTTTTTTTTTTTTTTCAATCTAAAGTGAGTTGTTGGCTAACAGACAAAATTTCAGCCTATAACTACATATGAAAATGCATATATCTACCTCTAATAAGCTATATATGATGAGTCAATGCACATCACATCGGATTTGGGAGACACAGTTTATGTGTACTAAAGGTTTGCTCTGTATCTCCAGTATCTCAGACAAGTGCTCTTACCTTTGCATTTCTAGCCATGGTTTTCAATGTTACTTGTTGGAGTTTTCACCCTGGCAGCAGGAAAAGAATGAAGAAGTCTCTCAGATGGACCTATACTATAAACAGTTTCAGGCAGCCCAGGTTCTCTATCTTGTATAAGCGAGCATTTACTTCTGCAGATTTAAAAACAACAGCAACATAACAACCAACCAAAGAAAACCAAACCAAACCAAACAACCCACAACCAAAAATCTACTACCACTTTGCTCAAATATTAAATTAAAACATATTATTCTTTACTTAAGGAAAAGAGGCACAGAGGGAAAAGTTGGCTCTGCATCAAGGTGCTGAAGCTGGGAGTCTCCCATCTCAAGCAAGCTCTACCACTTTTATGATAACAGCAGCTGTGGGAGAAGCAAAGGCCCCTTTTTCTTACTGAGCTTTGTGTCTTCAGCAGGATAAAGTCTCTAAAATCAGGGGAAGTGTTTCCTGCCCAGCCAGCACAATCATCTGAGGGAGTATTAACAGCTACCATCTCCTTTCAAAGAATATTTTGCCCTCTCAAGCAACCCAGAATTTCATAAGGTAAATAATTTAGGTTTCTTTACAAGTGCTACACAATTATTTTCTTCTACTGCATAGAAGTGGATAAAAGCCATAAAAATATAAAGCCTTCAGTTGATATAAAAATTTGGATATTCTATCCACACAAAAAAATTCAAAAATCCTATGTGTCATGTCATCAGAAAGATGGATCAAACTGATCATGAAAGTCAATAATTACTTCATTCATAAAGCTGTCATTCTGGCTATCAGTAACATTTATATTCTCCGTGAGGAAAAGCCTCAGATATAAAGACTCTGATTTTTCTTAAATATTATTTTATATAGTTAAATGTTGAACTCTGTGGCTTGAGGGTAAGATGTATCCAGTCATCAAAAAAAAATGTACAATATTCTGATACTATACATGGAAGATTAACAGAACTGTAAAATAATACTCTCTGGATAAAATACTGTAGGGTTACTTCATTTTAATGTAAAGGACAGGGCTTGAGTTAATGAAACAAATCATAAAGCCAGTGTTTTTAAAATAAACTCTACCTCTCTGGATTATTTTTTTTATTTATAATAGGGAACAACAGTATCATGCCTTGTAAAAGAAGATGTAAATTATAAAAGTTCAGAAAGATCATGATTTTAATGGAAACACTGCCTGAACTATTAGAACTAATTTGTTCCAGCTGTTTAGGCTTATTCCTAAATCCAAATTCTTAGAGAATAAAACAAGATAATATTTACAGGGAGTGCTCTCAAAGAAGCATAGAACTGATTAATTCTTGCCGGCCAGCACATCCACTCATTCATGTTCTTTTCCTTTTCCTTTTTTTTTTTTTTTTTTTTTTTTTTTCCCCTCCCCTCCATCTTGTTTCAGTGAATGCATTGGGCTTTCTCAGCATCCACACTATACAAAACTCATGACAGAATCTCAATACGCCCTCTTCCAGGCTACAGATTAAAGAGCAATGCCAGCAGCTCGGGGCACTAAACTGGTATGCTCATAGTCACTATAGTCTGGTAGAAGAGTAAACAACATGTTGCTGTACACCATTAAGTAATTTCAGAGAAAAGAAAATAGTTATGGAAAAGATACCCATTATATAGTAAAGACTTCAGGAAAAAAATAATAAATAGTCCAAACTAAGCAACACTTAAGACTTCAAGTAAGAGACATAGCTGAAAAGTATTTCTCCCCCTGCTCTGTCAACTTTTTCGTTTCCTCTTTTATTAAAGCACTAAACCATGAGCATTAAGTAGCTCTTAATTTAGCTTTATAATAAAAATTGAAATCCTTCTTAACCAAGAGAGTAGTTTTGTTGAATTCTGTATCCTTGATTATTTTATAAGGTGAATGAATAAAGTCAAGAAAGACAAAGAAAAAAGGAGTCAAAAGCAGAGAGAGGAACAAGAGATGGCATTAGATGTCAGAGTTAGACAAAAAAAAAACTTGAACTTGCCTTTAGCAAAGGCAATTTTATCAGTTAAGATGTCATCTCAAGGACTTTTTAAAAAATATTATTTGAGATAGCTAAGAAAAACCCAAAACCCAACTAACTTTTTGCAAGAACCAAGAAGCTGGCATACTATGGAAGGCTACTGGCTAGTTTATTCCTGGCTGTGTCTATCTAATATGTTCCTCGAACAGAGACTGTTTTGCATCATGTCCTTATCTTACGATTTTAGTGTCTTTGGGCACAGTTGATGACATCAAAAGAGCTTTGGTAGACAGATGGAAGACTGTTGTGTACATTTATCAAATAAGCCAGATGGTAAATAAACTAGATTAGTATCCATGTTTTCTTATTCTATATGAAACACAATGATTTGAGAATCTCTTGTTCTGGTATGAAGTTATTACTAGGATGCTACACATAAACCACCACCTTTGTGGTGCCAAAGGATGCAGGTTCCAAGGTACTCTTTTTTGCTCATGTGAACAAAGCAGTGGATAACTACTGTTAGTAATTTAAGGAATATAATAAAAAACTCAGACTTCTACCAGACTACCCAAATTTAGTTTTTATAGAGCAATAATTTGACAATTAAATTTATGTTCCCAAACCACTTTGCATTTATGCTGCAATTCTCTACAAAGTCAAAGCAGCTAAACATACTGAAGATTTCATTCAGAACAAGTTGTCAGCTGTGTCATACCAGTAGGAACATATTTCTTTGATTAAGACACATCCTTTCTTCTTTGAACATCAACAAATTCTCAGTAAAGAACTAGACTGACAGCTTAGCAAAGCTTTCAAGGCTTTATTATCAGAATCCAAGTCACTTAAGAATATTCTGCTGCTTCTGCTGCTATTAATATATCATGATAACTAAAAGAAAAAATCCAAGAAGTATTTTAGCTCATAAAAAAAAAAATCAATGTTGCCCTTGTTTTTAATATATTGTGAGCACAAATATTCTAACCACAGCTAAAGTTCTTCAGTTGGCCATTATAATCCCAAATCACAACTTACTGTTACAAAGAGCATTTGATGCCTTTAGACATCTTCATAATTGGCTCAGAAATAGCATGCTGCAAGAAAGGTTAACAGACCTTGCTGTTCCTCAAATGGACAAATCTTTATTTTAAAAAAAGCACAGCTGAAAGTTCTCAAGTATTATGGTATTACTTCCTACACCTAAAGAACAGTGTTAGCTGCTAGTATATCTAATCATGCTTTCAGGGAATCAAACTGTTTATAATTTGAAAACTTGCCAAGATTAAAAAGTTCCAGTTAATAACTAAGTAATAGGGTGGTTTTTTTTTGTTTGTTTGTTTGTTGTTTTTTTTTTTTTGTCTAACACCTTTCTACTTTTTATATTATCATTTTCTATGTAATGACATCCCACAGGCTCCCAGCTCTTACTCACAATCACTGATCAATAAGTGGATTCAGAATTCTGTAATTACTGTTTGTTTAGATTTGGAGAAACAATGTCAAAACTACATTGTTCCTCACATGTTTCTTCCGCTGCCTCATCTCACACCTTGCAGTTTCCCCAAAGAGATTTCCTAGGCCTTCTGAGCTGGAAGAGAGGGCATTCTGAACCAAAGACCACAATCTGCCACATACGTTACAGTCCCCATATTGATCCAAGCCCATTTTAATCAAAGCAGAATATTACAGAGCACTTGATAGAGACAGCACACAAGGAATCATTATGTTTGGAAAAAATCTCTAAGATAAGTGCAACCATCAGACCATCTCCACCATGTCCACTGAGTATGCCCCTAAATACTTCATGCTGCTTCTGTCTCAAGGGAGATGGAAAAAAAGTTGAGAAAAGGATACCAGTGTCCTCACCACTGGAAAGACAGTAAATGAACATGCATTAATTACCCATTTCAAAAGTGGATGTAGATCAATAGTTCCCATTCATTCGGCGATACAATTACAAGAGAGGCAGAAAGGTATCCTTTCAGTCCTGTGCAAGTGCACATAAATATCCTGATAAAATGTGATGAGAGAAAGGTAGGCAATACGACTTTAAACTACATTTTACTTTTAGCTAAATTTGGACTCAATGCTAGTGGTATCACTTATCAGAATAAGCAATGGTCATTTCCTTTACATCACCAAGTCAGCCAATGTATTTCTCTGGTGATGTTATTTCTTTTGTACTTTTTAAGAAAATGTGTAGGGATTTTACAACACACCAACATACACATCTACTGAAATTTATATAATTGGGATATAGGAGTATAACAGAAAGGATAAAAATAAAAGGGAAAAAATATGAAAACATATTTTTAAATCTAAGTCAAAATACAATTTGGGTGCAGTGATTCTAATGAGAATTAATATTAAAATAAATACTTCTCATTTTGACTATATAATTATGTTCTTATCGGATTTAACAAATCAGCAGTAAACTTTTTTATAGACCACATTTTTAACAATGTGGTCATAACAATAACTACTATGACAAAACTTAATTTCCACGTAATTATAAAAATGCACTTAAACTATTGTGCATCTATTATATGACACTGTTCTACATCATACAAAAAACAACAACATTATATTCAAAATATTTTCTTTGGAACAATATGCCTTATGTTAATGAATCAACAATGTAAAACAAAAGGCAATGCAAACTCTACCTGAAGTGCTTCAAAAGGATTGATCCCATTTTCTAACATATACAAATCATAGCTCATGATAGCAAATTTGGAAAGAATATTTTTTGCTTTCACATTTCTTATAAAGAACTGTGTAATCTATTGCAATGAAGTAAGAGACTTCAAATCAAATCAGAAAGAAGTCTGATTATTTGCATGAAAATGATATGTAGACATGAGTCAGGCAAAATGCATTCAAATAGAATAAAGAGGGAAATGGAAATTGTTTTCTGAAGTGATGGAGATGGTGGCACACGCTCTTTATTAGATACATTAAGTACTTAAAATCACTTCAGTTATATAATTAGCAAAGATAAGAACTATAGAATATTTAATCAGGGATGGACACATTGGTTGAAAGGATTACTTTTCAGGTCAGGTAATCTACTCAAAAACCAATTTTGAAAGCTAGTACTAAGGTTCTGTTATTTTATTTTTTTATTATTTCACGCTACCTAAGTCTCTCCAACATGACACAAAGCAGTGTTCAGTTTCAGAGTGTAGAAATTGAAGTCTGCTGTATTTGAATTTAAGATCTGGATGTGAAGCAAATTCTGGTCCTAATTTCTAGGAACCTAAGGCACAGGGCAAGTAAAAAAAAGACATGATCTATATCACATTGGTCCATGCAGTACTAAAGTAATAGTTGGGGTCTCATTATCAATGGGTGTTGTAGCATATGCCTGGATAATGACAGTCTCTAAAAGTAGGGGCTTAATTACTGGAATTAAAGGATTTAAAAAAAAAAAAAAAAAGACCCATAAAGCACTCACAGTTCAGAGTAAAGGTTTTCATGTTGTGATTAAATTTTAATTTCTTTGTACTAAAGAATAATGTGTTTATATTTATTAAATAGGAAGTGTAAAATTTATTCCTTAACAATTCATTTCATTGCTTTTAATGGCTTGGTTATTGTCAATAATATAATATGTAAGTGCACTGTGGCCACTTAGCAACCTTGACTGGATTTTGAAAGAAGGTTTTGATGGTTTGGCAATATATATTAAAACAGGCTGCTGCCTAACTGCTTATGAAGACCAGCATCTGTTATGAACATAAAATATAACCACATAAAACTTATGTAAAGATTTGACATGTACTTCAGTTTTTTGAAGACTAATTGATCAAAAATGAAGTTTGAAATCTGCTGCAGATTTACATTTCTCATATTCAGTAGTACAAGTATTACAATGAATTATTAAGCTTGTGCTCACAGAAATCAGGGAAAATAACTTTATTCATTTGTATAAAAATTCCCATCTATACTTTATCAATAAGCAACAAATAGCAAGAGGTAGTTATGCCATTTTGCTACAGAATTTCTATTCTATAGAATTCATCATGTGTGAATTTACTATAAAGGAAAGCAATGAGAAAGATTTTTCTATCATTCCATTATTTAATATTTTTTTTTATTTCAAAAGGTGTGACTATGCAGTGGAAGAGACTCAGATTTAATTTGTATGTAGTGACGTTTGCATTTAAAGCATTGTAATCAAATGCAGTAGTTTTTAATTAATTAAAGAATGCATAGAACTTTCAACAGGCACTTCAATCCACTGAAAAGGTTCAATGACCTACTCTGAGTAATGAAACGACATCTTCAATAAAATCCTTTGCCAGCCTGACACTGGTTGAAGAAAATTAGATTTTATTGGCCTTAGCCTATAGCAAACAGATAGACCTGTTGTGAATCTACAGTTTTTTACTTGCAGAAGGCATGCTGAGCCAATTCCTTTATATCATTGTGCACCATGTAGAATAATCCTTTATTCTAGACAATGCAGTGATTTTTGCCCTTCAATATACATTCTACTTCACAATTTCTACTTCAACTCTGTATATAGCAACTGAATATCATTACATATCTTTAAAATATTTGTTTCCTTAAAGGAAAAACATTCCCATATCCTGCTGATGTTAATAGTTATTATTAATTATACTGATAATATTAATAGTACCTATTTCAGTTATTTCCTTAGGAGACAAGTATTTCACAACAGCCTCCTCCAATGAACATGTCCACTGAACAGCTAGTCCTTACTGTACTAACAGTACAAAACCTGAATCCATTTTAGTCCAGCTGTAGTGAAATTGATAGCTGAGCACCCTGAAAATGAAAACATCCATTGCTACAAACAGAGCCTGATATACTGCGCTAATTTCAAATATGTACTTTGAAATCACTGGGGATGCACAGCTCTCTGCTTAGAATTTATTTTTTATATCATATCACCTCTAGTCGTCAAGAATCTGAACCTAATGTTTCTAAATCACACCAACCTGCCCCACAGCCATCACAGAATAGTATTTAGCAGAGCAAAAGGTGTCTCAAGCATGAAGGCCTTAGCCCTTTAGCACTTTCTAGAGAAAGGACAAAAATATGGAATCATTTATCAAAGAGAGGTACAGATACTGGAGTTGCACACCACTGTATTTTTACTTTTTTTTTTTTTTTCTTTTTTTCTTTTTTTCTTTTTTTTGGCTTATTTTTGTATTGACAATATACATAAGTAAGCTGAATCAGCATAATTCTTTAAGCATCTTTTGGGAATATATTTTGGACCGCTACATTTTGAATGAAAGAAGGATGTCTAAACAAAAGCAAACATTTTAAATACAATTTACTGTGTTGACTGAAGCTGCTATGTGTCAGAATCTAGAGCAGTTTATTTATCAGTAGTGAAAACCTGATAAATATATAATACTGTTGTATCTTTGCAGATATAAACTGTATTGAGTTGGTATCTGCATAATCCTTCCACTAAGGATTCAATAACTCTAGGTGAAGTCCTAAAGAATAGTATCAAAATTATTATTAGATTTATCTGAGCTCAGTGAACTCAAGCATGCATGATACACTGCAGGTAGATTTCTGAAGATACACTATTCCATATTTGAAGCTTGAAAAAAGAACATGTTGATTCTTCTTTACTTTTTTTTTCCTTCTTTTTTATTCCTGCCTATAAATGTTATAAGCAAGAGCTAGGCAGAGTAGACCATGTAACAAGCCTCTGCTGGATCATGTGAAACTATTTCAGACGTGGTCATATGTTTTTTGGCTTTGAGTTGCTTCTTCTGATGCCTATGATTCTAGCAATAGTGTCTGAGTTCAGAGCTGGTGCTCCCTGGAGTCTTATCCTTTTACGAAAAGAAACCTGTGGGATCAATGGGGCAGGTAACAGATGTCTGCAATCTGGTCTCTGTGTGGGGCCAGTGCCTTCTTTTTATGCTGAGAATGTCACAATGAGGAAGGGAGGAGAGGCTGAAGGAAACGGACTGAAATGTCTGCAATTCAAGTTAGAAACTGTGAGCTGATGATTAGTTTATTCACCTTAAATATGTACTAGTGGTTCAACCCAAGAGACTACATCACTGAAGCTGAAAAACTAGAAGAATAATGAAAATATAAAAATAATTTTGTTCTCTTTAAATTGAAACATTTTGACTTTTCAATTCAAAGTTAAAATATGTCATCTTTAAAACAGAGGTTAAGTACGCCTGAGAATAAAGCATTTTATTTGCTATACATGTTTTCAGTAGTAAATGTTCTTGATTCACAGAATCACAGAATTGTAGGGGTTGGAAGGGACCTCTAGAGATCATCGAGTCCAACCCCCCTGCCAAAGCAGGCTCCCTACACCACATCACACAGGTTGGCGTCCAGGTGGGTCTTGAATATCTCCAGAGAAGGAGACTCTACCACCTCCCTGGGCAGCCTGTTCCAGTGCTCCTTCACCCTCACTGTAAAGAAGTTCTTGCGCACATTCGTGCGGAACTTCCTATGCTGAAGATAAAGTTTCTTTACTGCCTCACTGGCTTACAAACGTTATAAGATACAGCTTTTCAACACACTAACAGCACTTACAAGCAGGACTGTTTTATTTTTTTTTTTTAGGTTTTTGTTTTTTGTTTTTTGTTTTCCCCTGAGGTCAGAGAAGCTGCTTCACTATTACTATACAGCATTGTGAAGTACTCTAGCAGTTGGGGCACATGGAAGAACAAGTGCTAAAGATTCATTTAACTTCCATTTCCTCCATCATTATTTTAAGTGGCCTTTCCAGATTAAATAAAAGCATAAGTAAACATGTTGATGGGGAATCTCAGAACTACATGGTCAAGAACATGATACAAATTGAGTTATTAGGAATAGGAACCTTTTCTGCATACGGATTTCCTTTTCATGAGGGAAGAAAATTGACCGATGCTTGAAAAACTCAAAGATAATATACTTAAAACTGTAAATTTAATTTATAAATCCTACTTCAGTTTACAGAGAATAAGAAACACCTTGTATGCTACTGGGTGCCAGGGAATTGAATTAGCATTATATTATACTACTTTAGAATAGTTGACGTGAACTTGAATGATATTTTGCTGAATGTCTTCCCTGTTTCCATGTGTGTATTCTAGTCACATAACTCATACATCTGTTATTCCCAGCATTGAGTCTATGATGTTTACACAGATCTCCCTGCAGGGCATTTTGGCCTAACTGAATCCTTATTTCAACAGTATGTCCTACTTTAATGATACTGTTACTTGAAATGCTGTCTTTTGCAAGTTTTCTTCCCCCTGAGGTTAACACAGCTATTCTATGCTGAAAGTAGGGAATCTGACCCTATTCCTAAGCAGACACTAAGAAGCAAACCCTGTTATCTTACACACAGAGTTCTCTGCACTGCAGACCTGCAGAGTAGGCGCTGTGACAGCTAAGATTTTTTTTTTATATATGAACACATTTAAATCTTAATGAAATACTAGTACAGGTTTCTGATAAAGTATATTTATGATCATAAGATACGATTATTTGAAAATAATGGATATTTTACAATTATTGTAAGATACTTACACCAAGCCTTATTTGTAAAATCATATCAAGCCATTCTAAATTGCAGCTTACAAGTATAATATTCTTAAGTAACTCAGACATTTACTAACAGTTTTTCAGTGAAATTCTGAACAGAGAAAACCCATTTGACAAAGACATCATTTCACTTTAATAACAATCAGAAACAAACAGGTGCTCTGAAATGGCACAGGGAACTTCTGAGACATTCAAAGATTTAGGAAGTGAAAGACAATATAGATTTTATATTCACGAATATTTAAATGTTCTTAATCTGAGACTTTTTCAAAGACCTGTATGTCTATGCATTTCTAGTGCAGAAATCCACACCTTATTTAATTTATTTCTATTTTTAATGAGTCAGTAGTAAGTCTTTTTATCCAAAACCTAGGAACACTGAACAGTTTCAAAACATGCCAGGGTTCATAAGGAGATACCTGCTTCCAAAACATTCTACAGTATCAGTAAGTAGTAATTAAAAAGTCCTTCTAAGCCTCGTAATTTGCTCTCATCTTCATTCTGAGAAGGTAAACAAGTGTAGAAAGATTCTTCTTTCCTACATACAGCATGTCAGGAGTTTCCATACTGGTATGCTCTAATTACACATGCAACATGACATCAGTTTGTCAAGGAATGTCATAGCACTTTAAGGATTATCATTACCACAATTTAAGGCAGATGATTATCTAACTAAAAACTTAATCTAATTCACATAAAAGAATCAAATACAACACCTCTGTATTTCAGAAGATCCCCGCACATGGCATAAACTCACAGTTTATTTTCAGCAAGGAAACTTTATATAGTCCCTTTTAAAGTAGAACCTCAGTGAAAGGGTCTGCTTTACAAAACTGGTAACAGTAGGAGTACAAAGCTTTCGAAAATCAAGCAAGAAGAAAATAACATAAACCCACAAAAAAATAATAAATTCACATGTGACAATGCAAGATTCTGAAATGAGTAAGTGCTGTTAACTACACAGTAGGCTATGAATATGACTTGGGATTGACTTGCTGATCCTAAATCGTTAAGAATGTACAGGAAACAACAATGAAAAAAAGAGTGATAAAATGGATTTTGTCTAATATCTAAAAAATGGCTCCATTTTCATGCACTGCAGGAAAATGCTGCTACAACACATTTTGGAGCTTTGCCACATGCAGGAGCAAAGGATGAAGGCTGTTCTGAAAGTAATGCCTCCTGGTTTATTATGTTGGCCCGCGATGTCAGAGGTGGATACTGGTGGTATGGCAGTAGAGGTTGAACCTTCCTAGCAATATCCTACTACATTTTGTTGTCGTGTGACAAATGGCAGCAGAAGAGCAGTCTGACAGAAGTGCAACTGACATGGAAGTGCATACAAAGAAAAGGTGTGGACTGAATTCCTCCATGTGGTAAAAATGGCACCCACTGACTGTCACTGATGCTTGCTTATAGAGAGCAAATAGCGGATGTGATCACAGCAAGGCAGTAAGTGGTACGTTTCAGCAATGGGTCACCTCTGCTTGTGCAAATTTTTATGTATGCAGAATTCAGGCTCTTGTTCATTATTTGCAAAAATGCACAGCTAATGGTGATGCCAATGTTGAAAAATAGTGTTTTGTAGCTGAGAATTTGCTCATTCAAAGAGAGTTATTATTGTGGTAGTTTCCATGGAAATAAATAGGAGGCATTACTTTTGGAGCAATATACATGTTTCTGAACTCACAGCATTTGGAATATTCTATTCAACAGCAATAGAAATCTGCATTTTTTCTTATTTTACAAAAGTAGTAACCTTTAAAAGAATCAGTCTCTATTGCAACACTTTGACCAAATCTTTACATTATTTTTTAGAATGCATGACCTTTCTAAACAGTCTTTAAACAGTCTGAGAATTATTACTTTTTTTCAGGTTCTCTCAGTACCACAGTACTGAAACACAGGGACTTCAACTATATATTTTGTAGTTAATATCCTTAAGATAGTGTTAGAAACATTGAGTTCATTAAAATATAGATGAATTTCAAGGTGAGTCTGCTAGCAGATGTTATTAATGGCACATGATTTATTGTGACATGAAATCTGATCTGAAACTCATGTTATTAGCTGAGCTTTTTATAAATTATAATTTCCAGCTGCTGAAAATATGCAGAAAGACCACTGATAAACTAGCTTCATCTTCAGGGTCTAGAATATCTGCATTTGCTAAATGTCCAATTTCTCTAGTCTTAGTGAATGACTGAATGACTAATTGATTTGGATGTGCAGATCAGGCTTAAGATCTTTTCATAGTATAATTCTTACAAAATGAGAAGTATAGGAGGCAGGAAGAGGTAATATAATTTAAATGTTTACTGTAGAGCTCAAAGAGTTCAGTTCTTGTGTATCATTGCATAGATACTAGTACATAATTGCAGGGATGAGTATTTAAGGAAAAAGTCCCCATCTTAGACTGTTAAGAGTAAAATTTATACTTGCAACATGAAATCAGCAAATTAGATAATACTCAAACACATTCAAGCATCAGTCTATACAGCTGTAATGAGGCTGTACAAAGAAAATATTTTATCATCCTGATGTCTATGAAGATTGGCTTCTATGTAAGATCTTCCAGTTGACCCTGGTGGAAATTTAAATAAAATCTGTAGGTATGATAACACATATGTTTCAAAGATTATTCCTAGATATTCCCATTATATCCCAAAGTATTTCATATCTTAATTTCCTCTTCCCCTGCACCTTTAAATCTTAATTAAGGTTTCTGAAATGTTGCTTTTACTCATCACAAGGGATGTGCTAGATTACCTAAATAGAAAGAGACAAGCATAAGCACTGCATTATGGATATTATCTACTCAACAAACCAGATATTGAAAGAAGGTGATTTTGCAGTACATGTTGTAATACATTTTTAATATTCAGAAAAGCTCAGAGATAAATTCTAAATTCAAAAAGCAACACAAGGAACAGATGCAAAGTCTCATTCCTGACTTTTTTATATATCCAAAGCTGTTTAATGATAAAAGCATTTATGTGTAAAATGGCATTCACTTGCCCTTACTAAGAGTATATATGGAAGAGCCTCCTGTCAATGTACCAGTGTGCGTGTGGGAATGAAACATAAGGACCACCATCTGCAGCTGTCTAATAAGTGTTCTTCAGTGCCTAATGGCAAAGTGTCAATTCAGAGATCCTCAGATACCACAATGCATCATCTTGTCCATGCTAGTCTTACAAGTCAAACATTTTGCATGTGAGAACAGTTTATTTATAATCCTATTCATTTCAGTTGAAATACCAGATATAAAACAGTTACGCTACCAGCAGTCTGGGAGCATATACTTAATACAAAATGCACTGATTTCCTCTCTTTTATGAGAATCAATATTTCAAAGGCTGTGCAAGATTTAACTCCTTACAGAGCATATCTCAAAGACATAGAAATAATCTTTCCACATATAAGCATTTTGAAAGTCTTACCTACTGTTGAACTTCTCAGGATGTTTTTCTCTCATGATGTGGAATCTGTGGGCAATTGAAGCATCCTAACAGGAAAAAAAAAAACCTGTAAATTTATCATGAAAGAAAAATTACAAAACAGAAGACCAAAACTTTAATCAAGGCACATTGTTTGTGAGGTGTTTTACTGCCTATCATTTTCAAAAAGAGCAATATATCACTTTGTAGGTACATTGTTCCAAGGATGGAATCTACACAAAAATAATTAATTCATTACACTTACTGCATTCCCCACTTCTACAAATCAGATGTAATAGCTATGTTTACTGAGAGGGTCTTCAACTCCTTTATAGCAAATATCATCCAGATCCACAGATTTACAACAGTGCTCTTCACTGATCTACTTTGTTGTTTTTAATGCTGTTGTTGGAATGCTAAATTAAGTATACCAAGCTCTAGTACAGCTGAGTGATAGTTTTAATAGAGTTAAATGTATACCGCTTGACATTTGCATAAGATCATTCAATAGCTTTCTACAGGATTTTGTAGAAAACAGAAATAAATGATAACATATCCTTTATTGCACTGGAAATGATGCAGGAAAGATGTATTTTTTGGACAGAAAAGAATCCTGTTAATTAAATATATATTATATGTATTATTAAAGTAGTTCAAAAATAGTAAATGTTGCTAATAGTAGAATAAAATACAAATTACAAATGAAATACCACAATAAAATACATATGTGTATAACATTTTAAAGGTAACCAAATAATTGTGGTAGTGGAATTTGCTAATATGCTAGAATCATTTTTCCTAGCATTTATACATTTCCTCTGAAAGTACAAAAATAATGTTTTCTTCATTACAGATATGAAATATTTATTTTGCTTAATGATCCTATGATTCTATGATTATGAAATCTACCAACTCTACAGTCTCATGAGAGATAGTAAACATTGCACTGTTTTTGCAAGTATGTCTTAAAATACTGCATATATGAGAATATATGTGCAAAGCAATAATTTTAAATGAATTCTAGTTTCCATGTAAATACAGCTGGACAAAAATCACAAATACATTTTTTCACTAAAATCAACTATCATGGATGAGAAACAACTTAAAAGATTATAGAAATATCAAAACTTAGAGAAAAGTGTCAAATTCAACATGAAGCCTTCAGACTTCATCTAGTAACAATTTACATGATTTTCAAAAAATCAAAATTAACTTTTGGTGGAAAAATAAAATGAAAAACTTTATGTAAATTTTATCTTGTTGCTGATTAAAATATTGTTTTAAATAATTTTTATTTAAGCCATTGAACTTCAGTTTAAATCTCAAATAAGGAAACAAATATTTAGTGCAGATGTGTAATATCACTAATATCAAACATGGCTACAACACTATGACTAAAATACTTCTTTTTTATTATAATTTTAAACAAGGTAACTTCCAGTGAGCAGACTAGGCTAACCTCTAGGTTTGGTTTACTAACCCATGGAAATTTTGAAAAAAACAAATGCATGACAATTAATACAAAAATAAAATTGCTCACTGGTATATTTTTTCTAATATGATGAATAAAAGGTAATAAATAAGAAATAATATTTTACACACACTCGGCTTACCTAAGGATGTAGCACTGTACAGAATTTTTGAGTAATATGTCTTTTGATCACTGCTCAAATAAAATCTCTTAGTGGCATCACTAAATGTAAATTGAAATACTCAATTCATACTGTTATATAGTTTCTAAAGATGTATATAGTTTTTATTTTTAGGAACATCTCCTTATTTATTTTTCTATTTTATTTGCAAACATATATGTCATTTAATGTTTTACTGCCCCACATGGAAATGAGAACAAAAAGCCCTACCGACTGAACTCATGTTCATAAAATGCCTTATTTTTGTGTCCTGCCATTCAACTGCCATCTGAAACTTTCAGTGCAATATTCTCAAACTGCACCTGTCACTACTTTAGATTTATTTTTATGTACAATGCAATATTATGAGGAAAATATCCACAAATATTCAGGTGATCCCGCAGTTCTTGAAGATGGATAAGATAAAGCTTCCAGTAAAGCTTGAGACTTCACTCTTCTAAACAAAGCCTACCAGCTGAACTAAAATAATAACTGTGTTAACTTTAGAAAGGCTCAGCATTCATACTTTATCCCACATTAGATGTGCCAACACAAGAAAAGTACAGTGGTTTGCCAGTTGCATATGAAAAAAATAAAAGCACTACTCTTGTGCTTAACTGTTAATTTTCTGTGTTGAAGTAAAAGAAAAAGGCAGACTCAAGACAAAAAGAATAAAGGAGTAGTTACTTATGACAGAAACTAGGAAACACTAATCAAGGACTAACTGTCTAATGAATGAAATGAAAAGGCTAATGTGCTTACTCATGCATAACAAATACAAGGCACAAACAAGCTAGGGATCAATGCCCACTGCAGATGGCAAACAGGCAGTTGTTTCTATGCAAGGTTGATCTGATTGAAATTTTCTCCTGCCTGAATATTTTCTGACTTCAAAGTAGATCAACTAACTTAATGAGCTGAGAGGTTACAAATAAGTAACACACAAAGCCAATTTGGAAGGGGACAACACAAGACAAACACGTCATAACAATTCTTTACAAACCTGCTGAAAGGCTATGACTTTGTTAATAGACTGTAAAGCAGAGTAGTAACTACACTCAGATAAGCCTGGAAGTGGGGGAACTGCTAAGGTTTTCTTAGGTTTAAACTGCCGAACTGCTAAGCACTCAAATCCAACGTGCATAGGCCTTAAATTCCATAGACAAGGACTTTCCAACCACAACTCCAGGCCTGACATAGAATAATCTCAAACTAGCCAATGCTAGTTGCATTTTAACAATGTGACCGTTTCTTGTTTTTCTAATGGTTTTCTAATGTCTTTTACCTTTCATTTGCTAAAATGATAGCAGCAGCATATAGAGCGAAATAAATGAAGAACAACTCTAAAAAATAAGCAGGAACTTTAGAGTGGGTAGGAATGCAAGTGCTCTACTCTTAGAGCTGCAGGAATTAATCCTGAATCCTGAGTAACAACCATTACACGTTTTCTGTTTCTGGATGAGAAGAGCAGGTCCTTCCTTGATAGCTGTTCACACTACAGCTGAAATAGGATTAATTTTAGCAGACTTCAGCCATTTCAAAAAGAGGCAACCAGCCTGTATGCCTTAGGGCACATAACTGTTGGACCAATAAACAATCTGTTCGTGTCATGAATGATATTAAATTCACCTAATTATGTACACTGAAAAACAGAGTATTATCCAAATGCATGATAAGCCAAATATTTTTTAATGCGATGTCACCATAATATAGTGACCTTTCCTGGTGCCTGATACTGTGAATTACCAGTCAAACTGATAGTTGATTTTTATATTTGATAATAAAATTGATTTAAAAATGAAAATTCAGGAGTCAGTAAAGCAAACTCACAGGCTTTATGATATTGCACAATAAAAATAACAAATGAACTTTTTTTTTTTTTAGTAAGGTCACATGACCATCAGATAGTGGTGTACAATTATTAATATCATCTATGAGTGTTATTTATTAACTTTTATTAAGGATTTTATATTTATTCAAGCCTGAAATACTGTTTTACAGATGAACTGCACTTAAGTCTAAACAATTTCTGCTTTTAACAGTAACACATCATACATGCACACAAACATAACTAAATTTCTCAAGAGCTTTATTATTAATAAACTGTCAGGCCTGCGGTGAGGTTAAAGAGATGAAAAATCATATACACAATAAGGAACATGCGGCAGTTTATTATGGTTTAAATTCTACTTTTTTTTTGTTTTCTTTCTTTTTTTCTGTAACAAACTTATAAACATATTCTTTAAAAAAACACTTTTCTATCTCCTAAATATTCAGCCTGAACATATGTGTGGTTAACACAAAACATACACACATACACATCTCTAATACAAATCTGTTCAGAATCTGAAGTAGCTGGACTATCCATCTTATATCTCACTCAGGTTTGTTTTAAGTCCTGACAGTAAAGATAAGATAGAGAACAGACAGAGCATATCTGAATCTACTCCTAGGAAATGGAAAAAATATTTTAATTGAACTAGGACATTTCTCAAAGTGACCTGCCAAGAAGAAAAGAAGCTTAAGTTGCTACACCTCTTTAATACCTTATGATTGACTTACACACATATATATTCATCTTTTTAATGGGTATTAGCATTACCGGAAAGCAATCTGAAGCAGTCTTTTCAGAGGAGTAACCTTATACATTGTGAATAACCTTATAGAAAGATTAATACATTTAATATATGTCTACCTATAAGATTGCTGTGATTAAAATTTCCATTAAATAATAATTTTTATGCTGGTGAACAAACAAATGACCAATGCGCACCTTCCATAGATATAAGTGTCTGATTATTTTTTCCTAAGATTCCTCTTTAATTAAGGCTTAGTGGATCCACAGGGCTAGGGAGCTTAAAAGATAATTCAGTAACCTGTAATTTTTGGATCAGAATGCAAAACTAACCTGAACAAACAGTTAGTTTGTTCCTGGTTTTCTAAGAAAAATACAGTAACTGTCAAGATAATGCTATTCATTTTCTCAGTGATATTCTTGACAGTCAGACCTCTGATGGTCACATGTACATGAACATGTATTACTAAGTCAAGTGACAGCTCGCATTTAAAATACTCATTTATAGAGGTAATATCTCTAAAACTAGGATGAAACATGAGAAAGCACAGTATTTAGAAATGATGGCAAGGGTCTAGAGGATGTTTTATCTAGAAACTGCAATGAAATATTTGGAGCAGGCCTTCAAATGTAAGCACATTCCCTCTTCCTTTTCTTTTGAAGTTAGATCTCTCATGATGTTAAATATACAATGTTTGGTACTAGAAATGCTTTGTACAAAAAACCTGAAATCCATTTTACAGAAAAAAATATGCTTTTGTGGAGAAGGGAAAAAAAAAAAAAAAAAAAAAAAAAAAAAAAAAAAAAAAGTTATGTTAATATATAAATCTATAGCATACAAACAGTGACCATGTACACAAATTGTCTCATCAGAATTTACTACAGCAAATTGCTACTTAAGGCAACTAGGTGTCCCAACCATGCCATGCAAGTTCAGGGCCCAGTTTTGCATGACAAGCCTTAGTACTAGTATCTAAATAAATTTCTTTGTGGATCTCTTTTACTTTTTAGAAGCTGACACCAAATTTCCATGCATTTGTTTTTTAAGTCACCACCAAATTCTAGGACAATCCAAGAAGACAGAAGAAGACAGAGAGACAAGACATGTACAGTTATTTAAAGACTAAATGACTAAAATAAATAGTTCCCCAAGACTCGATGATGCCTGCAACCTTTAACAGGAGCTCTGCTGATGGTGTGTTACAGAGCACATTTTCCTTCCTTTGCATCTGGTGATACTACATTTGCTGTAACTAGAGAAGAGTTCTACATCCATGTTGAGTGTTTATGTGGATACTAAAAAGAGAAGAAAAGTGACCATATGGCAATTATCCAACATAAGCATATAGAGAGTATATGAAATATCTTGTGTATTAAAAAGATCTCTGTGGTAAACTTTTAGTACCATTTCTGATAACTGCTGACAGAGGACTACACTGAAATTGTCTCAAATTATTCTGCATAATGAGTTTGAGCATAAAACAATCAAGGTCACAGCTCAGACTGAAAGTCAATATAATTAATACAATGCACTGAAAATGGTTGTTATTGTAGCTCTTCTTCAGAAACATAAATGGCTTAGAGACATTTATAAAAAGTACAGAAAAAGAGTGCCTAGGATGTTATTTCCAGCATTTTAGCAATTCTGAGGAAAGTAAGTAGTTGTCCAAAAAAATCAATTAATACGCTTACTAACTATTTTCATCACAATAAAAGAAAAACAAAAAACAAAAAACAAAAAACAAAAAACAAACAAACAAACAAACAGAAAAAAAAGCATCCTTGGGAAAAGGAATAGTTGCTTGTATGCTTTCTGAAAATTTTAAACTCAATTTGCTTATGATTTTTAATCGCTATCCTAAATTAACGTGTATACATCTTTTGGGGAATTTTTATCTTGAGCTTAAGTTATCATTAGAGTACTATTCTTGGATGATAAATTTAGGCCTTTAAATTAAGTGACTAAACTGGAAGAGTGAACTCTCTATTTTCCCAATATGGTCAATTGTAACAATAAAATCTCTTTGGAAAAGTTCTTCCAAAAGGTATGTACATGAGTTTCCAAACTGATTCACCATTTAGAAATCTTTCGGTAATACCCATAAAGGAATCTCAGCACATCTAGCTTCTTAACTTTATGAAGCTTTGAATAGTGTAAGCAATCTTCTGAAATCTTCAGAGAAGTCCAAGACAAACCTTGTACCTCCATCCACTTTATATGCTCATTTGCTTGATAGAGATCAAATTATAAATGTTCACCTGACTTGTTGGCAACTTCCCATAACTTATTAGTCAAAGCCTTGGCAACAGAGCCTTATTATTTTAATACATATTTATACTATTCATTTGTTTCCATAGCAGATATTTAATTTTATAAGAAATATGCAAACTACTTTCACATCTCTTCTTGATTTATGCTCTGAAAGAATATTTTTCTTTTAATTGAAAAAGGTCACTGTTTTCCTCATTCATTATGTTTTCAATTTGAAATTTAAATTTTTGCATAAGAATATTATTTATTATCTTCCCTATCAAACAAATATTAGTTTATACAAAAGGTAAACAACATACTCATAAATTAGTGCTAGATGTTAGATTATTTAGCTGCAGATAAGTCTTGCTTTTGATTTACAGCAAACATTTAAGACCTTCTCTGTCACATCTTTTATATAACTTTTTCATATGGAAAATAATAGGATGGTTTGGGTTGGAATGGAGGGGCATTAAAGACCTTCTGATTCCAACCACTCTGCCATGGGAAAGGTTGCCACCCACCAACCACTGAACACCTCCACAGTTGGACATCTGCAGCTTCTTTGAACAACCCGTTCCAATGTCTCACTACCCTCTGAAAAAAGAATTTCTAACATCTAATCTAAATTTCCTTTTATAAGCTCCCTTCAGCTACTGGAAGGCTGTAGTAAAGTCTCACTAGAGCCAGCTGTTCTCTAAGTTAAACAACCCCTCAACCTTTCTTCATAGGAGAGGTGCTCTAGCCCTCTAATCATCTTCATGGCACTTCTCTGGACCCTGTCCTTCCTGCACTGGGGGCCCCAGGGTGCAATACACCAGATGGGGCCTCAAAAGGGCAGAGTAGAGGGAGACAGTCACCTCCCTCATCCTGTTGGCCACCCTTGTGGGCTCAGGACATTGTCAGCTTATGTCCAGCTTTTCATCTACCAGGACTCAAAACCCCTTCTTGGCAGGACTGCTGTCAATGAGTTTTTCTCTCAGTCTGTACACATTGCTGGGATAGCCTCAACTCAAGTGCAACATTTTTCACTTGGCTTTGTTGAACCTTATTAAGATTATTTAGCCCCACTTCTAAAGCTTGTCCAGATCCTTTCCTTCCATTTTGCTAACAGCAAACTTGCTGGGGTGCACTTGGTGCCATTATCTGTCCCAGGACAGATCCCTGGAGGATACCATTTGTCATCAACCTCCACCTGGGCATAAACTTTGTCTGCAACCACTCATCCAGATCTTTATTTACCAAACAGTCCAGCCTTCAAATCCATATCTCTCCAATTCAGAGATAAAGATGTGGTGTGGAACCGTGTCAAAGCCTTGCACAAGTCCATCCATCACAGATGGCCACCAAATTGGTTGAGCACAATCTGCCCTTGGTGAAGCCAAGCTGGCTGTCTCAGATAAACTGCTCATCTCACATGTGCCTTAACATCTCTTCTAGAGGAGACCTGCTCTATGATCTTCCCAAGTACAGACATGAAGCTCACCAGCCTGTTTCTTAAAAATGGAAATGATGTTTCCTTTTCTCCAGCCACAGTTCTTCAGGACCCTTAGAAAAATATCACAGAATCACAGAATTGTAGGGGTTGAAAGGGACCTCTAGAGATCATCGAGTCCATTTAACTATTGAGTTACATTTTTTACTTTTGCAGTCTTCTCCATTTTGTTGTTGGTTGTTATTTTCAGGGGAGTTGGACTAGACGATCTGCAGAGCTCCATTCCAACCTGTATAAATCTGTGATTCAATGATTTAAGCTTGTCAGATATATGCACAGCCCTTGAGGACTTCAGGCTATGAAGTGAAAGTATGTTATGGAAGTACCCATATACATAGTTTCATTCTCCCTAGTGCTTACAGCTAATGGAAAAGAGCTAGATTGCCTTGTAGCAGAATGAGGTCATGGGGAAAATATAAGAAATAGGTTTGTATCAAAATAATACAATATATAGAATAACATAATATCAAAATAATATAAGAGTATTTAACAGGTAGTTTGAAAATATCCAAAAAACTATGGCTACTCCACGAATTATGAGTTAGATCCATGTGAGGTAAATCTAAGATGGTGAATTCCAAGATTGCCCCCACCAGAGTGGTTTCTTTGAGCATGTACAAGGGCACTGCACAAATAAAATGAAAGTAAACTATTTATCTAAATATTAGGTCCTAAAAGATTAGACACTGCTTTTACTGTTACTGAAATTTGTAACTTTAAAGGTGAACATATGCTCATCATCATAGACAGAACAAGAAGCCAGACTTCTGGAGTGCAAAACCAAATAATACACTTCATGGCAATGACCATGAAAAATATTTCCTGAAATATGCCTGTGATCCCAGAACATCATTAGTTCATATAAACAGTGTTTGATATAAATTGTTTTCAAGTAATATAACACGTAAACTCTGCAGTAATGCCTACCTGAATTACAAATTAGATTAAAAAATCATAGAATCATGAAATCACAAGCTTCTACAAGGTCATCTAGCCCAACCTTTCTCCCATTCGAATTGCTACCACAGGCTACTGAACCATACCTTGTAGCTCCTCATCCAGACACCTCTTGAACACTGCCAGGGACAACAACTCCACCACCTCCCTGTGCAGCCATTCCAGTGCCTGACCACTCTCTGAGACAAAAAACTTTTCCTTATGTCTAATCTAAATCTACTCTGGCACAACTTGTGGCCATTTCCTCAGGTCCTGTTTGTTGACTGGGAGAAGAGGCCAAAGTCCTCTGCATCACAACCTCCCTTCAGGAAGAAGTGAATGGAACTAAAAGTCATTTTACTGACTGTTTAGCAGCTGAAAACTGTATTTGTCATGAATAGCAAGATCCTGTATTCCAACAAACCATGGCTTATAAATTAAATGTTTTTTTGAACCTTAGTATTTTGATATATGACACAGTGTTAATAAGCACCAATATATGAGCAAGTATTTACGGTAGGTATAGTCAAATTTTATAAAACTGATTCACATATTTTATTCTCCTGAAACAGATCAAACTTTCTCTAAGTCTGCTTTGAGTAGGATATGCAGAATATATTTTTATTTACAGTGATGAAAAAGAATGGCACACAGAGGTTATGCAACACCAATTTTTGTCACCTCTGGACATTAAAGGGCTTTGAAGTTAAATATATTTATTTGACAGAGAGTCTCTATTATATTGTGTAAAGGAGAAATATTATCATTGAAATGCTGATGATACTTACAGACAATAACAAGAAAAAAAGTGCCCTTTATTGCAGTCAACACAATAAAAAAATAAAATTTATAAACTTATGCTTGAGAAACTACTGCGTAGTTAAAATCAGCTTCAGAGAAAGGAAAAAAAAAAAAAACCACAAAAAAACACCTAGTAAATTTATTAACTATCGAGTCTATATTGTACTACTGCATTGTAAATTATTACTTCACTATTAAAAAATCTCAAACCAAAATTAAAAAAAAAAAAAAAGAAAGTTTTTGATGTAGATAAAACTCGTAAACTGCACTACAGCGCTTTACTTTCATTTCATACATACAGAATTTTCAACCTAATAAATTATTATGTCCAAATTACTTCAGAACTTCTGCACTGGTCCTGCATGGAGTGCTAAAGAAAAGCCCCTACTGACTTTTATATGTCATAGAGCCAAGATTACAAGACTGATGAAAAAAGTTTAGAGAAGTGTATGATGAGTGAAGCTGAGAAACACTTCAACTTTTCTAGTCAGAAAATATCCCCCTCAGAGCATGCACTTACTTAATGCTTTTTGCTTAACCATCTAGACAGGTTAATGGTTGTTTAGCAACTAACTTATGGCTTCGATGGTGGTTTTTTTTTTTCACAGAAGCTGCTGGAATGTGCTATTCCAGCATTCCATTCTCAACCTCCAATTATTTAGGAGGACTCTACATCTGTTTTAAAAACTCCCTGCACATATCCCATATATTAAGAATTTTCAGCACAGACGAGGTTGTCTAAAGGCTAAGTTGTTAATCCTAAATTTTGGGGTACAATTCCACAAAATAATTATCTATCTAGTTCACAGTTACTCCCCAGGTAATTGCACCATCAAGCTAGCAGTGCAGCAAGTTGTAGTGCAGAGGCAGGACCAAGCAAAGTATGGCAAGAAACTCTTGTTTCTTTCTCCAGTCTGAAACAAGCAACAGAATATGCAACCATATGTGAGCGAGGTATATACATGCACAAAAATAGCAAACTACACTTCTAGTTGCATGTATACCACATTTTGAACATGACTAGAAAAGTCTGTCATGTTGAAAATCTGCAGACATGGTCATTTTAGGTCACGCAGCCACTTAGGAGACTGCAATGCTCAAAGCCAGATCCATCATACTTTGTACAAAGAATCTGAACAAGACAGTTTCTATGAACTCCAGGACAGAGAGCTATTTTTCTGCATATCTGCTATGGATGGTAAACTACCTTTCTTTTCACAGAGTAGAATCATAGAATCATAGAATATACCAAGGACTTGCAGCATCACTGGCCTTTGTTTCTGCGTTCACCAGAAGGATCTTCTGGGACACTAAGTTTCTTGTAGCGGGACTGGGGCATAACAATAATTCAAACTGCTTAACGAGCCAGAAATTCATGCTCTATATGAAGACATAGTCTAATCACCCTTCAATTTTGGGTTAAAAGCCACTCCAAGATTTTTATAAATTTTCAAATCAAAGAGCATCTGTTTAAAAAGTGTTCTTCACTCAGTTAGTCAAATGATGTAATCAATACAAGATGACAAGCTAGTATTCCCAAATTTGCTGCACAGTATATACACTTCTATGACAGTGTTTGTAAGTAATCCTTGTAATTTTAGCAAAGACAAATGTTATGAATATTAACTTTAACACAAGCATATATATCACATCCATATGACATCAGAAGTTATGTAGGACTGAGAACATTTTAATTGTAACTATTTCACATAACACTAACATTAGTAGGATAATATAAATTAGTTAAATACTAGTTTTAATTGTGTTTTGTTTTTGCTACTGAACAAACAAAACCAATAAAACTGAACACCAGTGCAATCCAAACCTTTCCAAACATTTGCAAAAGTCTGAAACCAAAACTTAGAGTTTTTTGTTGTTTTTGTTGTTTTAGTTTCAGTGAAGGGCATTCCATTCATGAAAGCCATCTTTCATCCGTATGAATGTAATAGACATTGAGACACTCTTTGAAGGACAACTTGAAATATAAAACATATATCTTTTGAATGAAATGAAATTTGCAGTTCTAGCCGCCATGGGGTGAATGCCAAGGGATGAATATACCCCTAAGGGGCATTTCATAACAGCTTGAAGTTATATAGCATCTGTGAACAACAAAACAAAACAAAACAAAACAAAACAAAACAAAACAAAACAAAACAAACAAAAACAACTCCAAACCAAAACAACCATGTGTTTCTGGAGTCACTTTTTGCCCTTAAACTTCTTTCAGTAAAAATACTTCCATTGTGGAAAATTACTAAAGTATCATCTACAGCAATTCCACTGTTGTTGCATAAATTGTAAATTATGCTTTCTGAATTATGGATGAAATTTTTAGAAGGCTTCCATTTTTATAGTCTTTTGAAAGGACAAAGTAATCTATAAAAAACCAAGATTAAAATCCCAGCATTTAAAATCTACACAAAGTAATTCAAACAAATGTTATGACATTTAAGATAATGAAAGTCTTCATTTATGCCAATGTGTCCTACTTCACATCTAAGGAGTCAGAACAGATGTCCAAATACTGTAATGCCAGAAGAAAGTTAGGGCATATCTTGATTAATACTCTCAGAGAAGTCCGTGGTGTCTCTTTAAAACTGGCATGCGTTACTTCAAAACATCTATTCAAAATCCATTCTAGGAAACACAGCTAGACAAAGTGTTCCCAAGACAAAAGGAAAACAATAAAGCTCTTGTATAACCCTTTTAGCAATGTAAGCTGCATATTATCGACAGACCATTCATTGCAATCAACAAATGATTAATTGTAAATTTGTTGCTAAATTGACCACGAAAAAGACAAGTCAGGGTACTGCTAAAGAGGAAAAACTTATGTTAAAAATGATTGGAGACTTTTTGTAGTGAATTAATTCTAATCGATGCTCTTGTTGACTACACAGTGGAATAATGACTTCCTTAAATAGCGTATGTACCCATTATTGTAGACATTCAAATTAATATTTAACCTAATGCCTTGCTTTGTTTTTTTTCATTTGAAACGGCATTTTTCTATCTACTATCTACTATCAATGGCAACATAGACTAGACTTTTGTAATGACTACTATCAATCAACTTGGGAGAAATAATGTTCAAGTAACATCAAAATTTCATATATAAAAGTAATGATATTTATTTAGACTATTTATACCAAAATATTTTTTTAATTACTCTTGGGCTGATTGAACTATACGGTACCTTTAGAAATACCTGTCTTGCAAGCTTTTGAAAACTCTGCAAAGTTTTGTGAAAAGGTACAATTTCAAATTGACTTTGCAAGTACATTTTCCTCTTACTTTAGACACAGTGACATAAATAAAAAGTAACTTTTCAATTATACAGATAATTTCAGTCCTAAGAGGGTCAATGTAATACCAGAAAAGCATATAGTTTAGCTAGTCAGTTTCTGGCATGCCAATGTTTTTTCTTACATCGATAGCTTTCCTAAGTTTCAAGTCTATAATTTTATCCTTTTCAGAACACTGATTAAAATGGATTCAAGAAAACTTTAATTCAGGCACAAGAAATTTACTGGGACTATTGATACTCTGTTTCTTTGTTTTTATTTCTCTCTTTTTTGGGGAGAAGTAGTGGGTCTAGTTTTCCTTAAATAAGGTGATATATACATCTATAATGTGGCATAAAAAGTGTCATGTAAGAATACAACAATATATAAGTATATAACAATACAAGTAGCCTCCACTTGGTGCAACAGTTATTTTAAACTCATCCTGTAAAATATATCTTCATAAATAATTATATTCATTTGTTTATGGGTAGGAGACCTTTGTAGCTCTCATACATAAACCAAAAAACCTGACTGTTATGTGTATAGAGTAGCCTCTTTGAATTCCAGCTGGCTTGGCAGTATGCCTTTCTAATGGTAATGAAGTCAAACAGCTGCTAGGACAATCAGCTAGAGTTCAGATCATCACTAGCTAAATGGATATTCACTGACTGGCAGAAGCAGTCATTAAAGGTCAGTGTTAACAAACTATAGGGTTATCTAGGTCTACAAGGTTACAGCAAAGTGTGTTTTAAAAATGAACTCATCTGAGATGAAAGAAATCTCTCCTTATACACAGATAAGTGTTACTTTGCGCTGATCAACTCAAGAAACATCAAATCCTACTGCCACTGAAATGAAAATTCTCATTCATTTGCATGGAAGTAAAACAAATCAGTTGCCAGTGTTTCAAGGATTTGGAACAATACTGCTACCCAGATCACTTCAATGTGTCACCTAGGTCACTAAGTCCAGTTTTCAACTCAGAATGCACAGCACATCAGACCTGTAACAATTTACCTGATTTTACTTTGCTCATCACATTGTTAGGGTGTTTATGCCACCTAAAATGTGAAAGCTTCACCAAGAGGAGAACTTGCTATTCTGAAAATACAAGTGCATGAAAAAATTCTTCACAATCTAAGAGTACTACCTAAGTTTTGGTGTAAAGACAATAGAATTTCATATCACCTTCCCTTCAAATAAGTGGAAAAACCAAACGTTTGTCAATTTATACAAAACACTTAACTGTATCTTTCCCATCTCTACAGTTTTAGTTATGCGGTTTCATTTAATGAAATCTCAGTTACTAAAATTTAGTAGGACGCATAACATGCAATAGTGCTTGCTCAAGATACTAATAAGGAATATAAGCCTGTATCAGCCAAGTGTAAATGTGCAGAAATGGACCTCCTCTACGTTCTTCAAAACTGGTATAGTCTGTTCATTTGTCTCAGGTAATAGAACCAAAACGAGTTAATTGCAGAAGCAAACATCATCTGCTCATTTCTGCAAGAAATGATTCATTTAATAACTGAACCTCTTTTAAATTAATGAGAGGGTTTTTTGTTGGACAAAATTTTGGTCCTCCAGGTTTGTGAGATATCTCACAGTGAAAGAACTATAGAATATAGCATTTATTGCTACTTAAAAGGACCTTAGTCTTCCATAGGCAATTTTTCTTGCCTTTGTATTGACTTATACAAATATGAAAAAAAATAAAATATAATCAACACACTCAAATTACAAGCAGTTACATCTGGCACTCCAAACAGTTCAGACTTTTGATCTCTTTATTTTCCTTTTAAGGCTTAACCAGCTCTTTCCAGTTGGGTTCCCTCTAGAAAGTGAGAGCTAATCAGTATTACTTATGTGAAACTCAAACTAAAGGCTTTGGCAACACCTCCAGATTAAAATCAGCAAAATATCATACCTCCTACTAACCAATATATGGAAACTCACCCACATAAATGATATCATCCTGATACAACTAAGCATGCTCAAACTGAGCAGTGACATTAATGAACAGGGAGAAGTTCATAGAAGGAAAATAACAATACACCTACAGTTAGTTACATTCATAGAGAAACAGGCAAATAACTCTTTTATGCTTGCATATACTTGGAATTTTTTCACTGTAGATCTTTCTAGTAACAAAAATATTATTTTTATTTTTATATTAAAATGATTCTAGTAGCTATCAAATCTGGAAAGATGACAGCATTTTCTGCATTAAGTCCTATATTTATCTGCTAAGCTTATGTTTCCCTGCCAATATCCTTTGGCTTTTACTTAGAGGGGCTACTTCTGCTGGCAAGCAGTAAGTTCTCTTCCATGGTTCACAGTTGAGGCTGTCAACAAATGTGCCAACTGTATGACATGGATGTCTATTCAATAGAGAAGACTCAGCAGAATTATTCTATAGGCTGTATAAATGGTTTATGGTAATAACTCTTGGTTAATGTATACCTCAGCTGAATTTAAATAACTAATCTAAAAAAGAAAATCTCCATAACTAGTTACTTCTCTCAGAAACTTAAAACAGAAAGGAGTCAGTCAACCAACCACATTTAGCAACTGTCAGTTAACCTGATTTTTGTTCATCAGCAAGCATACAATTTACTATAATCTATACCGCATCTCAAGACACGCTCATATCAGTACAAATATTCCTGTGGGCTTTTGATTAGATTTTCAATCTTAAGCAAGTATTTTTCTGGTGGTAAATAACTAGAAATATTTTCAACTCAACAATAAATACTTTGTTTTCCTCTTTTTAGATTTATAGAAGTTAGCTTTAGTAGCAGTAGAGACAGGATGATCACACATTTCTTTTTGCATTTTTAATCACAGCAGCATGCCAGTATATCCATAGGATATAACAAAGTGTTAAAGTGGTGACCAAAAGAGAGGAACTTTGTACAAAATAGGAGCCACTTGCAGTGTTTTGCAGTGTAACCATCTAGAGCAATTGCTCTTGGCACTGGTCTAACCAATTTGTGTTCAGGCAAAATGCCATCTAAGCAGATGGCATGAGGTACACAGCCAAAAAGCCATGTATGTGCATCGGCTGTGGGTAGTAATGGCATGATTCCCAGCCATGAAGGTCTAAACAGTTGTCCATCCTGATCTTACAAGCTCGTGTTTATAGGGAATTGTCATCAATAATCCAGCTCTCTACTATTTTTTTCTTTTAAATAATAATAAAAAATTGTCCTTGGAGCTGAAAATAGTAGATATTTCACTTTCAAGAGAACTCCCATGTTTATTTATTTTAAAACAACAGAACAAAAGAATGAAGATAGTTTTCCAGACTATTCTACTTGTTACTTGCTGCTGTGGTAACACAATACAGCCAAATATCTTGATCAGAAGAGCAAAGAATTAGTATTTGAGTGAAGGAATGCTTTTGCTCAGAACCGTTCATTTGATTTTGCCAACATCCTCTTTTTTTTTTTTTTTTTTTTTTTTTTTCCCACAAATTATACAACCATTCCCAGGAAATACAGAATGAAATGTTCTTTTACTCAGTGATTGACAGGAAATTATTCAAGGCACTATGGTCACACCCATGGCTGGGTACAATCAATTGTATCAGATGCTTTACAAACGTTATCCATCTTCACTCTCATGGAACTACGAATATTTCAAATTCAACCAACAGCTTTGCTAACAGTGTGCCTCAGCTAGATCTGAAGATCCAAATCAGGGATTGTACCAATGCAATTTTCATTTAAATTCTTCAGTACTTCTAGCAAAACAGATAATTTTTTAAAATTTACTTTCAAACAACAGTGCTGGATTCCATGTCAGCACCCATCCAAAGGTAAGAGACCTTTTAGTTTCCAGAAGATGTAATAGTGTAGCTTTATAGGGAAAATGTTGCCAGCTGCAATTTAATTAGCTTTACTGAATGATCCATCCCTACAAATTCACTAGTGTAGATAAGTTGTCTCTGTGCAGATAACAAGGGTTGATTCAATAGAATAGTGTACTGACCTGTGTTCAATATAATACACAAAGGACCACAGTCTCCTAAGTCACTTCTTGATAGATGCCTTTTGTACATGCTAAACAATCTGGAAAACTAGAAGACAAATTTGGTGTCAAAACAAGAACAACAGAAAGCCTACTACTGATATAATGGGAGTACGAACTGAATGTAAACATATTACACCTTTCCGTCTTTGAAAACATGTATAACAAATCTCAAAGATTTGTAGGGAAACTTGTGGAGGAAAAGCTGTGTTATTATAGGCTACACAAAGCAAATGGGAGGGCAGCTGGTTTGAAATGGAAAACAAAATCCAATTGAAAAAAAAAATAAAATAATAATGCAATGCAATCAGTAACAAAGCTGTAATTGTCAAAAATCTGCTAAATTAGCTCTTGTTTAGCTGTTGTCTTCAACATATTGAACACTGTAACCTGTCTACTCTTAAGAGGATTTAACAGAACTACAGGGAAAATAAGCTAATAGCAGAGAAATTTACATGAATAGAATGTGGTTTTGATCACAGAGTTAAAATTTCAAGTAGCCTTCAGTAATGTATACATTTGGTTAAACCTTTTCTTCCTGCTACATTTTGAAAAAGAAGCTTGTTTTAGCAAATGGCATCAGAAACATAGTTTATTACCTGTAATGTGCAACTGGTCAAGCACAGATAAAAAGAACTTATTTCATATATATATAGACTACAGGGACACTGGGTATTGAGCAGAGGAGTAAATATTTGGTGATGGCATCCATCCTTCCTCGGTAATACTTATCACAGCTGTGAAAGTATAAGCCATTCAAGTTTCCTGTTTGTAGAGGGCAGCTGCTGCAACAGCCTAGTATAATTCATGAATCCAAAGGTACATTTTTCCCAAATTTGACCTATGTATTTCTGGAAGCCATGATGGATCTTACATTAGGAGATGAAAATGAAATGTTTGCCCAATACAGAAAGAGAATGAAAAGAAAGGTTCATCAATGGCATCTTTTCAGGTGTTTCTGGACCCACTAAGGAGCTTGCAAAGAACAGCACTGATCAAAACTATAAAGTAAACTAAATTTAAACTAAATTAATAATAATAATAATAATAAAATGTTAAAATGAGCACTTACAAGAAGTCCTAACTGGCAGCAATTTATAGTTTAAGAAAAGGCCTAAAATTTAAGACAAAAAGGTAGGACAAGTAAAAAAAAACAAACATTTTGGAGGACTAGTGTTGAGAGAATGGTAACTATGACACCAAGAAGAGAACACAAATAGACACTGTTACACTAAACTTGGCAAGAATTGGAAGGTAAAAATATTAAGATCAAAATGAAAATTACTCCTTAAAACAGAATACTATGCTAAAGAGATATAAAATATATAATATATATAATAAAATGGGTTAAAAAAATAAAATGATGTAGATGAATGAGTTTAAGAAACTGTTTTTCAGGATGCAGAATTCATATATTCTGGTTTCTTACTGATCTAAGTCTGCTATGATAACATCTCTCTAACTCACAAGAAAACTGCTGATCAAGCTCAAAGAGAGTAGATTCAACTTCAGAGAGGGTAGATTTAGGTTAGATATAAGGAAAAAATATTTTACAGTGAAGGTAGTGAGGCACTGGAACAGTTTACCTAGTGTTGTGGTTAATACCCATTCTTAGAGACTTTTAAGGTGAGTTTGGTTAAGACCCTGGGCAACCTGGTCTACCTGTGGTGTCCCTGTTCATTGCAGGGGAGCTGGACTGGATGGTCTTTAGAGGTCCTTCCAACTCTAAGGATCCTAAAATTCTACTATTCTTAACAGTGACTCTTCAAACTATTTCAAAAGAAAATGCAATATTTAATGCACCATTGTTATGAATTAGAGTAACATCTAAAATAGCATTTGCTTGGCTTTTAGAGGCAACTTCCTACATCAGCCACTGACATTCTTAACTTTCTGAGATCTTTTTATTTCTATCTAAATTGGCTAGAATCAGTTTGATGCTCACACAGCCAGATAATAGGGTCATGTATATTTTATTCACAAGAAAATATGTATAAAATCAACAAAGCTGCAAGGATGACTGAAGACAAAAAGCATGGAACAGTTCTTTTCCACGTGAATACCTCCTGAGCTTATCCTAGCATAGAGAAAGATGTTAGGCTTTCTTCCTTGTCAAGAGGTAAATATGAAAAAAAAAAAAAAAAAAAAAAAAAAAAAGAAAGAAATTGTAATTGAGAAAAAATAGCAAACAAATAAGTAATTAAAATTACCCGTCTTCCTACAACAATAAATTGGAAATGACTATAGAAAGCCTACTAGTCTGGAGTGGGGTTAACTAGCTCTGTAACAGGATTGTGAGTAATTCCTTACTTCTGAGTTTACCTTCTGGAGACTGTGAGTGAATGACTGAGATGTGTACAGGACGTTAAACAGGTTACTGAATCTCTCTGTGAAATTCTTCAGGCAGTTTGAGTGTAATCCATGACTAGCATAGCTGTGTCACAGTCTTACTAGCAGCACTGTCTCACCTTTGTCAGTCACCTTTGTACCTAAATGATAGTTCAGTTTTAATGCAACATATCTATGTAACCCTCACATTTCAGGACTTAGCATTTACACAATCACATTCCTATCAAGACATAAAATGAAAGCAGCAGCTTCTATCAGTAGATCATAAATTTCTACGCTGAAATCCAAGATCTGCTTATAGTGAAGTATGGGGTGTTTAATGGTCCTTTTGTAGTTCCGTGACTTGGGGAGCACTAGTGTGTCTTCATGACCTTGTTCAATTCAACTTACAGGGAATCTGTCAACTAAAAAATGTAATTCATACACTTCTGCCTCAAAATAACTTAGCTCCTGTTATTACAGTTAGTCTGGTATTAGTATGCATAAATCTACTATCATTAAGACATATATGAAAAATAACGTTCTCTGTTTTCTGTTTTACTAGCACAATGAACTTCAGAAATCTTTTAGTATTTACATGTATAATTTCTGGTTTTAGCTATAATTCCATTACGATAGCATAGGAGATAGTAAAATGAATAAATAACTAAAAAAAAAAAAAATAAAATTTAAAACCATTTATCTTGCATAATCCTTAAAAATTACAGTAGGAGATTTAAGTGGAGATATAATGATTGAGATCACATTAACATCAGTGTTTCAAATTGCCTAGATTTGGACTTAACTACACACTTTTTCTATTCTGAATCTAACGGTATCCATTCATAGCAAGAGACAATTACATACTTACCTCACAAAGGTATAATAAGGCTTAATGTTAAATGATTTAACACCACAGATGGAAAGGTAGGAAAAAATACTATTCTGTTACAGTCCCTATATACAGACAATAAGGTTTATATAGTTTGAGGAGTAAGATACAATCACAGCTTTACTGCATAGTGACTCATTTTACTTATGTCAGCTGTGCAATTTTATAATACTAGTTTCATTCACACCAAGAAAACAGTGTTTCAGCTCCAGTTCACTTGTGAAAAATGTGGCAGCACAATGCAGCCACTTCTCCAGTAACTGAGAAAACTGGGAAAACAACAAAAAATGCAGGATCTCTTGAAGGACCTCAGCTAATAGTGGCAAAAACATGCTGTAAGTTGGATGCAAATTAGAATCTACTATTTCAACTGGCCTAGAATATAGAGAAATTTTGCATACCACAGTAAAAGGACAGCACATTTTTTGTAATATGTTTCACTGACACATCTCAGAGTCCCTTTGTAACTACATGTGCAAAGTATGGCAATAAAAGGGTTATTCAAGGATCTTAAGCATCTGCTTTTGTGATTAGTATTTGAAAGGAGATGAGCGCTTCTCTTGCAAGGCACAAAATGACATGGATTATAACAGGTACTGTTAATGACAGTATATTAATGTTTAATAATGCAGAGTGATTAAGACTGGGTCTGTACTTTATTATTCTATCTTCTACATATGTCAGAATAGCTTGAATACCTTTTGGCATTATATTTAATTAAAAGCAGAAGTTAATTTTTCTCATTCATATCAGATATAAGAGTTATTACTTATGATTACACTAAATTTCCTACAATGACTTTCTTTGTTTAATTGATTGTTCACAGCTAGAACTAATATAATTTTATTTTGAGTTCTCTGATTTTTTTCTACAAAAAAGTACAAGTTTCATGGAAATTAGTCTAATATCATACTAAATCACTGAACACTGTTTAATACAAATACTGGAGAGTTGTTTTCTTTTTTTCCTCCAACAAAGATTTGCTCGAAGAAGTACATTTGCAAAAATTCCCAGGTGATTTAAAAGCATGACATTCATACATTTTTTAATTGAATGTGGGCTTTCTAAAATGACTTTAAGATCTTTTGCTCTACAGACCTTGTTTTCATCTTCCTTCAAAATCTCAGCAATTACATTTGATATATTTTGTCCTTTAAAAACAAAAGTCTCTCAAAAGTAAATTGGCCATAAATTTAATAGCCAACAAAACTGATCATAGCAGATCACATCTTCATACATTTCAGAATTTTCAAAAGCTCCTAACCCACCCTAAATGTGAAACTCATGTTCATTCAGCAACAATAATATCAAATATAAGCAATGGAAAATAAATAAATGAATAAAATTTAAAAAAAAAAAAAAAAAAAGGAAAAGGAAAAATAAAGATTTAAAAAAAAAAAAAAAAAAAAGACTCCAAGTCATTTTTTGAACTGACACAGTCTGCCTTCTGCATCTCTGACACTCCTTCCTTGGTAGTACAGCAATTTCCAGAGAACACAATTAGATACATAACCTTTAATTGCAAGATTTTCTGCAGAATGCTAATGTAAAAACTAAGAATAACGAAACTCTTGTAGACCATCATCTAATCTTACATCTGTTTTTTTCAAACACATTTGCTACAGAACATGATTTTCTGAAGGTTTATATACTTTCAAATTCTTGTTCTCAGGCCATGGTTCTGCAAAATAGGAATAGTATTTTCTTATTTTACAACACACTGTGAAATTATATTAATTTGCAACCATTTCTACTGCAAAGAGAGTCATGTAAAAGTCTATAAATAAACAATGTTGTAAATCCCATTTATTCAGTGAATACTTGCCCACACTAAATTGCAACTCTGCTTCAAAAAAATATGTTTGGAAGCTCAAGGGATAAAAGCCCATATGTTTGTCTCCTCTGTAAGAATGTGCAGAGAGGAATAAATTAGTTTAAAAAATTAAAAATGGTACAAGGATGGGTCTAGCTGACATATAGGCTGCTTGTCTATGTACAGCATGGGTAATTTTCATCTGATCTCTATCTGATACCTACCATCTATCCTACCACCTATCAGGCTTAAAAAACACACCTTTCCTATGTATTGCTACATAATAGATCTGTGATTTAAGACCTTTCCTTTAATAAACCTTACGCTGTCCTGATACTCTTTGATTCCATTCACTCACCTGTTCCTAATGGCTCTTCAAGGTCTCCCCAGCACCCAGGTTAGTCACAGTGGAAAAAAGCGGACAAAGTAGACATGATAGTCAATTTTGTCTTTAGTAACGTAATACACAAAGAGAGGAGGAAAGAATCCTAGAGAATAAATGACCAAGCAAGAGAACTGAGGAAAGAGTCATTAATCCTCCCACTTTCCAGAGTCTTGTTGCTTTCCGTAGGTCTCTTTCTGAGTCCAGTTTCATGTAGCACAGCAGAGATTATGAAACAACCTTGAACCACACCTTGTCAAGTACAGCTACTATAAATAAAATAAATAAGTACTGACATATATTCATCATCTAATTCTTAAAATGCTGTTTAAAGTAACATGGCACCTCATACTCACATCTGCCTGCCACTTCCTTCAACAGCAGGTCAAATCCCTGTATCAGAAATGTTTTGAGAAGAACAAGGTAGGAGCTATATGTCGCATAATTGACTTCTAACTTTGCTCTGCCTATCAACACTATTTTTTGTTTTGTTGGTAATTCAGTGTTGTATTTTTTTTCCTTCAAAGATTTTATCACAGTATCAATACATTTTGCTCAAATAGTTCCAGCATGATTGAATCTTACACTTTTCAAGCCTGAGAAACTACAGTGAAGAGCTAAAGTTCCTATGGTCCGTTTTGCAACATATTTAGATATAAAAATTATTTTGGGGGTCCACTAGCAACTTATCTTGATGCTTTAGCAGAGCACAGCACAGGACTACAAAGATATGGAAACATCCTACATAATGTTTTTCTTAGAGAAACCAATTGTTAAAGCTACCCTTTTTGTTGCATTTTAACATCATTTCTCAATTTACTCACAGTAGATTAATGGTATCTTGATCACTGATCTCATACAAACCAACATAGCTATATCATACTTTGTTGATATTTCCATACTTTCAATAATTACATGAATCTATAACTATATAGATATTACACAAAAATCCCCATACTGAAGACAGAAATATAAACCTAAAATAGAAGGTAGTTAGATTTTTATTTTTTTTTTCTATTATCTGATAAAACAAGACAAGGACTGTTCTCATTATCAAATTTCCTTTAAAATCCGAAGACTATCACCAAATCAGATTAATATGATTAACTTAATAACAAATATTTAGTGCACCAACAGTCCACAGGGGCAAAGTTTGCTTTGCTTTTAGCACTGTTCCCAGACACAGAAAAATTGTTCTAGTACAACAGTTTCATTTGTCTGTTGTAGGAAATGAAAGCGACAATGTAGTAAGAAAGTATGTACTGATACATGTTTGTGATTCTGTATTTTTTAAAAGTCTTTCCTGCAGATGACTTCACAAAAGAAAAGGTTGGATTCCCCCACCATCTGCTGAAAAGGAATGTGAAATATACAGAATTTAATTCTTTAAAACAAAAACAAAAACAAAAGCATTTTATAAGTGCCAAGTGCTTCAGAGATTAATTGATACGAGTACGTAGACATTAAACATAAATTTCAACTTAAAAAAAAAAAAAAAAAAAAAAAAAAAAAAAAAGCAAGAAATCTAGTGGTCAAGAGCACAGTTGTCCAAAACTAAATGCAAAACTGCAGGCACTTGGAACTGAAGTGCCATGAAGATTATACCTCTGTGTGCATCAAACAGACTACAGAGAAAGCAAAGATCTTTTCTTCTTTGCTCTTGTCCAACGGCCTGCAACCCTCATCTACCCTGCTTCAGGGCATCCTAATTTAGTGGACCCGATATAGCTCTAAGCACACAGTTCTGCTTTCAACTGTTTTACTCAATTAGAATGTTCCAATTTCCAAAAGCATTTTATAATCAGATTATACCATGCTGACATTTATATACAAATTATAGTGTTTCCATGTATCATAACCCTTATAATCGTGAACAGCTTTAGTAGAATTCTCTGTGGAAGACAGCTTTGATAGAAAATCGTTTCTGTCCTCCCAGTTAATTACTGATTTTTTTTTCCCACCAATTAGAAATTTGAACTCAATCCCACAGATTTATAATTTACAATCAGTAGCCAATGCATACAAATTACTCTTGCTTCTCTTTTAAACATGACTAAGAGTTCAATTTATTAAATGTTAAATCATATAAAATATCCACAGTAAAATGCTGTGTAGTAAAACCTTCTCTGGCTACTGGAGAACACAGAATAGTTATTTATTTTAACTAATCAATCTTAAAAGCTACTAAAGGCTTTTCTACACTCAGCATATATGTTTGCACTCTAACCTACTAGATTAGTATTGCTAATGTAGACTCTTAATCAATTTATATATATATATATTTAATCGAAGCACTATGATAAATAATACAAGTAAAATGTAGATTGAAAAAAGGCTGATTAACCTGCTTACGGAAAAAAAAAAAAAAAAAAAAAAAAAAAAAAAGCCAGGAAAGCAAAGAGAAAAAATAATTTAGACTTCCTGCTCTACTAATTTAGACAGTGAATCACTGTAGAACGAGGTTTCAAATTTCCATTGGTTCCAAGGAACCTGTTATTTCTCTGTATTTTTTTCCATCCAGTCCCCTTCCCACCTGATGCTTCATCATCCAGATGACTCTGTACAAGTGGGAACTCCACACTGGATGATCTGAAAATAAGAGTGATTAATCATTTCTACCTGCAACTGTTCTTGCAGAGACAGACCACACATACCTGAAGGCTTATGAGGTTCAACAGTGCTCTAGAGAGCATAGTTAATGAAAGCCAATACCACCAGAGGTTACACATGTGTTTGTGAGTTTAATTAATTAATTAATTAATTAAAGAATATAGGGATGACAGCTATACTTATTTTGCTTATATGCCAATTAACTAGTAATTAAGTTAGTAATAACTAACTTAAAAATCTTGTTGCAGAGAGCTTCCAAGCAATCGTAAAGTGAAGAAATACATGGATGACAAGACTTAAGTGTCATGGTCAAAATACTGCAAGGGATGATAAGAATGACTTCAATCTTTGCTTTGGATTTTACAGATATGCCTTCAGTGCCATGAATAAACATGTTCATCTTACTTAGAAGTGAAAAACAAACATCCAGTCTTGTAACCTGAACCAACATCACTAAGATGAAATATATTTTGTGTCACTAAATACAGGAAGATTTTCGGCTCTTTTTGGCCTTCTTTTCAGATTGAAGATCATCTTAAAAATATTTGAATAACAAATTCAGAGCAGCAAGTTGTTCAATAATTAACTTACTGTTATGCTTTCCTAACCCTTCCTGGAGATGAGCTGCTCATTTTTATACTTCAGGCTATCACCAGTAATATGGCAGAAGCTGCTCTTGAGAATCAAAATAAGAATGTTACTAAAAATATTCATATCCAATTTATGACTCAATCAATTTTTATATCCTTACAGTTTAACTTCATCGCTCAAATTCTGTTTTCAATTACACTAGATTGTGATTGCAACAAAAGACAGACAATTCAGAGATTAGATTATCTTAATAATAGCTTTAAGGACAAAATTTCTTTACACGTGAAGTAAAACAGTAGATTGTAAAAGCTTTCATAGTTGTAGAACAACTATGAGAATGATTGCCTGTATACTTCAGTAAACGTAATTTAATTGTGAAACTACTGTAGTGAAAAATGTCTCTCTATATATCATGAGATTGATTTACATAATAATTTCTAGAACAATTATTTTATACACAGACTAACACATTCAGTCTTTGTTAACAAAAACAGTAAAGTTTAAATAAGTCTTTCAAAAACATTTTCTTTATTGACTATACAAGTGCTTAAAGTGTGATTCACTAGAAGCCTACTCTGCTTTCTATATTTGTTTTTTAAAATATACAACACTTGATGCTGGTGAAATTAACGTTCAGAAATCCTTATGTGTTAAGCAAGCAGCAATTTTATCCCTACAACAGTCATGAAAATAATTCTTTGTTCCACTGACATATTATTAGTAATGCAATGTATATATTCTTGCTGTAAATTAATACTTATGTCTAGTTGCTTCTTAAATGTGTTTGAAATAAATATTTTTCAGCCCCGTTATTAGAAAATGGAATCCTGAGAACAAACAAGCACATCATGGACTATATAACCATGTAGTAACATGAGAAACAACACAGTAAAAAATCTGAACTTTGTTTATAATTATCTGCATACACAACCAAATAATCAGGACCATACAATATCTATTACTGGTAAAATGAGTTCCAGAATCTCTTGAACTCTTGATAGTATTGCAATTGCTGTTCTTCATTAAGGCTTTAAGGCCTTATGCTCTTTATTTTTCTGTCTATCAGGAATTTACTGCCACAGGAAACCACCAAAAAAGTAAATGAGCCTGTAAGTAGTTAAAGTACTCCCCCAGATGCCTTTACTAAATGGTGTTTGTTGTTTCTGATCATTACTTTCTTTTTTATTATTATTATTTTTTAATAAAACAATAACAGTGTTCTTTGACCAACATTTAACTAAAACCTCAAAGGTGTTGTGTGTACTTTCTTAGAGTTTATAGGAACACTGACTTTAATAGTGCTTAAGTAGTGTAAGACACTTAGGAAGCAATATCCTCCTAGTTTCTTAGGAGGACTTGGTTCCTCAGTAGCATACCCAAGTTGCACAGCGTTTTTCTATAACATTCTGTTGCCTTGAGCTACAGTTTGACCTCATTCACACAAACTGCCTCTTGGCTTATACTTTGGTCTGCTCCTGGTCTGAGGAAAGCTGCCACAGAATTCCAGGAGTCAGACAAGGCACTGGCTCACATCTGAGCCCTTCTTCTACAAGCATGACAAAATTGGCTTAGGGTTGGTTCAATCCCAGCACACAAAAAATATGCCCAAGAAAACTGGCAGCTGTCCCCATAATTTCATTCTCTCATACACTTATTCTCATCTGACATTAGTCCACTGTAAAAATATGTTCAAGGCAGGGATACATTGAACTGGAGGGCATTCAGACACAGCCAACTTGACAAGGGATAGAGACGTAACTGAAGAGAGATGCACCTATGGCAGAGAGCATAGGACAGTGGTGAGCAGTGTGACCACCCACTCCGACTGGAGGGGTTATAATACAGAAATACCTACTGGATGCCAAAACTGGAGCCAAAAAAAAGCACTGTGGACCCAGGCTACAGCAAAGTTCAGACCCTAGTGCACAGCATTTTCTTTTTCTTTGGGTTAAGATAATTTCAACAAACAAACAAATAACAAAAAACATCAGAACTGGATGAAGTAAAAAATAAGCAAACTTTCTATCTGACACTGGCTGTCTCCAGGTGATATACAGCCTTTCTCAGTATGTTTACATTCTCTCATGCTATTATTCAACTTTATTCCTTGCTCTGCATGGGAAGTCAACATTAAAATCCATTGCACAAAGAATACACAAGCACAGAATGAAATGTCAGTTCCCATCATATCTCCTTGGAAGTGGAGGCATGGAAAAGTTTATCTAAAATGTAGTTTCCTTTGGATTTACTAGCTGCGATTTAATTTGGTATTGCAAACTTTTTTTTTTATTATTATTATTATTATTATTTTTTTTTTTAACACTTTGAAGTTAACACTAAATACTACATAAGATTAAATATGAAAAAATAAATGAATTCTGGCAAAAAGATGCAAGGCTTTGATTTTAAAATCCAAAATTAATTAAAAAATGAAATGTAAGTAATAATTACAAAACATATTTCAACATTATTTTAAGTAATAAAAATCTTTCCCAACCGCTATCTAATCTTGTCTAATTTCAGCAACATAGAGAAATAAGTCTACTCCTAATCCTTAAGAATGACATCGTCTTGAAGGATTTGCTTACTGGTTCCATTTTTTTCTTTTTTGCTTAAGGGTCACTCGCCCATTTTCTCCCTCTTTGGTTTTTGTTATGATTCATTGTTGATGTGTCAAGAAAAATATCTTCCACACTTCCACCTTTTGTGAAAGTTCATTTCTTTTAGCTTAAATTTCAGCTCACCACAATATTTTCAAGCGTTGCAAGTCACAGACCACAGGTCACCAGGGATCATGAACTCCTAAGTTATCACTATCAATACATCTTATCAAATTCACAATCTAGTTTATCTTCACAGAGCCCACAGACAGCTTATTAATTACAGAGCTACAAACTTGGCATTTAGAGTGCTCTCACCCTTTCTTCACAGCACTTGTCTGTTTTGGGCTCTTGCCATCACCACTGTAGTATAGAAAATCAGTAAATCAGAATTCATTATAATATTCAATCAATTTTCCAAGTGCTTAATTTTCCCAAGAAGAATTTCATGGCCTCTAAAATTATTTCCATAATCCTTTTTTATCTTAAATTTCGACATATGGTGAAATACAACAAAACCTTTTGAAGTAAACCCAGAGATATAGCTCAGGTACATAAAGTGTTCCTCGATCCTGTAAATAAAATAAAAAACATATCATTTTACTTCTGACACCTTTAGTAAAAAGTTATGGTCAGAGTACTTAGTGGGATAATCAGCCATGATTATCTGTCTTCTCTTTCATTGATCATTACAAAATACTACTGAAAATACACTGACTCTTTTAGAAGTGACATGAATATTTTTTCACATTTCATAACTTTGACTTTTATATTCCTTCCTTTGCATCAGCAAACACATCTCCTGATTAGAGAACATAATGCACAAATTCATTCAGCTGCTGTTCAATTCACCTATTCACCAAATGAGCAAACTCTTATTCAGAACAAGAATTCTATTTTGCGTCTGTCTTTCTCCTTGTTTTTCTCATGGCTAACATCAGCCAGTTCTACAATGAAGTGAACCAGTGAAGCACTTTGATAATTATACATTTCTACTTCATAATTGTTACGCACTGCTAAAGTTTAGACTTGTGTCATGTATGGTGTGTTGGGCCACTCAAAATAATACAACCAAATCAGTAAAACACAGAGATTTCTTTGTCATTTTAGGTATGTGTTATTGCCTGTCAGCATCAGTAGCTACAGAAATCCGTTAAGGTTAGCCTGACATGTGAAACATAAATACATATATGTATATATTGCCTAGCAATATGAGCATCAATGAAAACGGCTGAGCCAATTTTTCCATTGTTTGAATCTCCCGAGGTTATGAGAACTAACCTGACAGTGTTTAAAAGCAGCTCGTGTCAGTCAATCAGTATATCTCAAGAGACAGCTGTGAAATTTGATTTGGATTCAACAAATATTGTATGCCATGTGGAAAGATGCCTAAAAATCAGCTAGAATAGTCTACTTAATTAAAGCCATATGTTCCCATCAGTTACACACCACACACGGAAGCAGCTGGTCACAAGTTATACAACTTACATGCAAAGTGCTAGTAAAACCTTTATGTGGGAAATTAATGTCTAGATGGCATAGTGACAGTGCTGGTTGGTACCCTTTCATACTTGAACATACCTCATCCAGGTTCAGTGTTGTATTGTACTTAGATGCTCACAACAGCATTATTTAAACGATGATCAAGTGTGAGATGAGAACAGAAAGCCTCATATTTTTGTGTAATGTAGCACATAATATTCACAAATGAGCATTAGAATAGCCTCAACAATCAGAATCACCTGCAGCAGTTTAATTATTAGATTGATGAGCAGATAAATTGGAATTTTAACACAATTTTTCAAGGATTATGTGGGATTTTGTATTTTATCATATCTATAAAATCAGTAGGATCTTCATAATGCACTTTAAAAAACTTCATGATCAGATTCCTGTATTTGGAAAAAAAAAAAAAGAAAAGAAAAGAAAAAAGAAAACACTGACCAAGAGCTTATGAGTCAGTAGTGACCACTAATTAGTTAATGCTATAATTACTATTGACAAATACTATCAAATCATGCATCTCAGTAGCACTTCAGGCAGATAAAGGGACAAACTTTTAGTTTTTTAGACAGCCTGGGTGGCAAAAAGCTTCCCTGGCTTTTCTAGGAAATAATTACTTCATCTGGCTGAGTTTGTGAGAGTTACACTACAGAATAAAGAACTGTATGAATAGGCACTTCAGCTTTTCAACTTTTAGCACACAAAATACATGCAGTCCAGTTGAAACAAAGAATTGTAGTGAAAACATTAAAAAATAATAATTAAAAAAAAAAAAAAGCAAACAACTTAGCAAGTCCCTTGATATAGCTTATGAACAGCCTAAGACAACATTATGATTCCATGGTCAAGTTTCATGATGGTGAATGGGTGCATCTTACTCATTGTGATCTAAGAGTATGAACTACTAGAAAGGTTGCAGCTTGACTCGGGAGATTCATGACAAAATAAAACCTGGCTGTCCCTTCACTTTCAAGGGTACTAATGACTAGATAAAGCAGAGAACAAGATTTCAGTCAGCTGGATAGAAAAGCAATAGGGAGAGGATCATATCAACTCTGTCATCTACCTGATGGCATCACAAGCTGTAGATATTTCAGCTCTTTGGCTCACAGACCACAGAAAAAAAACAACAACAACAACAACAACAAAAATAATAATAATTATGTAGTGGTATGACTTCATCTACAAGAAAACAAACTTTTCTTCCTGTTCTAAAGCAGGACAAACTCAACTCATGTAAAAAGCCTATGATAAACCTGTACATGTAACAAGATTGTGTCTTCATAGTCATATGTTTGTGACACTAGATTTGCTGAACACCAGAAAGGTTAAGCTGCATATTGCTCCGGACACATCACTGGGAATGAGAAGGCTCTTGCCCTTTTAACCATTTCACTGGAACTGGAGTAAGACATCTTTATATACTGACTGCATTACAAAGAGCCTTACTGCAAGCAAAACATAGCCTACAGGTTTTATTTTTTATTGCCGATTTGCATTCATTTGAGACACTAGCTTACCTTTTTTTCCGATCTTGTAGCTCTTGCAGTACAAGATAACATTACTAATTTGTACTTCTGCTACTGGGTGCTAACTCAGGAATAAAACTTTCCCAGAGATAGAATCATAAATCCACTTGCTAGTTTCTCAGTATATGCACAGGTTAACACAAAATTGAGATTTTTACAGCTATCCAGAGGTGTTATAATCCAACCAGAGAGAGTAAAACATTTACACAATTTCAGGAAAAAACATCAAGACTATTATGAGATGTTCTAGCTTGACCAGACCAGACAAGATACACAATACATCCTGGTGCTACAGTTTAGTATACTTAGCCATACTTTCATAAATGTTTCCATTCTGAATTTAAAATTTTATGCAAATTAATATCAGGCAGGGTCTTTCAGAAATTTACTTCTCAAGGGATTATCAATTGTCCACTTTGCTTCTACCACTCAAATACATGAAATCTGTAATATTTTACATGTGTTTTACATTTAAAACCTTATTTTTTCAGTCTTACTTGAAAAAACATCTTTAACTGCAAGGCTGAGTTGTTTCTGGCAGCTGACCATAAATTATCAGAACAAGGCAATCAATAAATATACATGTTAAAACTCAACAACTGTAGACATCAAAACAGTCATTGGAATATTTATACTCTGTGAAACAAGGGAATTATAGAAGCTGTCACTCTTCCTGACAGAAAAAGACACCATGCATGTTGTTTAACTTCAAATACAGTTAAAGAGGAATGGTACAAAAAATGACAGAACAACACACAGTTTATGCAGTGAGCCAAGGGTGAAGAAGACCTTATAATTATTCTATGCTGATTTTCCTCTGAATTTTGCATATGTACATGCTCTTTTTCTGCAGCATTTTCAATTATTCTTTTTCTCTGAACTCTAAAGTTATTCTTATCATTAACACCCCTTCTAAACGGTCATACGAATCAACTGGGTCTTTTAAATCCAGCAGTCATCTTGAAATAACATGTGCCACATGGCACATATCAGCTTCAATCGTTTTTTCAGGACATTCCAAAAAGAAGAGGGAGTATGGGCTGAAAAAACTGGCTGGGATAATGTCATTAAGGAAGACATATAAGGAATTGAATGCATTTTTGATTAAAGAAATTGCTTGGGAATATTATGCAACATTTGATGCAGAAACACAGTTCAAATCAAGCAGTTTTGCTTTCTAAGTATCAAATAGTTTTGTATTTTAGCTTTGTATCAATTATATAAAAAAATCCCTTTCATTATAATGGGCTTTAGATAAAATAGAAATTCACCAGATAATAAATAAATAAATAAATAAATAAATTAAAAAGTTGCTTAGTCATTGTGACACTAATATCATAATGTTATATCTTACATTACACTAAAATTAAACGTCGCTATTGTACTTTCTGTAATACTTTCAACTCCCGGTTTCAAAAGATTATGCCTTCTTTGAGTTGCATGTGTACCATGTTATATGCAACAATATGCTGCATATTGAGTTGCCACTGCTATCATAGAAATACAGAATTGTTAAGACTGGAAAAGACCTCTAAGATCATCTAGCCCACCTGTCCACCTATCACCAAAACTGTCCACTAAACCACATCTCTAGAATAATACGTTTACCATTTCAGTAAAAACCTCCAGGGAGAGTGACTCCACCACTTCCCTGGACAGCCTGCTACAATCACTCTTTCTGAGAAGCAACTCCTCCCAACCTGAATCTTCCCTGGTGCAACTTGAGGTCATTTTCTCTTGTTCTATCACCAGCTACTTGGAAGAAGAGGCCAACTCCCACCTCACCACAACCTCCCTTCATGTAGTTGTAGAGAGTGATAAGGACTTTCTTGAGCCTTCTCTTCTCCAGACTAAACAATCCGAGTTCCCTCATCCACTTCTGACAGGACTTGTGCTCCCAGCTGTTCACAGATTAATTGGCCTTCCCTGGACATGATCAATGACTTCCTTGTAGTGAGGGGCCTCAAACATAACAATATACCACTATCACGTGTAGCAGTATAGCAGTATGCATGCAAGAGTAGCAAGCAACTGCAGGTAAGCAGAAGAGTTTTGGCAGGGACACAGCAGTTCCCAGTTCCCCAGCCACAGTATGTGCCAGGAGCCCTCTCGCACACTTGTGGGGCTCTCCTTCTTTTCTCTGGAAAGTGAATTCTCAGCACAGTTAACTATGTGAAAAAGGTCCCAATTGCTGAAGATTGCCATTCAATCAGAATTCATTGTGATTTTCTTCATAAACAGGAAATAAAACTCAACACTGTTATTCCTAAATGAAAAAAATAAGATTTCTTCCCAAGATATATATTTTTTTCGAAACTGAACTGTACTGGCTTGAGTTAGAAGATGAAGTGACAAAAGCACAGTGTCTCCCTTGTTAATCTCCTTCATTTTTAAATATCGCTGATTTGTGATTCGCCTAGTGTTGTTTTATATCTTGAGGATGTTTGCTACCATAACGCATTCTTGACTACCAATTATGGTACATCTAGACCAATCAAGCTGTCTCTTAGCTGTCGTTTCCAATAAAACTCTCAAACCCTTGGAACCACTCTTCTTATACTTTTCTGAACTTCCTTGAATCTTTTAGCATCCTGTTTGAAATATGGATGCCACAGCTGGACAAATTTAGCAAGACTGCATTCAGAGCATTCTACTTTCACTTAATGCCATCCTCAGAAGAAATTCAAGTATCATATTTGCCCATGTAGCAACAACTCATATATTCACACAATTACTGAATATGGCCAATTATTGCTTTTCCTTTGCTGCTTTGGGGCATACAGTCTCCTACATTATAATTTCCATCCTTCATTTCTAGATATCTAATCATGTTAGAAAAGAAAACCTTTAATATTAGCCACACACACACACACACACACACAATGAGAATAGAGGAAAGACTGAAGTTGATCCAGATAATAAATTAATTAACAAGTATGTTCTTTGTGACAGCCAATGCAATTTGCAGTATTTAGTATCTGGGAAGCCCTGCTAACCTCTCTGACAGGCTGAAGCATACATTCATTAATCATAGTGAATTTAACCTCCAAGAATACAATTTATGCCCCAGTATTTAGTCAATCACAGTTCTGTGCAATGAGTTTGTCTGACTAAATTGCTTGAAATCTGAAAACTTGTATTTTGCATTCTATTCATCTGAAACAATTTTCAGAGGTACTCTAGAATAAGTCTGGCCCAGATATTAGAGCATAAGAGCAATAAGACAACATATGGAACTCTGTTTGGATGAGTTAAAATGGGAAAAAGGGTATTAAGGGCTTACAAATGTGAAATGTGCTGATTTATCCAAATTAATTTAGACAAAATTGATGCACTCATTTGTGTGGTTGCTTTTAAAGTGGTTAAAGAGTGGTCAAAATTGATTTAGTTTAATTAGGTTAAGCTAAAACTGTTTTAGCCACTTTTAGACTGCTTCAGCGTCCACACAAAGCTGTTGAACCTGCTTAGCTAAATGGAATTAGAAACTGATTTTGTTACTCAGGAACAATTCTTGTCACACAAAAGTAACAGATAAGTGACAGAGTTAAAAAGAGAGGGTGGTGAAAATGGGGTAATAATAAACTGATATTGTGTAATAAATGAATGAACCAAGAGGAGGGAACATGAGTAGCAGACAATACCAATGAAGACAATATATATATATATAAACAGGCAGAATAAAAGGGGAAATGTGTTTAGCTTAAATTTCCTACAGAATCAACAAAAACAGAAGCAGTTTAGATAAAGATTTTATAAATCCTGCTTCAAACAACAACTGTCTATGCCTTGGTCTGGCAATGCTGTTACTGATTTTTGCCTGAGTAGAGACTGAGCCTCTAATTTGGAACTAGAAGTGGAAATTTGTTCATTCTTACCATGTACCATCTCAATGAACTATTGTAAGAAAACATGCTTATTATGATCTTTTGCTAAGATGCCAGGTGGTAGCACTTAAAACCTCTTGCTTTGGGAGTAGAAAGGGGATTTATTTTCATTATTCATGAGAGTCATTTTTTAAGAGATAACTTGTAACACGAATGTAGTTGTGAATCAAGTGACATTAAGTGCACTTGGTTCTGGGGTGACAAGATGAAATGAGGTAAGATATTTAAATTTTTGACAATTGCTTATAAAATGCAAGTAAACTGCAGCAACAAAAGGGACCCAAATTCATTAGTCTCGTGATTTTTGTTTTGTTTATCTACACACACATTGTTGCCATATATACAAATTGATATGTAAAATTGGGTAGATAAGTGTTGCCTTGCATTGTAAGCCTCACTTAAAAATTTCATCACACTTCACTTTCCTGCATACCTTCCTGAAATTCCTTCATATCCTGAAATTCATAAAAAACAAAAAACAAAAAAAAACAAACAAAAAACAAAAAACACCATGACCCACTCAATGAATATTAAAAAAAAATCTGACATGAAATATTAAAATTTAAATGTTAATATTGTATACAAGTGCTGCTCCAAAATTAATATTTTCTGTTTTATTATGTAGGCCCTTGATGTCAGAAGTGGCAGATGTTGGTGTTATGGCAGTAGAGGCTAAACCTTCCCATCAGTATTCCATTAGATTTTGTTGTTGTGCAACAGATGGCTGCAGAGGGGCAGCCCAATATAATGGCATCTGACATGTAAGTGCTGAGTAAGCAAATGGGTGGAATTGAGTTCTTCCACAAGGAAAATATTATAGCCACTGACATTCACTGATGGTTGCTGAATGTTTATAGAGACCAAACAGTGGATGTGAACACAGTGAGGCAGTGGATGATTATTTTTCAGCAGTGGTGACAGCAACAGTATGTCACCTCTGCTGGTGTAGATTTTTACAAATGCAGCATGCAGGTTTATTCATCACTGAAGTCATCTTATACATCACTGGTGACAATGCACAGCTAATGGTGGTTCCGATGTTGAAAAATATTGTTTTGTAGCTGAGAATTTGCTCTATCAAATACTGTTATTTTATGCTTTGCATATGTTGTAGTTCCAACAGAAATAAATCGAAGGCATTACTTTTGGAGTAACCTAAATAGCTAAATCTCAGTAGACTAAGGGGACACATAGCTTTTTAGAAGTCCTGGAAACCAGATTTTTCTCTTGAGATGTTAGTAGTCTTTCCCATTCAAGCAGATTAAGTTGAAATAAGTAGCAATAAATAGGGCTTTGAAACAACAATCACAATTCCCTTATAATCTCTTCATTACATCTTCAAAAGCTATCTAGTTTAGAAATTGAGAATTCTGAAGTGCAATATTCTCTTTTGTCTTATCCAGAAATGTTTTAGGGAATTTATTTTCTTTAAGTTTTGAAGATACTGTGGGAGCGGAAGGATTACAAGGCTACTTGTGATACAGTAAGGATATGAATTGTTAGGTCAAAAATTATACGGCTTTTTTTCCAAGCATCTGGACCTGTGGTAGCTGAAGAAAAAATCACATTAAACTACACAACAGTTAAGCTATAAATACAGACATAAAAGATGTAATAAGGGAAAAAAAAAAAAAAAAAAAAGAAAAAAAAAAAAAGTGATGCTGTGACTATGCATCTCTAAGCTATCTCTGGCCTGATCTGTTATCTGCACTGAACAGTATTAGATGAAGAAAGCTGCTCCGATTCTTGGCTCCTGCTCAGACAATGTGGTATGTATCTTCATCCACGCAAAGGAAAATCCACAGCACAAATCAGTTGCAGATGATCAGAAGTGCAAGAATCACACAACTGTTATCTGTATTTAGCAACAAGAATTTGAATCATACAAAAGAATTCATGTAATTAAATAATAATTCCACACATGGGGATGGACTTTACCTGAGATGAAAGTATTCTGGAGGAAGTGTTTCTAGGTAAAATTTGTCTGATACTCAACAGATCTGAGTTCTCTCTGTTCTCAGTTCTACTAATAGCTTTCTGAATGCATTCTGAGAAGTCACTTCTACTATGAGTAAAACACACATAATGAATTCTGCCTCTTTTCAGAGCACTCGGAGGTTGGGAATTTGGTGAAGACTACTGTTATTAAGGATTGTTGTCCCTAGTGTCTAGGTAAGTGTAACAGGTACTGACATCCTCAGCTCCTCTCTGTGACACCAGTGTCGTAACAGAATCACAGAATCGTAGGGGTAGGAAGGGACTACAATGACTAAGAGACTAATTTCAGCAAGAAATAAGAAAACAACAAAGCATTTTCTAGCAAAAATACTTAGTAATAACAAAGGTCTGAAACACACATTTTAAGGATCTATCTACTTCTCTGTACATTTCTCTGGCAGATAATATACACTACTATAAAATTTCCATATTGTTTTTAAACATATATATATTTGTATGACAATAGAGATTACCATAAATTCAAATATTAAGGACATCACACATTTAACAAGGAGAAAATTTTAGTATCTTTTTCCATGCTTTTTTTCTGGGTGATGGATTAAGTTACATTTCAAGATCCAGCTTCAAACATTAATTCATGCAATTAACTAGACATAATTAGACAGTCAAGTGAGAGGGCATTAGTTGTCATTCATTGAGATTTTTCATATTATGACCTGTACAGATTTCCATAAGGTGAAGGCCAAAATGGACTACAGGATTTTGATTTGACTAGCATTTACAAATTCATGTATCATTATATAAATATTACCTTTGATTGAGATCTCATTAAAGGTCTCTCTGTCTCATATCAAAATGTCAATAACACTCCTAAGAAGAGAAATGTCATTTAACTAAGGCTGTACTTACTAAACTAATAACTTCAAAAATGATCGTAAAATATTACCTTTTTTTTCTCACTAGACTCCCATTGTTAAGGTTTGGGGTTTTTTTCCTTCAAAAAATGCTCAACTTTCCTCAGAGATACATTGCAAAAAAAAAACAGTAAATAATATTTGAACTGCTATCTTACTGAACTGAAGAACTATCATCAAATAACTCTCTTTTCCTGTCACTGTGTTTCTTTTCAGCTTAACAATGCATTTTACCTAGACAATGGCAATCTTTCCTCCTTTCAGTCTCATGAGATGCATACTGTAAGTGGCAGAACAAAAGAAATTGGATCACCACAGTAAAACTCACTGAAATCAAGAGGCAAGTAGACATTCAAAGACCAAAGGGAAATGATTTTTAATATTACACAACCTCTACACTGGCATCCATGCTTATGACTGGGTGTATTCACTTTCCTGACAATTTTTCAAGCACTGTTGTTTAGGAAGTAAGCATGCTTCCTTCCCCATAGGACTAGCAGAAGTCAAAGTGGCTGAGATATTTCAGGTAGATGATACACCAGTCTGATGTGTCAGGTGACAGACAGCCTTTTCAAACAGAGAAAAGTCAATAGGCTCCTGACATCACCCCTTTGATGTGAAGTTTGCCTAAGACATAAGAAAGGAAAGACGAATTGTTTGTTATCTCAGTTACTATCTAAAGGATTTTACAGATGCAAAGAGAAGATCTTATTCCTGCTACTATCCCAGGGAAACAAAATAATGCATTAGTCTACATAAGCCTTGTCAGACTCAGAATTGACTTCCCAGGCTGTGCTGTTAACTGCTTTATCTCTTTAGCCAAGGTGGCAAAGCTGAATTTTCATAGTTCACTGTATCCCACTGCTTCTAAGTACCAATTGTATTAAAGCTCATAGAATTACAAATTTGCCTCTGTTTCTCTAGACAACAGCATTTGTTTCTCTAGCATTCTAGACTACCTGACTTGTGTGAATGCCAAAGATAGATTACTTCAGAAATAAGTAATGAAATGAAATGTAATATATTTTGAATAATTAATTCTTAAATTTGAGACAAGTCTGGCAAAGAGTTTTTAAGAGGTAAAAGCAATGTACAGCTAGTGTAAAAACCTAATACCATCACCAGCTCATCACATGCTCAGTTACCCACATAATGAGTTATAAATTATCGAAAAAAGGGAAATCATCTCTCTCTGAAAACCAGAGAAGATGATAGAAAAGAAAAGCAAGAAATGTGTTTGGAAATATCCCAAGCAATCCAGCAGCTGAGGAGCTCCTCCTTCCCCACTGCAGGGACAGGAGTGGCTTCATTAAGTCATCCTACATCAACACTACCGAATGTAATGTTAAGAACAGCCCTCTTGATGGGAACCTCAATACTGGGATGCACCATACCCTGTCATAAAAAGGGAGTCCTGTCTAGATTACACAGTTATTGAAGAAGCTATACATGCAGTTCAGTGGTGCTGAACAAAAGTGCAGGTGCATGTGATTGCATCTGTACTGCACCACATAGTGTCGGCAGACTTACATGGTTCTTGATGAAAGCATCATTTATGGTGATAGTGCAGTAGGATGAACTGGAAAAGCAGTGATTGGAGTGTTTTGTTCTAGGACTTTTAATCTAGTGTTCCATGTCAGCTCTTTCGGCCTTAGTGGTACCAAAAGTAGTTATATAAAATGACAGCACAGAGGCTACAAATAAGATACATTCTTTGGCACGTTACAACCCTAAGAACTCTTGGGATTGTCACAGAAACAACAAATGTGCTATGTTTTGCACTCAGAACTCTAGTTTAAATGAAGAAACTGTTACAAACAGTGAACAGGAGCTTCCTTGGCTATGTGTCTGTAGTACAAATTGTTCCAGTAAGAACATGGAATAACTTCTGTTGCATAATTTGCTTCTAGATCCACCTGGTTCAAATTGTAATAATAAGTGTTTCTTGGATAAATCCACCCACTTTCAGTTCAGTTAAATCATGTTCCTTTTGGGACTTTGCCATTAAAAAAACGTGGAAAACATGCAGCTCTTGATATATAAAGAATATTTTTATACTACTGGAATCTCAATTAAATTAATCTTTTTTTCTAGATACAAAAACAATGCTAAATGGCAGATAATTCCAGGTCTCTAGAATTTTTAGTCATTTTCTCCATAGTATTTTCTCCTTGCATAAGATAAACCATAAAATCAATAAGTTACATAATTTCAATGGCTGATACCCTATTATTATTTTGATATATATTTATGGCATAAAATCTTCTCAGATACTTGTCTTCAAATTTGAGGATTCTATGTTTATTTCTTTTCTGTTTTCTCTCTGTGGCCAGAATACCTTTGATATTCATTTCTTATTCATCTTTCTCTGTTATAGCATCAAAACACAACAGCTATGTCTAAATAAAGCATGATAAGATGGCATTGTATTGTGTTCATCATGCACGCAGAGGATTGAGACCACAGGTTAGTTTTGTAGTATTATCAGCATTTTTTTGCACCTAGACAACAGGTACACAGTTCTAAAATGAGTAAAGCAAAACTAGGGAAAATAGCTCAAGTGCCTATCACTGTCTGTTGATTTTCTAATTCTAAGCAATCAATTAAGATTTTTTTTTATTATTTTTAAAAATGCATATGAAATGCATATCCCTGTTTGTTACCTGTAATAAATTGTATTTTATACCGTGTTCTCAGAAACAAGTTTACTTCATGTCCTCAGTGGTGACTGAAGTCACCACAATAATGATTTCTTTGGTCACTCTCAGCTAAAGACAGGCAGTCTGAAGAGTCAGTAGGACTGTGAAAGCAAAGTCCTGAGATAGGATCTTACACGACATGAGTAAAAGGTGAACATTCTCCCTTTGAATGGGCAGCTAGATATTTTGATAGCAACTAACAGTGATGAATAGAGTCAGAATGCAAGCATGGAAATTCTAGTTTTAAACAAACTGTACAGTTTAACATGTGAACACATAGTGTGCCGAGACATGCTCTGTGGCTTATCTAGATTATGGTATCGATGTACACATTACCCATTTTATGATTTGTAACATCTACGTAAAGCAATCCCCACTGCTGGTCTCAGATGTCTCTGAGATCTCTTGCCTTTTCCTCCAAGTTATTTTCTCATATCTGTAAGACTTATCCTATTTTAAGCTGAGTACAAAGCTTATGAACAACCTTAAAGTTTATTCACCTTACTATTAAAGTCAGTAGGTACATTTGCCTTTCACTTTTCCTCAAAGCATTCCTAATATCACTTACAAATGCAATTACAAAATCAAGATGAGGACAATAATTCAATTTCATTTGAAAACAAATGCTTCTCAGTCTGTATGCGAAATAATTAAATGTTTTCTGATACCCTTGACATTTCTTTTAAGAACAGCTAAGAACAACAACACCTAAAATGATGAACATATGTCACAATTTTATAAACTATAATATAAATTTAATACTCCATTGAGTGAAATCACTACTTAGTAAATTAAAAATTTCATAGAGAAAATAATGCTTTATGTATATAATGAATAATATTGTACCAGGTCTAATGCAGTTATAAGCTAATTATACACTGTGTACTGATTTAGTTGCATTTAGCTAAGGAGCCATTCTGGGCTCATTGATGATTAATTATGTCTTTAAGCATATACTCTCATTTATGACTGTCACTTGCAACACTAGTTGCCTAGGTTGCTTTGCAGACACTCTTCCTTCAAGAAAACAAAAGGAAAAAAAAAAAAAATCAGCACAAGCACAAGCAGAAAAAAATGAACAGCAACAACAAAACACACAATGAAAAGACCTTTAGTCAAAATCTTTACTACGGTAAACTAAGACAGAAAGCACTAGAAGAGTGCAAATTTTATTTTACTGCACTTCTGTCCACAAAATAACCTACACAGTATCAATTCAGTACAATTATAATGTCTCATTGCATTTTATATGATATAATTAACTTTCAGAATCATGAAATTGAACATAAATCTTTCCAATTCTACAAATTGTTCTATTTTCCAAACCATTCATAAATTAAAGAGAAGTGTTTAATTAAGTGCCAAAGGATATCACAAAGATACTTCTTAAAGTTTTTACTGACTGTAAGAAACAAGACCCTTTCTAGGTACTGACAGCATACCAGAAGAATAATCTAACATGACAGGAATAGGTAATAAGTGATAGCAAATGCACGAGCTACTCATAAATCTAAACCAAGGGAGTCTTTCTTTGTTCAGGGCATTAAGCATTGTTCTAACCTCAGGATGAATAGTTAAAAGAAAAAGAATTTTGAAAGCCTTAAATGCCAAGTGAAAAAATAGATAGATAAATAAATAAATAAATAAATAGATAGATAAATCTGTATGGGAGAGGAGAGGAAAAAAGGGGAAGGTAAAAGGTATACTGACTCCTACATGACTTTGCCATATTTATTGAAAAACTCCTGAAGCAGCAGTGAAATTTTAAACCAAATCTCCTACCTGTCCCCATGCCCTGCAATTTATATGAAGTAAAGACATATGCATTTGAGCATGATGCCTTGTGAAAGAAACTTTGTGCTGGGAAACGTGAATGAAGCAAGAACAGGTCTTTCAAGTCACTTCAGGACAAACATGCACCAGAACAGTTCACTGCAAGGGAAGAGATTACATCCAGTTTGAAGATTCCCAATCCACATGTTTTGTAGACAGAAGGGACTCAACATCCATTGCTGTACTACTAATGAGCCAAATCAATTGCTGATGTAAGTATAGCCCACAAAACTGCATTTTCACTGATCCTGATAAAAACCTACCATAAATCCAAGACAGTCCTCAGTATTCTGTTCGTGATAAAAGGAAATCTCACATAGCCTTCTCAATCTAGCCATATAATAAGCATTCTTTTAGGAAGTTGCAGAACAGACCTGCCTATGCACACATTTTAGCAATATAGTGTAAAGTGATATATAGTGAAATCTTTGGCTCTCTGCGTGAATGTACCTTTTAAGTTGCATATATAGAAAAATGCAAGTCTCCTTCCGGGTTATCCTGATAGCCCTTATGAATGGTAAGAAGCAATAGTGGTCAGAGAGATTTACAAGGGAAAATAAACCCACAGTGATGGAAGGAAACTAGCCAGCAGGAAATGCCAACATCGATGTTGTTATATGGGTATTTTTAACTTCATTGCTCACTATTTCTATCTATGAAAATTACATTCGCCGTACGTAGCAAAATACTCAAAACAGCAAGGGGAAAACATCAGAGAGAATTCTATCATTCTTTATCTATTAATTACTCTACAGGTCTATTTTTCCACAGCGTGTGTTGTGTGTTTGAGACTTTCTTCCATGTGAAAAAAGTAGCCATTTGCAACCTCCATTTATCATGTCAAAATCCTTAGTAGAATTTCAATAGCAACAAAAGCTGAAAATAATAAAGACGATTCTAATGTGCAAACTGTGAAAATTTTTAAGAATAACTAATTTTGTCAAAGATTAGTAATGTTTCAAGGTAATTACAGATCAAACTACCACTGACTTCTGGATAAGGCAGTGTTTCAAATTTGGTATTAGAGCTCTTTCAGATCATTATCCTTTACCAAGAAAGCAGAACTTTTGCCAAGGAACAATCACTTCTACAGATTTGGCAGCAGGACCGAAGGTTGTGTTGTGATATAACCAGCATCAATACAGCTCTTTTAAAATTATATTTATGTTCATATATAGACAAATTTCTAGTTCCCTTAACCCTTTTCTTGAAAATAAATAAATAAATAAATTAAAATTGATATGGATTACAAACTGATGACATTGTTTATTACCAAATCTTCTCTCCCTCCCTGGCACAATAATACTGCAATACATCACAGTATTCCATTAGCACAATCAAACTGATTATTAATTTGGCAAATCAATAAACATGATTTTTATTCATGTATATCCCTCAATCCTCACTAGAACAATCTACTATCTTATGCCAAATATCCAAAATTAAGTATGTGCATTTATCCAGTCATATTAATAAAAATGGCTAAAAAATTAACCACGTGTTTAAGTACTTTGCTAGGTGAAGAATGCTTAAACACCTTCTCAAATGTCACATGGAATTAATTCTCAGATATGCATATGCATATGTTCTGAGTTGAATCAAGGACTAAGCAACTAATTTCCATAGGAGTTTCTTCACACATTGTTTAAAAACATAAATTAATTAAAATCATCTCTCTAGCCACTATAAACAGCAAAATGATATAAGGCTTTCAAATTTCAGTATATATGGTTATCACAAAATTAAAATTCATTTCCTTCTGTAAATTACATATACCATAACAAGACAACATTTCTAGAAATTAATACACCCTGAAATAACATAGTTAAAATTGAAGACTCTGGGATCATAATATCAGTCAGAAGAAAATCAGACTTTCACATTTATGATCAGAAATTCTAATAGTCAAAGTTTCTACTGATGCTAATGAAATGTCCTTACATAAGAAAAGCCAAATATATGACTTTTATGCAAGCTTATTTTTTCAGTTTTGCTAAAAAAAATTAAGGAGAAGTAATGGAAGTTGAGCATGATGACTTAGAGAACAGCGATGGGGAAGCAGACCCCTAACAAGTTCAAATTTATGATTATGAGAATTAAGCAGTCATATTTTTTCCCCACTGGCAGACTAAGAGGCTCTTAGTGACTGGTTAAGGCTGAAGGATATTAAATCACAACCATGCAAATATCTATTTGATAGTGCATTTGGATGGTAACATATTAGGTGTCATAAAAGTACACTTGTCTTTGTCGTAGACCTTTGCTACATTCTGATAATAATTTTTCAGAGAGCACATCCTGTATCTAATACTACTAGTAAGAAAGAGATCTTCCATCTATCTTCATCAGTCTTCAAAATGAAGCAAAGAAACAAAAACAAAACAAAAATAGAATGGGATATTGGCTTATGTTGTAAAGAATTTACAGAACATTTCCAGGCATTTCAGATTTCAGAAATCTTCATTGTCTTAGCTAAATACACTTGCAAAACAGATTATCACTGCAGTTCATCCAAGTCAGAATATAACCATATTGCTATGAAATCAATATCACATGTTGTAGAGACTGAATGAAAGGCTGAGGTATTCTACTTGCATGAGCTCTGTTTTGGCATTCAAATTTTGCATCTAATAATGTTAGAAAAGTCATTCACAGCAGTGGAAGTTTCTGAATTGCCACACACACGTTAATCAAATGGACAAAAACAACAGATGGAACATTAATCTGGATATCACAGTTTTCTTCTAAGTTGCTGTCTTAATTATTGTCCTAGAGCATTACTCTCCTTTTTCTCCTCCAATATGTATCTATGTACGTGTTTGCACATGTATGCAAAGTTTGAACTGAAGGAACACTGGAAAATTCTTATTTAAATCCTATCTTAGTTCAAATAGGCCAGCTGTTTTCCACATTTTAATTATTCTGATCAAATGAAATAGTTTGAGTAAGCAGTGTCATCCCGTTGGTAATGACACTTCAAAGAATGTATGCAGAAGAGCACCATTCATAAAGACACCAAGAAGGCTTAGATATAAAGTGTACACTCAGCCCAGCCAAGGGCTAACTAGCAATACTACAGTGTTTGATTTATTCCTACACCTTGAATACTGCATTGACACCAACAAGTGGATGTTTTACATAAGAAATGTTGCACTACACCACACTATTGCTAGTAAAATTTGCCTTAGAATTAATCCTGGTGATTTTTTTCTTTACAAACTGGTACTAAAAGACAATGTAGCTGTTTGCAAGTTTGGCTTATTATGCTCCAACATTCTAACTACAGAGATGTAAGGGGCTTAGTAGCATATGTTCCATAATACTCTATGTAGTTATAACAGTTTAAAAGATAGTTAAGCAGTGTTAATAGTTTATCACCTATTAACCATATATAAATTTACTGCTGGTTTAAAACAGTAACAACAACAAAGAAAATACCCATGGTAAGATTTTTACTGATTCATGTTGACATAATTTTGGCTCTATAAAGGTTAAACTCTAATTCAATGACAGAATAGTAAATTCAAAATTAATCTTGCTTTACAAAAACCTACATTCGAATTTTCATTTTAACAGCAATGCAAATCAATTCATAATTTCTTTCAGCATTATTACCCACAAAATCGAAAACAATAGAGAGCACCATGAATAACTAACTATAAAGGAAGTCAATGGGAGATAAATTAATTGTTTGGATTACAGATTATTTTTAGCACTCTCGAGGCCAGTTATTGTTTGAGCACAATTAAAAGCTGTTTGTGTTTTTGTTGTTGTTGTTGTCATCACCCTTTTAAGTATATTTTCAATTTCATTGCTTAGTTACATGAAAAAAACAGGCTCTGGTAAAAGTGTCCAGTTTAGAATGATGCAACCCATCTGACTACCTCTGTGCCTTTATTTCGCCTACACCTATCCAATACCTACTTGCTCCAGTCAAGGCTGCTACCAAGACTCTCTGAAGTATTATCCTACTATTAGAAACAAACATGTTTTGTTGTAAGATATCAAATAACAATGAGACTTTTTTAAAAGGATTATAATTTTTGACTGATTATTATTACTGTTAATATTTTACATTGCCAATGAATACGTGGCAGCTACAACCTTGCCTATACTCCCAGACCTAGAAAATCAGGTCATTTTGCCAGTTTTACAGTAACATTTATTGACAAATCCAACCAAAAATTAGTTACAAAAAAAGATTTCAAAAAGAGTGTGAGTGAACTTTCTATTCCTTACCGGTGAACATATCTACATAATTGATAATGAATGATTATTCAAAGTTTTTTTTTGTTTGTTTGTTTTTTATTTGTTTGTTTTTTTTTTATTTATTTTATTTTTTGCCTAGATCATGCTGTTTCTGAGTTTTCTGAGCTCTTAATCAACTAATTCAAACATTAAATCTCCACAGTGGTTTTCTCTATGCATCTCCACCACCATTATGATTATGGCTTGTTCCCAGGACCCTTGCAGTTCCTTTGCCCTTCCTAAATAGTAGAGAAAGTGCAGACAGAGAGAAACACTGAATCATTTCTCATGTGTGTCCAGCTTGGAGAGAAAGCACTGTAAGGATAAGTAACCAGGGTTTCTTGTTTTCTTCCACTCTTCCTATCCCTAAGTGTATAAGATGTCTTATTTTTCATTCCACATGCTCCTTTATATGAAGCGTTTGGTGAAAGATGAGGTTTCTGAAGTTTCGTCATAACCAATTATTTAATAATTTATAAGTGAAAATGTTTTTACCAAAATACACATTTTGCCTCACTTTGAGAAAATTTCAGAAGCACTAAAAGAAAGCATTGCACCAGCCTTATATATTTAACATTCTTGAATAACTTCCCAATTAAATATGAACACCCTTGAGAGTCACTAAATTTTATTACTTAAAAAAGATACTTCTAAGGTTTATAAGATTGTAAAATTGTAAAATCTTGATGTTGTAAAATTTTTGATAGTGCTATGTTATTTCCATGCTTAGTTGTCTTTTGTGCACTTGATCTAGAAACATTTAGTGTGCATTTCATGGAATAAATACCAATTCACTGCTATACTTTGCAATTAATGCTATGTATGTATAGTTGCTGTGGTTCTGTAACTATTCCGTGAAAATGGCTTGATCTTGAAAACAATCTGAGATTACATTCGTAAGCTCTTTTATTTGAAAAAACGGATTTTCAATTTTGTTGTTGTTTTTTTTTGTTTGTTTGTTTTTTGAAGTATTAAACTGAAGGATTATTTCTAAATTTTGTGACAATATTTCTCTGTGCTAAAACAACATGGTATACAATTGATCAGTGGGTTTCTTTTTGTTGTTGTTGTTCTGTTTTTGTTTTTAATACAGGCTTGGGAAATAGCACAGATAAAATAAATCAGATGTCCCACAGTATTACAACATGAAGGCTTATCTGAAGCAGCTGTCCATTTATACACGTTGACTCACCATTATTGGTAAGCAGATGAGTGAGTGAAGAAAGTAAATTATGCTGTTTTATCCACGGGGAAAAGGCTAACTGTGACAATTAATATGTACAAGCTGATATTGTCTACACACACGCTCACCTCTAGTAAATTGTTTACACCCTCAGCAATTTAGCTAAATGATGTGACATGACTGAATTTCCACTCCTGCAGCAACTGCAGAAAGGCACTGCAACCTGACTATCAGGAATGCAGAGCCTGTGATAACACGCTAACACTGGTGTTACTGAGATACTGAGATCAGTATTTCATTATCACTGTGATAATATCGACTTAGTGCATGAACGTAAGACAAATAAGGCACATTGTGTAGATTATTTTTATTTTCTCCAAAATATGTCAGTAATTGCACTTCAGTATCCTCTTTCTGGTAGTTATCCTGACATTTCCTGTTTCTATCATTCCTGTTAATCTGTCCTCTAGTGTTATCAGCTATATCTGTTATGTTTGGCCAGCAAATCAGAAATCAGATCTTTTTTTTTTTTTTTTTTTTAAGCAAATATGACTTGATTGCTTTAATACCCATTTTTTCTTGGATATTCAGCTTGTTTCAATGATACCAGTTCTATTGGGAAGCAGATGGGACTTCTCTTCTGGTATCTTGCCATCCTGACAGAATGATGGATGTGAGCACTTGAAAATCTTTATCTCATTCTACTTTTCTCTTAGATGTTTTCTAGCTTTAGCTTTGAAACTGACACACAGCTTGGCTGATGCTTCATATGGTTCCTCTGTGCTTTGTACTTTCTTCATATTGAACATTGTATATATTCATTCAGGTACTGCATCTCACTTTGCTTCTTGATTTCCTGTGCTAACATATAGTACATACACTCATGTGGGTATCAGAAATCATACAGTGTGGTGGAAACACATCTTTTTTTTTTTTTGCTGGAACATATGAATCCAACCTTTCCAATACAAACACTTCTTTGAAAAGTTCATTTTCAACTTAGCAAAGAATATTCCTTCCCTACAGTAAATTACCTCTTGATTCTTTTCTATGATAAAATGATGAGATTTGTAGAGAGCAGTGGATACTATGCTCAACTTTAGCAACATTCTGAACATCATCTACCCCAGCAATCTTCTATCCAATGAGGGAAATTTTGGTCTTTTGGTGTAAAATATACGAATAAAAAATAAAAAGACACGTCTCTCAGTCTAGAAGAGGCTTCAGGGAAATACAATAGCAATCTGTACATACCTATGAGAAGGGAGGTTATGAATAGAACAGAGACATCTCTTCACAGTGGTGTAGAATGGGAGGATAGGAGAAGTGTGTAAGATGAAACAGACTGGATAAAAGAAAGAACATCTCTACCATTTGGAAAGTCAGGCAGTGGAATAGACTGTCCAGAAAGGTTGTGACATCTCCATCCTTGGAGGCTTTTTGATACACTATTGGATAAAGCCATCAACAATGTAACTTGCTCTCCTAGCTGACCCTGCTTAGAACAAGAGATTGGACTAGTGACTTCCTGCATTTTCTTTCTACCTGAATTATGGTCCTAGGGCAGTAAAAACCTCCAGTTAGGCACAATATTATTGAGTTATACTCCCTTGACTTTTCTGAGCAGACATCAAGATTGCTGTCAAATATCATTTCTGCCATTCTGTTACAAAACCGATTTAGCAGGGTCTGTTCATAATGATTAGACACTGCTCCTATTACTTGACAAAAAAACTATGAGGCAATATGAAACATGTTAAAGGTTAACAATTATTCTTTACAGTGCCTTAGAGAAACAGTAAAAAATTAAAAGAGGATGTAATTCAGTAAGCATAAGTTTTACATTTTGGAAGAAATAATAAGCTATGGAAAACCCAAATGAGATACGAGATAGTAGCTGTTCAGAAGAGCATCTGAAATTAACAATGAATCACAAATCACACATGAATTTAAAAAAAAAAAAAAAATAAATCATGCTATTGTTAAGAAGACTATTTTTCCTAATGGAAATATCATCTGCAAGACACGACTTAATTCCTCTTTTCCACTCAGTACTGATAGGACATCAAATGAAGCATTTTGTCTCATTGGGAGCACAACAACTCCAGGGAGATGTGGAACAAAAGGAGTAATTGGATTGAATTCTCATTTCTTACTTGAACAGTGTAAAATGTAACAGGCATGATCAGATGTCTAGAAAACATTTTCTGCAGGAAAATGTTGAAGAAAATGGAGATTGTTAGGCTATCAAAAAACAACAAAAAAAAGTTTTATAAAAAAATTGAATAATTTGTTTTCCTTCTCCATTCTGCATATGACGAGATGTCCTGGGCCAAGGCTACATTAACACTATTTCATATCACAGATAGCAAAGAAATTTCAGAGAATGGAAAACAAAGTAATTGAGTAGGTGATCATAGACAAATACAGGAATTTCCTTTTTCTGAAAAGAGTCAAACTGTATAAACAATTATGGGAAATGAGGCAAGTATTATAATTATTCTCATTTCCTATAGTTCTACAAATAACATCATATATCAATTTATTTTGTTTCATTTAACATAAATTCATAAATGTCACTGTGGTGTTTTTTATTTGCTCCTTGATTCTAGTTATATTCTTGGGCATCAGCAGCTACTCTCTGGTGTCCAAAACAGTAGTAGACACAAAATCTCATCCTTTCTCTCTCTCACCTCTTCTATGCTTCCTTTGCACATTTATTTTTTCCCTCATCCTTGATCTTTAGCATCACTATTTTCTTATGACTAAGTCACAAAATATGTTCTGTTCCCCAGCAGAGTATTTGCTACTGTTTTGGTGCATATATTCTGCCTTTATATGCTTTTTTTAGACTATTCTTTTTATTATTATATTATTTTATTTTTTTTAATTTTATTTCTGTTTTATCTAGTTGTTCTCTGCACTCATCTCAAACAAGACAGGCTAAATACCAAACTACACAAGCAAAAAAAGCAAGCAATTATTTCTTACTATTTAAATAACAATGATTATTTTTTGAGCAGTTAAAACTACACAGGAGTAGAGGCCAAGGAATGGTTTTAGGAACAAACTGTCTGCATGTTGATGATCAGCACTACATAACAACTGAACTGCAAGTAATATTCAAAAATTTCCAAGGAAACATTTAAGGCTGTGGCAGAAACTTGTTAAGACTGAAGCACAGTAGCCATGTAAATTAAACTCTGCAAAATATTGACTTCATCTCAGTCCCATTTCCACAAATGTTTGAAAACATATTCAAAGCAAAAGATTTAGACTAGATTTTCTGATTCCTCTTATATATGCAGCGTGGACCATAGGAAATGGGAAACCACAGAGGAGCACAAGCTGGAATTACTACAAGATGAAGAGTTCTCATGCTCTTATCCCTTATAATTCATTCTAACTTTAAACACTCCATGACTGTACCAAGAACATACTTGCTATTATTATTATTATCATACAAAATTCTTTTATATGTGGTTCTGATATATAGTTCATATATGCATATATGTTCATGTTATAGTTCATACAGTTCATATAATAGCTTATGTGAATCCTAAATATCCACATGGAAATGTTACTTGAGAACTTACTGACAAGTTTTCCTTTATGTTTCTATAGGAACTTAATAATGCTGATTAAATTTAGAGCTATAACCATTTGTAAGCCATTAGGAACAACATAAATAACTTCTCTTATACATGGAAAGGTAAATCTAAAAAAATAAATAAATATCTGTCTCAAGTCTGTGTTAGTAAATTTATGTAAATTGCTGAATCAATACATTTCACTAGGAAAATAACATTGTAAATGAAGTGTAACCAACAATTCTTCAAGCTAAGCCAAAAAATGCAAATATTTTTTCAAAGCAAAACCAGAAAAAAAATAACTTAGGAATATGTACGAGTCTTACCACGCCGATAGAAAAGTAGTTATTGATGATGTTGTAAGGCACTGGGTCTCCTTTCTCATCTTTATCATTGGGTATTACTTCAAATTTCCACCTGTCCAGCAAAATCTCAGTGCTGTTCTCAATGTCTTTTAAGATCTTCATTAAATTTTCACCTTCATAACCTATCAAAAGGTGAAAATTAAGTTTTATTCAGTTTTCTTTCTTTTTCTAGATGAAAAAAAAAAGAAAAAAAAAAAAAAAAGCAAACTATACGTAAGACCTGAAAAGCAGGATTATGTGTGAAGTACAGACAATTTTCCAGCACCTGTTGTTAAAAGGAGTTAAAACATAGAGCTGACTTCTGCACCTAGCTACACGAATGTAAACTTAGGTTTACTATATAGATTTCACTGGGTGCCAAATTAATACTGGAGAAAATAATCTGAACTTCTAAACTTCTCAGTCCCTTGAATTTTCCCAATGATTGTAGCAACTACCCAAAGATCTAATGTTACACACTGCAAAATGTTCTTCCTCTGAAATGAATCTTAATACTTAAGTGTCTTTCACTTCAAAATGTAGACAAAAAAAAGAAGAAAAAAGAAAAAAGAAAAAAAAAGAATTCAGAATCCTAGAATTATCTGATCAAAGTCTAAAACAGGACAGAAAAATTAAAAGCTGCCCAGTATTTCTGTCAATTTTGTTCGTGTAGCTTATAATAAAAAACGTAAAACATGAAAATCATTCATAACTGATGAGTTATCAGCTGAAATAACATTTTTCCATCTTCCAGAGATTTCTTTAACAATTTCACAAAGACCTGCAGGGAGATTGCACTCTTACTTGCAAGAAGCACATCTCTTCTTTAGGCAAATTAGTCCACTACACTGTATAATAATTCAAGCAGTATTTTTGCTTACACATTTTTGAGTATACACAAGCTACAGTATGCACATGTGCACAAGTATAAAAAAGGGATTTTCCTGGGTTACATTAACATCACTACTAATAATATAAAATAGCAATGTAAGAAATAACTAAGATCTGTGGATTCATTCCTTCTTCTAAAAAATTCCATTCAACAGCGATTCAGACTGGCTACACAGAAAAAACTTCTTCACCATTAAGACTGTCAAACACTGGAACAGACTGAAGGAGACGTTGTTGTCTTAAAGTACATAAAGTTTTGAGCAATGTGATCTATTCAGTTCTGCTTGGTGCAGGAGATTGTACTAGAAAACCACCTGCAATCTATCCCGATTTTAACCTTCTATCCTAAATTATTCTATGTCCAGAAAGTGAAGTAAGGCTTCCAACTCGCACGATACTATGATACTATGATACTTGTATTTTTTTTTCTACCACGTCATTAAATAAATAAATAAAAATCACCATTCATGACAGTGAAGATGAAGGAGATTCTAAAATGATCTGACAGAGCCATTAACAAAAGTTCCAAGAGTTCTACAGAGATTTTGATAAAGATGTATCTGGTAACAAGGCAGACATTTGGAAAGGAAACTTACGATGAGACTGAAGAAGGAAGAAACATTTACAAGTGCTGGGAATTTCCAAATAAAGAGCCAAGTTTCTAATACATTTGTACTGAAATGACTAACTGAGAATTACACAGAGCTACCTTTGATTCTGTGAACTAATGTGTTTTCTCCAGAGACAGTTTTGCCTACCACTTCCTTCTTCAGGTCTCCTTCAAGTTTTTGTGTTATTCTTTTTTAGCAAACAGAGGAAATTCTGGATGGAAATAAGTTATTAGAGGAGCTGAGAATAAGTTTCTACGTATCCAGGAAAGGATGCAAAGGATATTAAACTTTTGACTTTACATATATTATTCTTCCAGCATTTTTTGTCTTCTAATTTCCTGATAAATAACATCAAAACAATGACTGTCTGGAATCCTCCATAGGAGAAGGGGAGTGGATCAAAAGAGCTAGTCTAAGGCTGAGACATATTTTTCATTTAGTATTTACTAATATTAAAAAAGATAAAATCACTCCAAGCCCAATATTAAACATTTTCAGTAACCCTTTCAGAACAGTCCCAACTAACATCCATTTAAGAATACTTCTTTTATAATTTACTGATGAAAGAAATAACTACAATACAGATGGTAGAACGCTAAACAAATATCTATATGCTCTTCTCAGTATACCTTGGAGCTTTTCTGTAGTTAGCAGAAGCTACAAACAAGGTATGAAGAGTGATTATGAACTTTAATATCAATAAAACAGTTCATATAACATTTACAGACAGCTAATTCCAAAAAGAGTAAAGATGATAATGGTTCTTTACATACACCATAAAAGAGACATCCAAATGTTAAGAGTAGATTTTGATGTAAATATGTTTTTTGTTCCTTTTTTAATTACATAATACAAGGAATTTTAATTCATGTTTACCTCCTCCCCATCTCAGACACCTTGCTAAATCATTGCCAGTCCCAAGAGGCAGAATTGCAACTGGAGGATGCTTAAGCAAGTTTGCTTTCTCTGTGAATAAAGAAGGAAAAACATATCTAAGGAACAAAAATTTAGTTGTTTGGTACCAACATAGCAACCATGTTACATTTTGTTTCACTGAAAGGTAGAGATATGTATTCTCTATATGAGATCACGCTGTCTACTCAACAAGCATTCCACTGCGCAACCCACTCCCTAGTCCATGTTCAATCCTTAGTCCTGTTTTACATTATTGCTATCACAAGGACAAAGTATTAAAAGTTGTCCATTGATTTACAATTTTCAAAGCTATTTTAACATCATAATCAAGACCTTGTATTTGCAAAAGAACATTTTACCTTCCTCCTTTAAATAAAATAAAATAAAATACTAAGATCAGAAATATGAATTTACTATCATCCAGTTTGACTCAAATTTCTTGGTTTTTTTTGTTTTTTTTGTTGTTGTTGTTGTTGTTTGTTTGTTTTGTTTGTTTGTTTTGGTTTGGTTGGTTGGTTAGTTGTTTTTTTGTTTTGTTTTGTTTTTGTTGTTGTTGTTGTTGTTGTTGTTTCCAGGACTAGAAACATTGGATTCATCTGGGAATTTCAATATTCTCTACAACTTGAATACTCTTTAAAATAATTATGACTCATATTATGGTATTTCCAAAATTTAAATGAACAACACATTGTACCAATATTGCATCTACATGCTGATACACAAGTAAAAGTACTAAATGTAAAATATAAGAATCCTGCAAAAATATGTAAGCTATGTTGATTACCTATGCAATCCAAAATCCATCCAACTGTTCCATCTCCACCACATGCTAGTACTCTGAACTCAGGAACATCTCGGAAAAAGTTTAACCTAAAAACAGTAAATGAAGATATCTATTTAATAAACATAAATGCACTGTGCATACATTTCATGGCTTAAGACATTCCATTTAATAGTATCTGATAAACCAGCATCTGAAGTAGTAATCAACTCTGACCATGCGCTCATTTCTTAAACAGAAGACAAATACCATCCAACAATGAATTATCTCATAAATTTAATAAAGAAATTAATCCAAGTGTTAATATGGTGCACAGATATTAGAAATGGGTTAGACCTAATGGCTAATCCAAATCCTTGTCTCAGTTTCAAAATCCTGTTTCAAACTATTGTCAGAAAACATTTTCTGCTTAATGAGTAGTAAATGGATATGTAGTCTGTTTAGAAAGAAAAGTTTAAGATGGCTAAATATACTAGTCAGCTTTTGGGAGGTACTGTCTACAAAAGCACATGAAATCGACGTACTTCGGAAAGCACACTAATACCTAATAACCTGAGCATTTTGTGGTTAATTAAAAAAAATAAATAAATAAATCTGCACTGTGGTTAAACATAAAATGTGTATCAGACTGAATGCATCCACTACCCTACACCATCCTAAAACTATTTTCTAAGTGCAATATCACTGATAATATTTCCCTAGCTATTTTTGCTTCCACATCCACTGAGTCCCAAACAGTACCACATCATCATTCTCCACTCCATGCAATATCAGTTTTGAATAATGCTGAAAAGTGAGGACATATTAAAACACTTCTAAGCTGAAATACTTTTAATTTAAAACATTTTTTGATGATAGCTTTTGGCATTTGCTGAAATTGTGCATAAACTATGACTATACAGAAACTATACAATCATTTTACTGAATTATTATGTGTGTGCATGCATTTCAACATACATTCTTTAGTTTCAAAGACATCTTAATGAATAGTCTACATGCTGATGATCAGATTAGATTTCCAATTTGCAGTCTCCTAGTAAATGCACAATCATTACAACATGCAAAAATTCTGAGATACAAATAAATCTACTGAGTAACTTATGATATTTAAATCAAGCTATTTTCTATATGATGCTTTAGTGCTATACACTGAACAGTTCTTCTGTCTCTAGAAAGTTATACATTACTAGTAAAATCAAGACAAAATGAAAAATGGCAGATAAAGAATGTGTGACAGAAAGTCCAATAGGGGTGGAAAAAAACAACCACAAAACCTAAGACGTAGAAGATCACAGGACAACTTTTCAAATTAGTTTCAGACCAGAATTTCAGAGTAATGAAAACTAGTACATAAAATAGAGTTTTATAGCTGAGTATTTGTTCTTTCAAATAGTGTTACTGTGCTCCTTGTAACTGTTGTGGTTTCCATGAAAATAAATAGGAGGCATTACTTTTATGGCAACCTATTTAATAAGGAGGCTAAAGTTGAAGCAATGCCCTTTTAAAATAGATTTCAGAGAACAGGTTATTATTTCAGAGGTACACTCACCACTGAAAAATTACAGCAGTTAAGAGAGGGGTGAATTATTGTGGACCACAGCTTTAGCTGTCTAGACTAGAAACTGGTGATATTCACAATATTTGAAGATTGTGCTATGCATATTGCAGACATTCTTTTTATGGGTAAAAATACAGTTAAATAGCTAAAACCAATCAGTAAGTTTCACATGTTAAGACATACTGAGTTCTGATTTATAGTGTACAACCAGCACTTAGAGCTTAGTTAATATTAGATAACAACTAAACCACCCTAGTTTCTTTTGTCTTTTGGATATATAATATATATACATATTTATAATTCTTTCAGAGAAATATGCATCAGGACCAAGGTTTTGTTCAGGAGAAAATAACTACGCAGTTATTATCTTCTCAAAGTATTACTGGTGTATGTATCTTCCCACAATACTCTGTAAATTTCCAGTGTTCAAACAGCAAAGAAATACTCTAGCAATCAATTCAAATAATCAGGGAAAATAGTGTAATTTTCAAAATAGGACTATTGCTTTGTGAAGTTACAAAGGCCCAGGTGCTGTAGATTCCCAGCTAAATTACACAGCAAGCTGTAGGAATTCAGTTTGGCTATCCTGGGCATCTTTTAAGCTGACAGAACTGAAGGTTTAAAAGGGTCTGCTGATGTAAACTTGTGGATAGAATTCAAAAAAGGCACACTCTCCAAATTAAATGGTTAAGGGAGTTACAAAGAAATACAACTTTAGTGGATATAATTTCTGTTATAGTGTATAAAAATAACATAAATTAGACATTTTAAATAATAGACTTAAGGGAACAGGAGCCTTTTCAGAGGGACAAAGCCTTTGGGAAATGGTGACCTCTCTACACAGCCATGTGGGTCTGTGGCTGGCTGCTATTCATCCAGCTATTATTTACCTCTCTGAGAGGTGAACAATAACTGAATTTCAGATTCTTGAAGATCATTAAACCCACAATAACAGTTGTTGTCAGAAGTAGAAGACTCCTATAGAGATGTAACAACCAAACAGAGAAAGTCTTTTCAAGGCTAAAAACACAGGTGCTAGGTACAAATTACACAATGTATCAGCCTGGCAATTTTCACGTCACTTTGTTAACTGTGGCAGTCTGTAACCGTGGAGTACCTTTTATGTCTGCATTCAGTCTGCCAAGTTTACAAGGTTTCTCAGGCTTAACCTAATCTCTCCGCTTCAAAATAAAGAATGTCCAAACCATTAATTATGATATCGGTGTTTAATATATATTGTCGCCCTTTGGCTGAGAGCTCCTCAGTTTTCAGGCATGGCAGCAGGTTAACTTCCACTGTTACAAAAGAATCAATGCCAGAAAGCCAGTTCCACTGTGATTTATTTGCATCAAGGACATATTTTTATATAGATTATGTATATGAGTACTGACACAAAGAACAGTGGAAACCTTAGCTTAAACATGCTAAACAGGTACAAGAAGTGTCTTTGCTGCTGTCCCTGCAGTTCTCAAAGTACCATCATATCTATTATGAAACTAGGTGACATATCCAACTCAATAATTATACATTGAGATGGCAATACTAAATTTCCTGTCAGCTTGTTCAAAACATTTTCCTGTTGACCTGTTACCCATCAGCACATTTACTGGAAAATACACAATATATCTGATGCTCCAAAACATTCATTTAGTTTTTATTTTAATTTTTAACAATTAATATTGAAAGGAAAAGTGGAAAGTACTAATTCCATTTCTCAAAGAAATTTAAACATGGGACTCCACTAGTGGCCCTACTTCCCCAGAGCAAAGACTGTTTTAACCCTGTTTCATCTGTGGCAAGCAAAGGAACCCTTTATTCCAACACATCTCTGTGAGGGAGCATGGCTATCCCATTAAAGAGGAATAACATACGACTTAGAAATACTGAGCCACTGACTTTGTCAAAAAATACAGCAGTTTCACAGTACCCTTAAGATTTAGGATTTTTACATGTTGCCCCTTTCCTCTTGTTTTTCTCAATTATCTACATTTTCATCTAAAGGGAACTGGACTTACTAACTCAGAGTAACCACAGATGTTTGGAACTCAAGACAGAAAACTTACAAATGCTATTTTCTCAGTCACTGACAGCACATCATTAGAAAGATAGCACCCTAAATAACTATTTTCTGGGTTAAAACAGGCAGAAAACACATAAATTCTACCCCAGTCATAGAAATATATTATAGGTTGAGTATAAATGTCTGAAAGCAGTGTTCAAAATAAATAAATAAATAAGCTCAAAATGAACACAACTAAAATGTATTACAATAATCATAAGTGCTTTAAAATAAATTCACATTTATTCCTTTCCATTCTGCAATGGTAACTGGCATAAGGAATATGCTTTCATTCACGTCCATGTTGTACAATCCCCCTTTGCTGTCTTCCTCTCTGTTCCATGCAAATGACAATACTAAATAAATGTAACATTTTGACTGACAGTTCAGCATATCTGGCACTGTTGAGATCAATGAGTGAATGGACAGATGGATGTATATGCAGACTTTGCTAGGCAATCCAACCCCCACAAAAATGGAAACAAAGACTGGTAAATTAAATATACAGTGTATTCAACTGCATGCTTTAATGGACAAATTACATACAGAGCACATAGCACTGCCAGAGGCAAGAAGTGATGGTAAGAGATAAACTGGAAATTTAGGATTATTCACTTTTGTGGAATGAATTAAAAATAAATAAATAAATAAATAAAATAAAGTAAAATACCAAAACGGGTTTAATAAAATGAAATCTCTGTTTGAAAATTAATTAGAAATTGCCTCAAAGTGACTCTGAAGTAAAACTGTTTAGATTCCTAATAGGAAGAGAAATTGAAAATATTTCCAACCACTGTTCTGGTTCAAAAGTCCGGAGTTTAAATTGCCTTCAGTACAGATTTCTGTCTGAACTTAACACTGCCCTCTTGTGCTCCTTCCTCAAAATACATTTTCCTTTTTCACAAGATAATAAAAACCAGAAAACAGTCATAGCCTGAAATGCAGCCAACAATTGGTGGGTGGTTTTGTTTGTTTGTTTAAGTTTCAATGAAGTCAGATTAATTTGAAATCATGTATTTATTTTATTTTAAAAGTTGCCCTCATAATCTCTTAGCGTGACATTTCTATTTTGCCCTACGTAAACAGTATCAGTTACAACTTTTGTGTCAGACAAAATTTCTCATAAATTCCTCAAATAACTTTCTGTATTTCTTTCAAATCTGCTTACTTTTTGGATCACTTAAATTTTCCATATGCCTCAAGATGAGTGTAACAAAACACAAATAATGTCTGAATAAACAAACAGAAGTAACATTCCGTACAAGATAAAATTAGAGATGTGGAAGAAATCAGGCATCTCATTATTTCTGTTTTTTAAGCAGATTTTGTAACATTTTGCAGGTTGCATATTAGCCATGCTGTAGAACAATGTATACTGAGAATTCTGACTTCAAAAAAGGTTGGAGCAATTTTCACTTTCATGAACACATCTTAAGTCTAACATAAGTCGTGAATGGACAGCTAATACAGAATGGTTTCAATAGAGAATAATTTCCTGTGTATTTGGCTTTAAAATCAGCAGCACTGACAGAAATTGTCAAAATATATTATTTTCAGTAATACACAGATGACAATTGAAATACAACACTGCAAGGCACAAAACATGTACATTTCCACTGCCACCTTTTACTTCCTCCAGTTTAAAAACAAAAATAAAATCCAAACATTAAAAAAATAAAAAAGGGAGAAACTAGATACTCATTACATATAAACAACAGCATAAAGCTCATATTGAACATATCCCCTAATATCCTTCAGTAACTTTTCTCATTTGTGTAAAATTGCATTTCTCAGTGGCATAACCAAATAACATCAAACTCACACATACAAAGACATTTTGATGAGATGATCAGTGCTGTCCTGTTCTCTTCTATCAAGGTACACGCTACTTAAAAAGGAGACTATTTGAAGTGGCAAAAGTGGGTATTTGATATATTGTCACTGTCCTCCATGCACACTGAACAAATACAGAATTGAAGAGTCACGGAAGAGGCATGTTAGCTGACTGACTGCAATACGGATTCAGATAACACTGAATCTCTGAAACTCAACAAAACTCAGCCCCCATAAAATGCCATTGCCACCATAATCTAGGCATTCTAGTCATTTTCTGTACCCCTAAATCCCGAATATTATGGACTGGATAAGGAAAGCTCAGCCAAGGTAATCTGAAACAACATTCCATATCTGACATGCAAAAGAATAAGCATATGTATGTATATATATATTCATACTCTATGTACCACACAGAAACATATGAGTATGCACAAATGTTTTGATGCAAAAGAAAACTGCAGATAAGTCAGGTTGCTAAGACAGCAGTAGAAGCTTCAAATAAAATGACATTTATCACATTTCTTACAGCGTATCAGTAAAATGTGTGATACATAGTTTATTTGTACATGTAAATAAATAATACCTGTAAATTTCTGCAGCCACTCAGAGGTCTGTAGTGCTGACACATTCAAAGCATGCTCTATGTGCCTCAGTCTGTTCATTTGATTATGTAGCATTTCATTAAATGAGTTCCTGGTAATAATATTAACTGTAGACTTACCCTGGCATTGGTCCATTTCCAGCAAGACTATAAACTTGACGAGGATTTAAAAGGTACTGAAATTTTCTATAAATTCTAAAGAGGTCAAAGAGAAAGAAAGTGAAAATTACTTATATGGTTTTGTTGTTCTTGTCGGGTTTTTTGTTGTTGTTCTGTTTTGTTTGGTTTTCTTTTTGTTTTTGCTTGTTTGTTTGTTTTGTAGAGTCTGTCTTGTTTTTAAATTCCTAACCAAAGGACCAAAGAAGCTGACTGCAAGGTTTTAATTGCAAGATCTTATTTATACACAATTAAATAAATAGATAAATAAATAGATTTGAACACAATGAATCCCCACGATTGTAGGGATGAAATTAAGTGCTATAAACTATTTACTAAACAAATGCTGCATACACAGACAGAAGCAAAAAAGAGGACAAGAAGGTAAGATGACACAAGGAAAGGTAAATAAGAAAAGCATTTGGAAGAGCACTTTGTTTACTATCTAAATAGTTTCATAAAAAAGGAGAGATTTATCTGAGAGATTAAAACAAAATTACAAGTAGAATTACAAATTGTTTTTGTAACCCACCACAAACATCTCTGCACCTTGAAAAACATTCTGAGAAAGGAAATCTTCTGTCAAATAGAGTTGGATATAGTTAGTGAGAACTTACATCTCTTTCACATTATATTCAAATGGGAAGAAAATGAAAAAGATTCAGAGCTGTTGTTTAAGTTTACATAAAGTAAATTTAATTGAAGTACAGCTAATTGAAAATTATCTGAATAATAGGAGGGAAATGATACAGCAGGTAAAACATTGTCCTATCCCATAAAATATCTTCCTATACTGTAGAATATTAAAAAAAAAATACAACTACAAATTTGAGGTTATTTGTCCTAAAAGTAAGACAAATATTTTCCTTCTTCAGTAAAAAGACTAGAAATGCAATTTCCTTCATTGATAACAATGTGGTACTTGCATGGTTTCTTATAAAGCTCAAGAGTTTGAGATCAGAAAGAACGAATGCATATCTCAGATCTGTGACAATGGTTTGAATTATTAACTCATGTATCTGCTTTTAATTTTAATACTTATGTGCCTCAAGCTAATTAATATAATAATGTTTAAAAATAATAGTAATTAAAAAAAATCCCTCCCCTTTGGAAGATCTCTCCCTTTCCTTTTACTGCCCTAAGTACAATAGAAGGGTAACAGAAGCTGAATTTATTTAAAAATGACTACACAGTTTCAAATTCAAGAAAACAAAACTGTTTAGATGCAATCTATGTGCGCACTGAGAGATACATATATGTGTATATTGAAGAAATGCATAATTTATCAGGCTAGGTGGAAGACAAGGATGTTACAATACTGAATACAAGCAAATTCATAATAATCTGTAAAACTGCCAAATTGGAACATTTTCTTAAATTCTCATTTATTTGGTATATCAGCTTCTTCATAAAGCATTATGTCCAAACACACTGAATACAATGTATTCCTGATGCCATCGATGATAGAAAAAGTCAATGTGAAATGACTGGTTTCAATTGCCAGCATGCACACTATTATCAACAGTTGTGATGACAACTAAATCAGATGTTCTACTGTGGATTTACAACACAGTACATTTCCATTCCATATGCAGTGTCTTACTGTTGTAAAAAGATCCCTTTTTATTTATTTATTTATTTTTGTTAGCATGAGTGAGTTGCTTCTCTGTGATACAGGATTTAAATTGGTCAAAGAGGCAGCTAATTTAACCCCAGAAGTTGACCAGGAGTTCTTAAACAGGATAGTTAGGAAGTTCTAAAGGGTCAAGAGTTATTTGTCTAAAGGTTAGCTGCTACAAAACATAGCAGCCATGACCCAAGCTTACATTACTGTTGTCAGGCATCAATGAAATGCTACAACAGCCTTCCAAATAGAGAAGGAGCAAGGTATCTCTAGCCAAAACCTGGAAGTCCACCTGCAGTATTAAAGTGATTACAATGAATTATTTTTGAATTATTGTAGACCTTCCACACCTCCTAATTGAACATCAATACCAGATAATCACTATGTAATGACTCACTGCAAATGACACATTGTGCTCTAAGTTATTTTAACACATTTGGAAGAGAGCAAAGAAGCCAAGGCCTCTGCCTCAAAAGTAAAAGAATACAGGCAGTTTCCCCCAGATGTAAAATATTACAGAAAGATCATTTGAAAGCGCTTCTGCTGAAACACTGTCTCAATGCTAAATGAAAGATTAGAAATCCAGATTAATCACAGGGTAGAGGAAAGAAGTACTCTAAACCAAAGTTATTGGAAAACAACAAAGGTCAAAGACAACATCAGCCTGTACTGCACAGACACTGAACGTAGAGTCAGCAGGAAACGTCAGTGTACGGAAGCTGATCTCCAGTGCATCCAACCGCACATTTGTCAAGGAAACAATTGTTTAAACTCACCTGCTGGTCAGGCAAATAAATTGGAAAATGGGTAAGGGGAAAAAAAAGTAATGAGTATGGCAAAACAACAGCATGATTTAGATGCTAACTATCTTATGGGAGAAGCACTACCCTTAACAATAGCAGAGTTCAGAAACAATACAGCCCATAACTAGTTGCCTGTTGTATATTCTTTCTGTAGAAATCAACTATTTTGTCAGTTGGGTACTAAGTACATTCATTGTATTCACTAACTATTGAAAGCTACCATCTTAATTTGTTAGATTTTAAACTCCAGCAAACAGGAATGTTCGGTATAGGGTGAAATGAATGTACTCTTTTTTGTTTGTTTGTTTTTGTTTTTTTTTTTTTTCCCTGACTAAATGAACCAAGTAGCATTCATTCAGAAATGTGCATTCACTGGCACAATGTGATTTGTCCTGAGGGAGATAGCTGACTAGTTTTGCTGAACTCCTATCCAACTTCATTTTCAATTAAAATCTACCTGTGGTATACGAAATTTTTATTCTCACCAATTCTAATTTGCAACTTTCTCCTTAATAAACATTACATTACACTTCAGCTCTAATTTATCAAATACATATGTATTACACATTGTACTAAACTGTTAAAGCCCAAAATAAACTTGTTTAAATTCGGTTGTATTTCCGGTAATGGGCAATAATATTAATCTATCTGAAAGAATGTACAACTGGATTATTTTCATAGTACTCTATTTTTTAAGTTATATCTGAAGACCATACCATTAGTTTTTAAAAGAGAAATCTACATAAGAATATCATATTTATCACTATATCTTTTGCAAAACTCTGGTTTTCCAACAGAATTCAAGTTTTAAAACTTATAAGTAGGATAATCTACATAGGATTGTTTAGAAGGTAATTCTGTATTCTGAATGCATTCCTTCCACATATTCCTTTCTCACAACACCTCTATTTCAACACTCAAAAAACATAGCAAAAGCATTTAACTCTGTTTCTTTAAAGCAATCCTCAATTATTTCCTTTGTGTTTTAGAGATTTATATATATATATATTTATATATGTATATATATATATAATTTTATTATTATTATTTTCTTTTTAGGGGGGAGAGAGAAAGAAATACACAAAAGAAAAAGGCAAGAGTACTTTTGAGGGAAGTACATTTATTCAACTGGTTGTCAGATGGATTAATGCACTCTCTGTAAGTCTAAGGGCAACGAAATGGGTTGGGTTACCATATGGCAAGGCACAAAATCTCATACAGGGAACTGTGGGAACACTGGAGCCTTGACAGTATTTGCAGTAACCTTTCTGTGTTCAATGACAGTCAATTAGAAATCATAACTCAATTCATCATGATCTCTGAAATAGAGAAAATCCTAAATAAAGACTGGGAAACAGTTCTCAGAAAAATCACTTTGATATCAATGAATCAAGATAATGTCTGTTTTGGAAACTGTGTTTTTGTTACAAGCTATCCTCTACTCCCACTGATACCCCACTGCTACACTGGTACATACGTAATAGTGTTAGTGAATGAAGTAGGATTCTTTTTTTTTTTTTTTTTTTTTTTAAGATTCGGATAACCTCTCTGGTCAGTTTTGCACCAGTAATAATTGCATCAAAATAAACTGGAGAGTGTCAGACTACAATCTGTGAGTAGAAACGGGAACTCTGACTGGAGAAAAAGTTTCTAATAATATTACATGACACACCTCATGTATTAAGATCATTCAGAAAATGAACTTGAGACCAACTCTGATCTGGGGACTGAAAGATGTGAAACAGTATTTAACTAACTTGTTCCTAGGTGATAACAAAAGAAGCACAGCTTTCAAATCTACTTCTCACTTATATATTTCCAGGCTGAATCCCTGATCTAGTGACTTCCTGTTTGAGCTATAAAAAAGGCAAACTGAATGCTACTGCATCACCCCTACAATGTTCCTGGCTGCCTACCAGGACCACCAATTGCTACATTTGATAAAATAATGTTTTATGGTCAACTGTTGGCTTGTAGTGTATTTTTATGATTGCAAAAGTAGGTATGGTGAACCTTTTGGATTAACTACCTTCAACATAAGTAGCATTGTTGACATTGTTGATATCCAGGTATATCAGTACAGGGAACTGATAACCAGCTTCTACATTCTGGCATCTTCTTCTTTCAGAGGACTGCAAGTGCAGTTTTGGTTAGATGTGCTCTGAAAACTGTCCTAACAACAACTCTTCAGTCCCCTTTGTTGTATCACATTTTAAGAGACAGCGTTTCAAAGAAATGGTCTAAAGGTATGAGTAGTAAATTGGTAGGAAAAGTTGACAAAAGTGCTCAATTGTTCAAAGCTTTAGAAACACACTGAATCCCTCCTTGTGAGTATTCACATAACCCAGTACCTATGTGCCATCTTCAGCTTGATCTTGGCTAGAAGACTAACATTTTTCAAGACTCATCCATGAAGTTATAGCAATGACATTGCAAGGTAGGCTATAAAAAAATTGGAGATCTGTGTGATAATAAAAAATGGCCGTATTATTAGCACTTGTGATTCTGAAGAACACTCCAAAAATTCAGCATTCCTGCCAGAGTTTAAAGAATAGGATAGGAGGAAAGTGTTTCCTACTTCTGTTATATCATACCTCTGATACACTAACTTTTGAGCATTAACTTTGGGATTTTGAATCCAAATCAATGTAATTACTGACATAAAGAAAATTTAGCCTTAAAGCTTGTGTGATTTGTCTTTTACATTTCAATTGGATTGTCAGAAGGCTTCGTACATACAGAAAAAAAAAAAAAAAAAAGAAAAAGGTTTTCTTCACTATAGGTAACTGTGGAGAGATTAGAGAGTCTAGATTTACTACATCCACATTAGAAAACAAAGTGCTAATTTTTGTCCTTTCTGTATAATTATCACAGAGATTAATAGAAAATCATTCTGATTTAGGAGTTACAATATAAAAATTAAAATGTAACAACATATTTGCATGCAAACACACAAAACCATACAGGGAATATAACTTATATTCCTGATGTTAAACTTAGAGCTTGTTCTAGCTTTGAATTGTAGGATTTCTAATCGTATGCCGGTTTGCACCTCTTCTAAACAGGGTGATGAGCTGTCAAAATTGAAGGCATACCATAATATAATACTTAAATTCTGGATGTCTTTTCGTGTACAAAGCCTTAAAAATCATTTTTAAACACACTACAGAAATTAGAAGAGAGCGAAAAAATAAGAGAGAGAAAGAATAAGTCTTACCTTTCTCCTTGTTTTCCACCACTTTTAGGATTGACAAAAACTAAAAGTGGATGAGTGCCTGGAACTGGAGTGATCTAAAAGGAAGGAATAATACAGCCACCCATTAATGCTGTGTTGCATTAATTTTATTTTATTCTTTTTTTCCTACAGCAGATAGAGAGCAAAAGGCTTAATGCAAACTATGGCAGCAATTCTACAATTTATAATAATTTATATTTATATACATATATCTCTCAAACTTGTAATTTGTGGCAAAGTAATACATATTAGAATCATAGAATCATAGAATCATAGAATCATAGAATTACTCAGGTTGGAAAAGACCTTGAAGATCATCAAGTCCAACCGCAGCCTAACCAGTAGCCTATCTCTTAAAAAACAACCACAAAACAATACCACAACAACAAACCTCTGCTAAATCATATCCCTGAGTACCACATCCAAGCGGCTCTTAAACACATCCAGGGATGGCGATTCAACCACCTCCTTGGGGAGCCCATTCCAGTACCTAACCACCCTTTCTGTAAAGAAGTTCTTTCTAATATCCAACCTAAACTTGCCCTGGCGCAACTTGAGGCCATTTCCCCTCGTCCTGTCACAAGTCAGTAGTGAGAATAGACCTGCCCCACTCTCACTGTAAGAACCTTTCAGGTACTGGAAGACAGCAATAAGGTCTCCCCTCAGCCTCCTCTTCCTCAGACTAAACAGCCCCAGCTTCCTTAGTCTCTCCTCATAGGGCTGATTCTCCAAGCCCTTAACAAGCCTCGTTGCCCTTCTCTGGACCTGCTCCAGTACCTCCATGTCCTTCTTGTGCTGAGGTGCCCAAAACTGGACACAGTACTCGAGGCGAGGCCTCACCAATGCTGAGTACAGGGGCAGGATGACTTCCTTAGTCCTGCTCACCACACCATTCCTGATACAAGCCAGGATGCCATTGGCCCTCTTGGCCACCTGGGCACACTGCTGGCTCATATTCAGCCGACTGTCCATCAGCACACCAAGGTCCCTTTCCGTCTGGGAGCTTTCCAGCCACACCTCCCCAAGCCTGTAGGATTGCCTGGGGTTGTTATGACCAAAATGCAGGACCCGACACTTGGCCCTGTTGAAACTCATTCCATTAACCTTGGCCCATCGATCAAGTACATCGATCAAATACAATTAAATACAAATATATATACATACACATTTAATTCTAGGTGTCTGTTATTGTTATACAACTGTGATGTCATGCTAACCTGTAATTCCATTGAAACCAATACTGCTATATGTAGGTTATAACTGTCACTATCTTCTCAATAGTGAAGAAAACTTTACGAAATGCATGATTGATTCAGACAAAAAAAATAATTTCCTATGGGAAAAAAGCTATGAAGAAACTGCATTTTGCAGTGAGGAGAAGAGGAAATGACAGTGTACTATGAAGGTGTAATGATGAAATCTTAAACTCCACATAGTTGTTTGATAATTTTTAATAATTGAAAGAAAACTGCAATATTTGATATAATACGCACTTTAAAAATGTAACAAACAGAATAATAATATTTTTTTTCTAAACAATTTAGAAAGCTGGAAAACTGCTCCAGACTGTGAAGAATTAAAAGGGTTACATGTCTAGAATGTTTAAAAGAATATTAAGAGTTTAAAGCCAACATCTCTAAAGTCATACACTTACCAGCTACAGAGATGATAAGGCTTAGGCTCTCTATTTCAAAATAATGTATTTAAAGTTCTTGCTTAAAATCATTAATCATGACTGCTGAAACAACAAAATCTATTAAAATGAATATTCCATAAAACAGAATTTAGGGCAGAATCAAAGAACATTACGTGCCTTACAGGCATCCTGTAAACACAGGTACATAGTCAAAGAGACATCTGAAAGCACTTTTCTTTTAGTAGCATGTGTTCAGCAGTACAGGGTTAATTGCATCCATAACTTCATAAACAATTGATCAAATTCTGAACCAATATTTCACACATAATAAGGAAAAGCTCCAGCAAACTCTGGAATTAAACCAAGTACAAAACCAACCCTGGATCATGCTCTGTCACAGTAGATTGTTTCAGTATAGTGGTGCATGTAGAAACATATATCAAATTACAGGATATAGTGAAGTTTGTCATATATTTAATTTTTATCTACTGTTTTAATCAATTTTAGTTATTTAGCCAATTCCCGTGATGTTTGTCCCTGTGAACTAAGTGTAAACCAATGGTGTTCATTGTGACAGAGATGGACTACCTACTGAAATCCCTTAGGACGCAGGTTAATTAATGAGACTCGTCCTAAGGTTATACATGATCTATTACTTCCTCTAATTAGAAATAATAATCCTGATCATTATGCTGGTTAGCTACAAAGAAGCAAGATGAATGTGCTTAACTATGATTAATTGTCTTTAAGTTTTGCAGATCTCCACTGCCACTAAGTTATCTGCTCACGGCTGTCTATTGGAAGGAAGGATTGGTCATGATAATTTTCTCAACAAAAACTAAAATTTGAATAGATATAAAATAAAAAAACTTTATGCCAGAACTTACCCACACTACTGCAGGTAAGTTTAAGACCATCAAAAAACAATAATCTAATAAGTTGTTTGTATTCCGCTCAATTCTAACATAATGTCTTTCAATTAATTTCTTATAGCTTTTCTAAATAATGTAGATTTTTACATGATGCAATTAAAATTTTACACTGAATAAGTGAACACTGTCAGGCCTTAATCTTATTATTATTATTTGTAAGTGTGAAATATTAGAAGAACTAACACATAGGAAGTATTTCCCTTTAAAGACTGGTTACTCTACTGTTGTCTTCATACCTCTTAAAATTAAAATAACAATAATCACACCTGAAGACCTTGTCCATCTACGGTGATGGAATTTGCTCTCTGCATTTTGTTTCGTTCTCCCAGTTTGTTCATTTGCTGGGGACATCCCTTTTCTTTTTTCACTGTTGCCTGCCTTTCCTTCAGGGGAGAAGAAAGAAAAAAAAAAAAAAAAAAAAAGAAAGAGAGAAAATTAAACAAACAATTTTTATAATGCTATAAAATGATAACTAAGATCCTAAGATCCCCCCTACATGCTTTTTGACTGGAGAGTAATGTCAGATTCTGCTTTAGTGAAAATGAAATATCCAGCTACTACACAATGACTGTCCACTTCACAAAATATCTATCTATTTGCCTGTACATTTCATAATGACTAGGCAGTGGATGGATGAAGGTGTGCAGTCACAATACAATTTAATGCAATATGAAAAGATAATCTGACATTACTAGGTTGGCATTCTGAAACTTAAAACCAATCATACAAAATATACCTGTTCTAAATGTGCCATGATCATTCGAGTGTCTATCTTTAAGAGGCTAACCTTTAAAGTAGCTTTTTATTAAAAAACAAACAAACAAACAAAAAACAAAAAACATTTTGTATCAGAAGGAGACCAGCTGAAGTTCTGATTCTACATCAGATTCTAAACAGCTGTCAACTTTCGATGGTGATATACAGCACAGTCAGATTGCTTTTTGAAAGAGAAACACTTAGAAGTTTGTGTGTTGTTGTCATTATATTTGCAACTCTTGTCAGGTCATTTCAGAAAATTCTGAAAGCAAAAATTGTCCTTGTTCTTTGAATCTCATTTATCCTATTTATAAACTGCACCCAGCATGTTCTTTTAGTTTGTCCAAAAATGCACCACAAATTAAGACAAGCAGATGTTTGTCAAATAGAATCAGTAAAACCAATCCTGACTGCTCTCCAGCCACTCTCCTCACTTTACAAGAGTGAGGGGACTTTCAGCTTGTCAGGGGAAAGTGCTGGCACAAAGCTGCTGTGCTACAGAAGAACATGAAGGACACCGTTGCATCCCCTGCAGTTGCCCTCTGTAAATATTTCATGAAACGTTAACCATTTACATTCCATACCAGGACAAATCCATCTCTCAGGTACCTCTGATTAAGCCTAAGGGATTGCACAAGCAATTAATCCATGCCACTTTTTCTCTATCAGTTTAAACTGGTATGAAGCAATGACACAGATTTCGAGGGAGGAATGGAATAGATCCTAGCTTGATGCTGTGCCTTTCTAGCATCAGCATAACACAGATGTTACTCACCACTGTTTTTCTATCGTCATTGGTTTCCCTAAATTTGAACATGAACCCAGACTCAAACTAATTCTGAAGCAAACAGTGGTCCAAGTCACCCCTGACTGTTTTTGGTTGCCCAGCGCTTTGCAGAACTGGGGCAATATGCTGATGATACCAAATTAGGAGGAGTAGCTGACACACCAGAAGGCTGCACAGCCATTCAGCAAGACCAGGGCGAGCAGAGTGTTGGGTGGAGAGAAAGTTAACAAGGTTCAACAGGGGCAAATCTAGAGTCTTACACCTGGGGAGGAATAACCACAAGCACTGGTATAGATTAGGGGTTGACCTTCTAGAAAAGGAGCTCTGCAAAAGAAGGTTCTGGGTGCCCTGGTGGACAGCAGGTTGACCATGAGTCAATAGTATGTCTTTGTGGCCAAGAAAGACAATTTAAAAAGGCACAGCCAGAGGGTTGAGAAAGACGACATCTGGGGGAGTAATGTGTTCAGTTCTAGGCTCTCCAACTTAAGAACGACTCTTCTAGAAGGAGTCTAGTAGGGAGCCACAAAGACCATGTGGAGTCTCCCTTACGAGGAAAGGCTGAGACCTGGGGCTGTTTAGCCCAAAGCAGAGAAGACTGAGAAGGGATCTTACCAATGTTTATATCAATGTTTATATATATCTAAAAGGCAGTTGTCAGGAGGATGGGGCCAAGTTATTTTCAGAGGTGCTCAGCAACAGAACAAGGGGCAATGTGCACAAATTGGAACACATGAAGCACCAATTGAACATGAGGAAAAGCTTCTTTACTTAGAGACTGGAACAAGCTACACAGAGAGGCTGTGGAGTTTCATTCTCTGGAGATATTCAAAACCCATCTGGATACTTTCCAGTGCAACCTACACTAGGGAACCTGCTTTAGCATAGTGGGGCTGCACTAGATGATCTCCAGAGGTCATTTCTTACTCCTATGATTCTATGATTAGATTACCTATAAAAGGCAATCTAAAAAACTATGTTTCAAGAAAAATAAAAATAAAAATAAAAAATGAGGGAGTCCACACAAGGAGACATCTAAAAATTTAGTTAACAGAGTTCTTGGATGTTTCAAATAACTTGACTGTTACAAGCATCCAGACTACAATATTATTTTTAATTTTATAAAGCTTACATAAGCTTTACATAGAAAACAGTAGAAACAACTAAAACAATGAAATTCAGCCCTAACTTTCAGAATGCTGTCTGAGAATTCAGCAGCTCTTTGTTTATGTGCTTGATGATTTTTAGAAACTAGAACTAGGATGAGGCATCCAAACAGAATGCTTGTGAAATAATACAAACTCTAATGCACAATGATACTGGTTAGTGTTAAGGATAGAAAGTGTGAAACTTCAGTGAGAAGGAAACTTCATAACTCACTACATATGTAAAAAGTAGCATTGATGTTTCAAACAACTCTACTCTTAAAAGTCAACAGGCTCTATATAAATTGAGTATACCACCTTAAACAGAATTTTATATTATCTAATTTTATAAGGCCAAAACTGGATGTTGCAAAATATTCAGAAATTAAATCAGATTTCAGAAGTGCAGACACATTAATAGTATAAAACTGTGATTCGGAACAAAAATTACAGAAGGAGAGAAGATTTTTAAAAGTCTAGACAGTTCAAAGTTAACAGAAAGGAACAGATTTGACATATAGAGGATGTGTATTTTAAGAGCTTAAAAAACATGATTCAAAAGATACCTTATGAAGTGTGACATCAAAAATCTTGTTTTTACCCAGAGGAAAAGTGTTTATTCACTGCTGAAAACTGTCTTTACATTAAGGATGCTTACCACCATAACCAAAACTTTTCTTCAATCATTTTTATCAAAATCTAGTAACAATTACTTTAAACAAAATTTCTGATACTGTTGTTTGTCCCAGCATGAGACAGACAGCAAATATCCTCATTTGGCCTTGGTTCTATGACTGCCACAACAGCAACATCCTTTCCACAATTTACATTACCTGCTCCATAAGCAAAACAATTGCTTGCCTTACAGATTAAAATTCCTCCTAAGCAGTGGCCACAAAAAACAGGCCATACACTCTGCACATTTGGAAGGAAAAGGCATATTCTTCATATAGAACTCTCTAAAGTGTTATAAACAATTAAATATGGATATTTGATGACACTATACTTGAAGGTCTACTTTTCCAAGTGAGTGCAAATATAGTATTTCCTATCAACTTTCTTTCAGGAACTACAGTGTAACATTACAAAGATATCCAAGATTGTCAGGAACCAAGGAGTGCCATTCTCTTATCAAGTCATAATAGTTTAACAAAACCTTCTTTGGATAACATTCTATAAGCTCTAGCAACACTATTACAAATTTAACATGCACTGAAGAAATGGTATTAAAAATGCAAGCATTTATTTTTCAAAGTAAGAAATGCTGACACAACTGTGCTGTATTTAATATCTTTTCTAATTGAAGCATACAAAATGAATAATGCATCTGTGAATGACTTTGTTTAGTGTACATGCATGAGGTTGACAGAGATACAGAATACAGCATTTTAAAAGCTATTGTACATTTTGATGGCTCAAAGATTTGAACTTTTCTGCTCTTTTGGTATGTCAGAGCAAATACCTTTCAAAACAGTACTTACCAAAACAATCTTTTCCACCCATTTTGACACATCTCACACCCTCTTTTCTCCCCTTGAATTCCCACATTGAGATCACTACCCATTAACTGAGAAGATGGATCTTCTAGGATTCAGAACTGCTCCAGAGAGCACTGTCAGATAATAGCTACCCAGTTGTATCTATCTTTCACTAATCCAAATGAGAATTAAAGAATTGATGAGACAGGGCCTTACAAACAACAACACAGAAACACCATGACTAGATTTTTAGTTCAGCCCCAAAATGCACTTTTAGCAAGACAAATGTACGTTATCATGATCCGTTAGTATTTGTGCGCACAAGGATGCCTCCCGTTACGCACCTCAGGGAGCAAACCTCCTAAAGTGGGGAGTGTCTGTTGGAAAAAAAGAAGGTTAGGCTGCAATACCAAACAGCTGAGATGGCAGCGGGCACTGCAAGAGCTCTCACAAGGAACTGTACCTTGCAGCAGTTGTATTCAACAATGAATGTACATTGCGCTTCACCCCCACCCCCGCAACATATTTGCACAAGCACAAACATTACTCCCCTAGTGTTTTACATTATATAACTTATATTCCAGGAATAATACATGTGATCATTTTATCAACAGCTGAAAGTATTATGAAACCTGAGGACTACACTACTTCATACAATAAAATGTCGTACTTGGTACTTAGGAAATGCTCTTTTTATTTCATCTTCTAAGTCTTTGAAACCACATTCAATGTAGGGAACCTTATTTACAAAGCTTTTCTCTATTAAAGTGGAAAAAGTATAAAATGTAATAGTCCTAAACAGTATTTCTACCTTTTCCTTGGATAAACAGTCTTTTCCTTTACACAATAGTGACATTTAGAAATATGAAACTCAAGAGAAAACAGATGAATAGTAACTAATGGCTTACTAATTATCTGTTTACATTTTATCTGCTGACATGGCATCCACTGCCTATACAACAAAAATTATTTTTTTACACCTTGTCTCTTATTCAGTTTGCACAAATCTGTAGTTTTCTTAATTATTTTGAAAACAACTGTGATCATACATAACAGTATATTTTTAGAATTTATTCATTAAGTAGGATTATAAAACCATTAGTGAATAGTTTACAACATTACACAATTTGTCAAATACCTACTGAAAACATCAGATGATTTCAATATAATTACTTTTATACTATACACCTACAGATGATATATGTACTTGAAAGCCCAGAACAGGTATGCATAAGATATACTGATGAGAGGAATCTGATCATGTAATATCTGATGGAATCCATAGAATACCATGCAAAAATATACTCAAATGTTTGCAGCACAAAGGTCATGGAAGTATAAATACATGACTTGAATACCAGACTGAAGTTTAGTGCTTTTTAAATAAATTTAAATAAATTTAAATAAAGTTTAGTGTTCTTTAAGGGCTGGCCCATGATTCCATAGAGCTACCTTGTTCAGTGGGAGTCTTCAAGAGATGCAAAACTCCTGCTTTAGTATGCAAAGAGATATTAGATCAAGTACTTCTAGACAGTCATTTTGTAAATCTGTCCTGTAGTCTGCTAATAAAAATCCTCTTGCATTTAATTTCTGTCCACAGTTATACAACATCTGAAGAGAATCAGACAACCTGAAAACCAAAGATAAGCGCACCCCCCCACACACACAAAACAACCTCAAAAAACCTAAACCAACCCAAAGCCATATCAATCAAACAAACAGAACAAAACAAAAAAAACAGAAACTAACAACAAACAAAAAAACTAAAAACACCCTAGGTTGCAATATATTTGTAATAGCTATTTGATGTCACATCCATCTATGATTTAGAAGCATCTGTAATCATCTATATACACATATAGATAAACGCATCTGTAATTATATATCTGTGTGTCTGAATACACACACATAGATTATACCCCACAATCTGTAGGATGTATATGTATATATATTTCAACTACTGGTAGCCTTAATATATAGAAAAAGATAATTCTAGAATGGAGACTGTCATTTGGGAATACCCTCTGAAACTCTCTGATTAAAAACAAGACTGCACTCAACAAGGAACTGCTACACAGTAGCCTTATATACACATTACATTACTTGCTTAATATGTTTAAATAAAGGTGGAAAGAATCACACACCAAAATTACTATAAAGTATTTCTCATTTAGCATGTTTGTCTTAGTTCATTTAGTTCATTGAAGAAAACCTGCCTGATGTCTTGCACCCATTCAATATGAGCATCAGTGTGCCCCATCATTAGAACAAAAACTGATTATTTTACCTGCAACCTAAATGAACATGTGCTATAGAAGACAATAATACACACTGTCTGAGACAGAGTTGGAAAAAAATAATAATTGAAAATACACTCATTCGCACAAGGTACTATATTGGGTCAGGGCAATCTCAAACAAGAATATCGGCAGGGTGATGAGCAGATAAAGAAAACCCTATGGAGAAGGACTTGGGGGCACTGGTGGATGAAAAGTTTGACATGAACCAGTACTGTGCACCTGCAGCTCAGAAAGCCAACTGTCCCTGAGGTTCATCAAAAGAGGGGTGGCCAGCAGAGACAGACTGTCCCCTCCTCCACTCTGACTTTGTGAGGCTCCCTATCTGGAGTACTGGGTTCAGCTCTATGGTTCCCAGCACAAGAATGGAGCTGCTGGAGTGGGTGCAGAGGAGGGCCACAGAGATGATCAGAAGGCTGTAGCACCTCTCCTACTCAGACAGGCTGGGAGAATTGGATTTGTTCAACCTGAAGAGGAGAAGGCTCCTCACTGCAGCCTAAACAGAAGATAAATATGGAATATTACTCAGAGGGTGATAAGCATGCTGTCCAGAAAAGCTGTGGATGCTCCTTCCTGGAGGTGTTCAAGGCCAGGCTGGATGTGGTGGTCTAGTGGGAGGTGTTGCTGAGCTGGGTGTTGGAAGTAGATGATCTTTAAGGTCCTTTCAAACTAAAACATTCTATAATTCTATATAGGTAAGGGTGTAAGACAATCCAATAGGAGAGAAAGTAAGAAATAAACACGGGGACAGGCAACAGTAATGACTTGCAGGCAGGCAACTAGTTATAAATTAAAATGATTGAATGGCTGCCATTTCAGTTTATCAGCATCTTATTATTTTAACATTGAACTGTGTTTGCCGAACAGATAATTAGTTAGGAAGATACATTTTCCTCCAGGGCAATTATTAATTTCCTTTTGACTTCAAAGAAATGAAAAAGCTCTTAGTGTAGATAAGCACACCATTATATTTCACGTCTGTTTTAGATTTGCAGAGAACTGAATCTGCAACATGATACACAACTGAAAAGGAAAAAAAACTAACTTTTTTCATCTATTTCAATTGCTAAACTATTACCTAATATTCATAACCAGATTAAAATTTACACACATGCGCACACACACCTGCAGACGCATATAAATTCATGTAGGATTTTTTTGTGGTATCTTGTACATTCAAAAACTCAGCACAAGGCTAGTACTCAAATTGAAAGAAACAGGCTGTTCATGAAGATGATTACACACTACACTGATTTTGTGCTCTGTGTTGAGCTTGGATTCAACTGAGTTAACACTTTTCTCTACTGTAACAAAAACAGAAAAAATCATTTTAGGATTAAAAAAAAAATAAATGGAAAATGGATTAAGGAAGACTCATTTTTCAACCAGGAACTGCTCATTCCCTTTTACTATCTGTACATTTATGCTTTCCTATGTGAGTAACATTTAACTATCACAGAAAAATACTACCACTAAAATATATTATCAGACATGAAAAAAAGTATCTATATGTTGAAATTATGGAACAGGTATCAGCTATTTATTCTCCCTAAATACTTCTAGGGAAATAAAACTACTGTACAGTACTTTCTGCTTTAAAGTGTATTAGTTTTTTTCCAACACAACACACTTCCTATATTTACACAAAAATCACAGAAGTGTGAAGCTATAGATTATAATGTATATTGCTTTGTTTCACAAGGCATAGTGTTTGTCTAAAACATCATTTGCTATATGATTATGTGTCTAAATAGGACTAATTATAAACAGAACATTTTCTGAACACTGTTCTTTATGTTCTTGAACAACAAAAAGCAAAATCCTAGCTCCAATCAGATAAATTTCCTGTCACCATGAAAATATACAGCCAAATATATTTTAAGAGATCAAGTGAATTATGATTATATTTTATATTTATATTTTATATTATATATGTAGATGGTGTATACAGTGGTTTTATATATAAAATTCACGCTTTTATGATTTGGTCCTAAATTACTTTAATTATTGCCACTAGACAAAAGAACAAAGCAAATTCACTTATAAGAAAGAAGTTTCAAACTTCCTATCATCCCAGAATGCTGGAAAATAAAGTTAAAAATCAAACAGAAGGAAATTTATCCAATTTAAAATTTAATTTTTGTCACTTCTTGCCTTCTGTATTTCATCAGAATCTCCCCCTTTGAAACAAACTGGTTACTATGGAGATAGTGGTAACTTGCGTATAGTAATGCTCACACTGCTTTTGAGGCACCTTATGTTTTACGATTTATCCCACGATTACCTATTTTTTTTTTTCACTCCACAATTAACAATTTTAATTATAGTTTACAAAATCAATTATAGAAATTAAATAAAAAATAAATCATTTTAAAATTCACATTAATTATAGGGGAATCAAAACAATCATACTTCATGAAATATATATATAATCCATCCGGTTTTATTGGATGAACTGTCATTAGACAAAACTACTTCTGTCTTGGTTGGAAATAGTAAAGACTAGTAGTTTCTTTATATACATAAAATAAAATAATAAAAGAGAACATCCTATATATTTATTACTAAATGGAGTAAAGGTATGAAATGAAGAAGCCAAAAGGTATGCTAGCAGTTTTCCCTTTCTGCATTATAAAACATGTGGACTGGGTAGAGGAGTGGTATCAGAGAGAAAGACCAATTTTTTTCTTCACTACTCACTCATCTCATTCCAGTACTCAGATTTTAACCTGGTTATGATCTCATTCTGGACTCTTGGTAGGCTAGGATTCAATTGAGTTAAAGATTTTTAAACTCACTGACAGTCAACCTTATCATGAACTTTCATTATGTGCATGTAATTAATTGGGTCCAATGAACAAGATCAGTACTGAGTTATAGACTTTTCCCCCCCACCATATAATTAGAATATAATTACCCACAGGATATCAGAATGATGCAAAACCTTTCCTCTAAATGTGCCCTCATTAGGAAACAAGTCTCAATGTACATTTATTCAATCAGTATGAATTAATTTAAATGTTACTGAAATAAAAGAGAGTAGCTATAAAGCGTATCTGACATCTATTAAAAGACTATCACTTGAGATCTCTACACACAGTTTATAACAGAACTCATTTAACTCAAGCAAAAAAACTCACTATACAATCCTTATATACAGTAAACAAAAAGTAAAAAGGACTAAAGTTCACATACTACATTCCACTAAAATATCTAAAAGTACTGCAGGGAAATATGAAAAATCTTTATGTGGAACCAAATCTAGACAGACAGGATTATTTCACAACATACACAACTACTGCATGAGTTTCCACATGGTTTCTTAACAATCTCTAGTGTGAAAAGAAAAATGAAATGTCACCCTCTGTGATACTAAGATCAGGAAGAACAGACTTATTAGTTTATTCTTCAAAGTTGCTACAGTGGCTTTTGACATCAACAGAAATGGAAAAAATAAAAATTAAAAAAAAAATGAGAAGATGTGGACCTGGACAACAGGTTGCAATGGAGAGGCCAATTCCATTGGTTTGGTAACTCTGGTACTATACACAGTGCTTTGAAGTGCAATTTATGAAAAAATTCCCTTTACCTCTGCAGAAAGAATCTAGGCTGGACAAGAACTGAAGAAATTACATGTAAAGGATGAGAAATACGTATAAATATGAATGTCTTTAGTTCCATGAGGTAAATAAGAAGGGATTTTTCCTTTACTCTTGAAGAAAAACCTTAAAGAAGGAATCTTTGTTAGAGATGAACTTTGACAGTTTTCTGGAAGAAGTCTGGAATTCCAAAGGATGGAAGGAAAAGAAGCCAAAGCTTTTGAGAGATCAATGGTAAACTATTTTTCAACTAATCATACTTTCTTTCCCACAACTACCTTAACTTCTTATAGGCGAGTGAACTCATTTTGACTGGGATAGAGTTAATTTCTTCTTAGCATCTTGTGTGGTGTTGTGTTTTGGATTTATTACAAAAAAATGATTGAAACACCAATGCCTTAGCTGTTTCTGAATAGTGCCTATGCAGGATCAAAATCTTTGTCACACTTTCTTGCCAGTAATAGTAGGATGAGGGGGACACTGGGAGAAGACACAGCTGGGAAAGTTTACACAGTTAAGCAAAGGCATATTATCTAGATGATCTTACAGGTCCCTTCCAGCTCAAGGTATTATGTGTTTCTGTGATATTTCACATGATGCTATGCTTAGCAACAAAACTTAGAGGAAAGAAGAATATGGGATGTGCAGAGCTGCAATGCTCATCTTCCTAAGCAACCCTTACATGCTATGAACTCTGCCTTTCTGGAAATGTCTGAGTATCAGCCTGCCTATGGGAAGTATTGGATGAATTCCCTGTTTTGCTTTATTTTCACATGCAGCTTTTGCTTTACCTATTAAACCATCCTTATCCCAATCCATGAGTTTTCTCACTTGCATCCTTCTGGCACTCTCTCCCTGACAGGTGGAGCAAGAAAATGAGTGAGTGGCTGTGTGAGGCTTAGCTGTCTGCCTGGAGGAAGGTACAACAGTAAGAAAAAGATACCTGAAAAGTTCCCTGACACCTCCAAGTAAATGAGGGCAAACATAGCACAAAAGACCCTATAGCAAGTGGCAAAAATGGCAGTCTGCTTTTTCTTGCTTTCCACACATAAAAGGATTATTAAACACATGTACATATTTGGTCAGTCTAACATTGTGTTTCAAATGTGTATAAAACCAATACAAATCAGAAAAAGCTAAATGGAAGAGAAGAGCTTATAAGAATCATTGTGTTTTACATCATCCTTAAAGGCCACGGAAAAAAGAGCTTTAAATTAGTTATTTAGGAGATGTTGGTACTGGCTGCAGTGTCATTTCAAACAAGGTTATCTGATGTAGTGCAGAGATGTTAAGACTGAGGCATCAACAACATTCTGTTTTCTCACCAAAATGCAAGATATGTTATTGGTTATGTGACTGCTGAAGCTAAATGTGTGTCCTAAATGAAAATCTGTCAGGTTCATGATTTGCAGCATCTTAACACATCATTTCTATTAACAGACACACTTACTATTATATTTTCAGAGAATTTCAGTGTCTGTACGTTCACTCTTTGCTGTCAGAGAAAGTGTTGGTTTCACATTCACTGAGACCCTATATTTCTCAAAAGGAATCCCCTTAGCAGGAAATGGGAGAAATTAATTAAAATAAATATTGAGATAAATAACATGTATACTGTAATCAAACATTTTTAAGAGGAATTCCTATTAGTTAGGTCATTGATGTGTTATTTGTAATGTACACATGATTTTAATATGTTTTTGAGAGAAAATAATAATAATAAACATACCATAAAACTATAAAGCTCCCATCACATTAAAACATATTTTCTATTCTAAATAATTTCATGTTACGTTATTAGTATGGAATACTGAAACATGATTCTGATACAGGAAAACATTTATTTCTGCTTATGTCTTCAAAATTTGCAGATAAAACAAACCTATTCAAGGATGACTTTGAATCTAGAGTGGTTTTATCTATCCTTTAAACAACTTAACTAAACTCAAATTATGAAATAAAAATCTTAATTCTGCTACATCTCTTCCTCCTCTGAAAAGAAAATGGAGTTACACAAATACATGTAATCGAAGATGAAATTTCATACAGAGGCTTTATTCAGTTTATAAAAATGGCAAACAATAAATAACAATAAAACAAAACTTGTCCAATAACAAAACCAGAATTTCTACATTTTAGTATGACCTAAAAACCTGAAAATTAAATAATGTAATGGAAAATGCAATCATCTGATAAACTTAAAATAATGTTTTTGAAATTACTATTTAGAACATGTCCAGATAATATCAAAATGCCATTACATATGGACAATAAAACTACTCTTCTGACTTTGCTTAAATAAATAAAAATATTTCATAAATATCAAACCCAGCTTTTTGCTTTTTTACCTTCATTAACAGCTATGGAATACTACCAGTTTACTCATGTTGAGGATCAAACGCCTTCCTTATTAGGCTGACAAATAAACAGCGAAAGGATTATTAAAAAGAAAAACACATATATATTACTGTTAATCAGAATCAGATTCAAGATTAGCAGGCTTTTTTTTTTTTTTTTTAACTTTCTCTCACTACCAAAAATCATTCTTTAAATGAATATAGGAATTTACTACTCTTACTCTTGAAATATATTTAAAGTAAGAGACCGCATGACCGTTCTCTTATATGATGATGCTATGATTTTCATCAGCACATAACATCCAATTTAATCTGTGAAAACATAAGTTAATTTTGAAGACCTTTTTCTTTCATCATAAGCTGCTCAAGTCTTTTCAGTACCACCTACATATACAGCATGCATTTTTATTTTCACTGAATTGAGTTATTGTTTTTGTGGACAGAGAAATTTACTGTCCACTACTGCAGAATAAAATATACCATAATGTTGATGCATAGCTTACTGCAAGGCCAGTGTCATCATTCTAGGTAACCTCCGGTTTAGATCAGAGACCTCAGCATTGCAGATATACAATATGCATCCCAAGCAAAAACTGTCCATAAGAATAACTTCATTATTCTGGGAAGTTGGATCTATAAAAGATGTAAAATGTAGAAGTGTTCTGCCTATACAGTTTCTGGTAAGTACAGTCTGAGTAAGTGATAAAACCTGAGTCAGCTTCAGTTATAATTTGCCCTACAGAAAGTTCATTCTCACATGAAGGAAAATGCAATACACAGAGGATCAAGCACATCCGCATCTATAACTAATCAGCCAGAACTACCCATTAGGTTTAAGGTTCACATATTCCTGTGAATTTAACAAATCCTCTGCAAGTCAGTTCCAACATCATTTCAGCTATTAACAGAACAGTACATCTTGAATAAACATACAGACAACTCACCAATACTACTGGGCAGATTGATGTGGGTGGTAAAATATGGTCCTTCAAAGGTCCACAGTCACATTCAGGTTTTAGATGTGAAGCACATTTATTATGCAACTATGAGAAGACAGAAAATAAATATTCAGCTTTGGTATTTCACTACCATAGTCTGTGCATTCTAGAATTGAGTGAGTTTAGATATGCTAAATTAATCTCATTATTACTAGAGTACTACAAGGGAAATAAAACACTGAAGGGAAAAGCCTCTTAGGATTGACAAAAGCAGTGAATTTATAATTTATATTGAAGAAAAGAATAGTGAATCTAAATGCTTTACAGTTTAGAAACTGCACGTATGGTTCAGCACACAAAATGAGAACTCTGTATGATAGTAGAGTAACATCAGCAAAGTGCTATTTGTAAAGTAAATTTTCATTTCAACTTGCACTGAGAAAGACTTCTGTTCTACTTATAGGGGGCAATTCAGGTTAATTTGGGGCAGCCTTTGTCCTTTCCTACCTGAAGCTTATAAACTCACCACTGATTCAATTGTGATGCTAAAACATCTTTTAAAATGTTAAGATAAAAAAGAAAATCAGTTAAGAATATCTAACATCTCTAAGCTATCTTCAGGAAATCATTCCACTGACTACTGAGAACTACTCTCTTTTTTCTACTTCACCCCTAGCATTCAGCCAGCTTTCATGAAAGCAATGAGAAGTGTTCTATGCTGAGAATATGGAAAGAAAATCTCCAGGGCATCTGACTGAAAGAGCACTGGCTTATTTCTCTATTGATAAAGAGTTGGGAAGGAAAAAATGTGTATATAACTTCAAAAGAAAATGCCAGTAAACTAACAATTACATATTTAAATATTTATATTATCATAATTTTTTTTTTTACTGATTACTTAGGATTTAATTCAAATCAAACACGTCTAAATAGAATATTTCAACATATTTATCCAACCACAGTACAAAGGTTGAGTTGTGTATCTTTTAAAGTTGTGGATCTTTTAAAGCATCCACATTTATAAGTACATTTCACAAAACTATTAGAGACAGCCACAATAAAATACTACAAATTTATATGGTGAGAACTGATGAAAGTTTACTACTTTTGCAATGAAAAAACTGTTCATTAAAATCATAGAATCACAGAATCACAAGGTTGGAAAGGACCTATAAGATCATCTAGTCCAACCATCCTCCCTACACCATACCTACATAAAAACCCTAAACAATATCTCCTAGCTCCCTATCCAGACGCTTGTACAGTAAGTATGTACAAATGCTTGTACAGTAAGTATGAATATTTTATTTTTGAGAAGATAGGTAAATTTGCATCAAAAGATAATAAAAGAAACAAATTTTGAAGTTAAATTCTAATTCATCAGGTGATCAAACAGGTTTAATGGATAGCACACAGCATTACTTCAGTGGGTTGAATAGCTGTTACAAAATCTGTAGTTCAAGAGCTGCATCTGTAAATCATGCTTTTTCAAACAACTGATTCATTTTTCCCTTAGATAACATAACTATGTCAGTTGAACTCTATGAAAATTATAATAAAGCTATCTCAGCTGTTGATGTATAATCTTTACCAGTAATATATTCATCATAAAGTTATCTGGTATAGTTAATGTTGACATAACATTTCTGTATGTTGAACTAAATGGTGTCTAACATTAGCCTTGTCCATATTCATTTAAACAGCAAAGTTACCTTTTGAGGCAGTTACTTAGCAACAGAAAATAAAAGTCTAACGAGTTTCGATTTACTCTGAGTATTAAAGCCTTATTGTGAGGGTATTTTGGTAACCCTGTAATCTAAATCATTTGTCATGCTAATTCTTTGCCTCAGTGGTAAGGCTACTTGTACCATAATTAATGCACACTAGGCCAGGCTACATCAAATAAAAGTATCTTCGCACATTTAGTGGTAATTAGCAGCTCTGTTACTCAGTGGCATGGAAACTTATCTATGAAAAAATAGCTTAATCTTCTTATTAGTCTCTGCTGATCTTTGACAACAGAATTGGTAAGAGATATGTAGCTTTAACAAAAATAGCACTTCAACATAATAAATTAAAAGATGCATTTCTTCTCAAAAAATGATTTTAAAATATTTTCCCCAAGTTCCCATTCCCAGAAACTTAACTCCTTCAGAATATTAACACAACCAAATTTCTGCAAAGTAGGAAAAAAGACAAAAAAAAAAAAAAGTCTTTGCAGTGGGGGAAAGCTTGAGGAAAGAAAAATTTACAATATCGTGGTGGATGAGAGAAATATGCAGTAGCCTGGCTAAATACTCAGTATAACGTTATACTCAGTATAATCCTTAGTACCAAATATCCCTAAAATTGGGGATTTGAATTAGTTATTTCACTTTAAAGTGACCCTGTTAATCACAAGAAAGAGAATATCTAAAAGAAACTCAGAATTAGTCTCGTAATAACTAACAGCCTCTTGCATTGCAAAAAAACATCAGCAACAGCATTTCTGTACAAAAGGTGAAATGATTGAGCAAATGATGTGATGATAACTCCAAGATATCAATTTAAAAATCATGCCTACATTTGTCATTCAAAATTCAGGAATAAACTCATTAACTCTAACACTGTGTTAGTGAGAAGGCATTCTTTATTTACAATATCATACACACGAGGGGAACTCTCTGCCCTAACTGCTGTGCATCCCTTGAACAAAAGACCTTCATCTTCTATACAAGTTTCCAATATAAATCTAAACAACTGTTTTCTTACTAATTAAGAAAGTTAGTACCATTAGCTAAAATAAATGAATAAACACACACATACAAATACAACAAAACAACAACAAAAAACACCACACAAAAAACTTCTTATGTAGAACTCGGAGAAAATTGAATAGAAGAATGAAAATATGATCTAAATATAGAGTTTCAAGTTTAAAAAATACCAATTTTCACTTAAGTCATTAAATGAAAAGATCAGTTCTGAATTGTGTACATAATCAAGTACATAATCTTCTGAATCGTGCTATTAATAAGAAAGTAAAAAATATTTAAAATACTGATGAAAATACAACCACAAAACTGTAAACCAGTATTTTTCATCCTGAATGTCAAAAAACATGTATTTATTTTTAGTAAGAGTTTGGACCGGTACCTAATTATTTAATTAAGTAGATTGATAGGAACGATACTTTCAAAAGAAGTTGGCTTCTTATACATGGTGACTTCAGTGAAAAATCCTGTCTCATTATCTCCTCAGTGTTTCTTACTGCTTGCGAACGTGCTCTAAATGTTGATGTGTATCTTGGTCCAGACTCACATTTGGATACATAAATAGAGGGACCATTTTATTTTTTTTTTTTAAAGAAGCTGCAGAATGTACAACTTCCTTTGACTTCAAGAGGGAACCTTACATTGTATTAAGACATATAATAAAGATGCAATCACATCTCTATTTAGAGCAGAGCACTCTATTCAATTATCTACCTAAAATGAAATGGCTTAAATTTAACTATCTGCATTTCAAAATTTTGGATTGTGTCTAACTAAATTATCCACATTCTGACAGCAATCTGGACTCCATATTTGCTTTCTTCTAAAATATTCATTTCTAAGTGATAGTAACAGCTTATATCTGAAAGTATCCTGGATCCATTTTCTTTGACTATGTTTCATGTTTCATATTTTGCATTCCTGTGTTAAGAAAATATGTCACAAAACATACAAACTTATATGTTGAAAACAAACACTCACAAATGCCTCAGTCTCGCATTATTATTTACAACACTGAACAAACAACTGCTGTTCTATAACAAAAACAATAACATCAGCCAAAAAAAAAAAAAATAATAAAAAAAATAAAAAATAAAAAGCAGAAACCCTAGAATACCTCCCCATGTAGATTTAAATCCTGCACTAGCTAGAAACAGAAATACCAGCATTGTTCTGTCTAGCATGAAGATCTCACTTATAAGGGCAGTGTTCCTTGAATGTCATTAGTTCCAGTTATTGGTTCCTGCTGAATAAGGAGTGCACAGAAGTTGTTATGTATTAGGCTTGGTGCACAGATTAGTATATTATCAAGATGCCTCTGCTACACTTGAAATCGCTGTATCCTACCAGATGTCCTCAATTTCATTTGCCTGGCAGTACACCACAAATTAGGATTTTGCTCTAACTTCACCACGACCTTGACTTTTACCAGTAATAAAAACACTTTCACAAAGACTCTGTAATATATATTAAGAATTCTGTTATTTCAGAATGATGTATGTTATTTGTGTATTGTCATGAAGCAGAGTACACATTTATCTGGTTACAACAACTATGTATTCCTATGGATATTCTGCATATATCTTAATATTCAAATACTTCTCAAATACACATTATCTGTTCCTGACAAAAAAAACAAAAACAAAAACAAACAAACAAAAAAAAACCACCACCACCACCAACAAAAAAAACTGAGACTTTTTGAATTATGTGGCTATGAAAACACTGCAGATTTCAATCTCTCCAAAACCTGCTAAAGGTCTCATTACAGAGCAAGTACTCACTGTGATCTGACACCAAACACAGTGAAGTCCAGTCAAGCCTTGGTAACATTTTATGGTTTTATGACATTTATCACATTTTGTTGGACAATTTCCTTCCACCCAGAAATGGTGCATTACCTGTAAAAGGAAAGTGTGTTACACGTCAGGTTACTAAATTAACAGGTAGATGGTAAAGGTAATGTTGCCCCAAACTTACATCAGTATTCTTTTTGGACTTCACATATGTTTTGATGCAAGACGCAGGAGCTCTTGAAACACAGCGTTCATGGACTGTATACTTGCAAACTGAAAAAAGAAATGCATTAATAGATGGTAAAGCTATGATGTTTCTGACTACATTTTTATGTAACAGCTCTACCAGCATGTCATCTCTATACAATCAATCCAATCAGTCAATGAAAACTCAAACTAGACTGTTTTTTCCATGGATTACAAAAGGCCAATTAGAACAGGAAATATTATACATGTGAAAAATCCAAGAATGCACTACCATTGCATAACAGGAAATGCTTAATTAAATCAGAGCTCACTACATTTTTTTGACAATAATTGCTAAATGACAAAAATATTAAAGACAAAGTGAAGACTGCCAAATGGCTTGGTGTCATCTGCTAGTAGAAGGAAATCTATATTTTACAAACTATAGGCATGAGAGCAGCTGGCAAGCACAAAAATAAAAGCCAATGAGTTTACATTGCGCCTTCTATTGATTTATAAATCTTAAATGGTTGATTAGTCCATTTTCAGATAGCAATTGTTTTCTTGCATTTCATGTAATCACTCGAATTTAACTCTTACTTTCCCAAATGCTGTCTCCAAAGAAGATTTATTTTCTAAATATCTTCTCCACACACGCCCTTCACAAATCTGCATTAGGTAACCATTGTTGCTGATTAGACCTTTAAAGATCACACTAGCTGCACTTGGAAAGCATGTGAATGTCAGGGTACGCTGCAAAGACCTGTCTTCCACTATAGCACTGTGCCTAACTGTAATGCTCAGCTCATACCTGCATTCAGTAGAGTCAACTATTAAAAACTGAGAATGAATTTCTCACTGCATGGTATATGTCTCATGCTTTTGACCTCGACAGCAATTAAGCACAAAGTACTTCTAAACACCTTGCTTGCACCTATTACACAAACCCAGTGGGAGACACAGCCATTAATCAGACAAGCCGCAGGGAGTAACATTGTTGATTGGACCATGGAGGGATGGTGAGGCCCCCTGCAGTTTCTTTTTATTTTTTATTTTTTTCTCCCACACAATCTAAAATGCAAATAATGAAATCTATAGCAATGCTTTGAAAATAAGCTGGAGAAACCAAGTAAGATAAAGAAACAGTGTAGTAGTTTTCTAAGTAGACTTATGTCCCTTCCTGCATGAAGTACTTGAAAGGAGCTAGTGGAAGTTCTTTAGCTGCTCTGTGACCATTCTACTCCCCAAATAAATGCCAAGTAAAACAACAAATAAATTTATAAGAGGTATATTGAAGCAGAGAAAATTAAAGCTCTCATAAAGCTGGTCATTTTGAGGTAGTTTATTTTTTATAACTCATCTACACATTTTAGTAACTACCAACTGAGATCTACACTGTTTGCTGAAGAGAAATTTCTCTTTCAAACATGTATGTGCTGTTTCCTTACAAGGACAAAGTTTACAACAGTTTGTCCTAAAAGGATATTTAAAGAACGTAGCATCTCAAGATCTAACAGCCAATTCATCATTTAATATATGCTCCACTTACTGTGATGGGCTTTCATATCAAAAGTGGAGAAACTGAGTTAAACTAAGAAACTGATTAATTTATCAAAATCAATAACAAAATTATTAACATTATTAATGAAGTTATTAATAATGAAAAGTGGCTTGAAGAAAGGTTACTATCATGAAAACAATATATTCGGCATTAATTTATCTAATGCAGAAGGGCATTACACAAACAGATTTTAATTGGAACCATCTACACAATCAAATCAGATATTAGGTCCTTGTTTAATAATAGATAAAGATTAACAACAACAACAACAACAAAAAAGTTAAGGATCATCCATCTCTTGAAATATTCAAGGAGAGAAGAGGGATCTTTTGGCAAGATTTCAGGTATCAAAATACAGCATATGAGCTGGTGAAACAAATTATTATGAGATACACAGAATATAACTCAAGAAAATGAACTGAAGCAATTGCATCAAATTGTCTAAATAAAGTCAGATGAGATACAGTATTTATTTTTCCTATTTTTTTTTTTTTTTTTTACTCAAAATTTTTACTATGCTAGAATCTAACTTATTAAAGTACATGTCTGATAGGAGACCATGTATGCCTATTAAAGAATAATTACTCACAAATACAAAAGAGGAACAGTAAAATATGAGGTTGTGTTTTAATCATGATACTTGCTAAGAGAAAAGAAATAAAAAATACTGCAGGGTCCAGTTGGAATATCCTAACACAGAGCTTTTCAAGCCTCATATTCTAAAAAATTAAGAATATAATCTGGAGCACTTAAGCACAGGAAACCAAGGAGAAAGCATCACTGTGCTGGCAATGGGTTTGTACTGGGAAACCACTAGTTCTTTGTTATGCAGAATACGCAACACTTCTAAGAACAGCTATAAAGGCTCACTGACACTGAAATGCTTATACTCACAAGAACAGCAGAGGCCTTGCTTGCCTACTCCGATTAGCATGTTCAAACAAAGATTACAGTAAGCAGGCTTGTTAAAGTGCTTCAGTCTCCATACATGCTGCCCATCATCTTTCACATTCTGCACAGGACGTAAAAGAAACAGATTTCACTTAATAAAATAAACAATGAAATATATAAGTGCCAATAAAAATTGGAGATTGACTCAAGAACGTAAAATACAATCTGTTACTTCATTTAATACCCTGCACCAGATCACAGTATCATCATTCTAAATACACAAGCAATGATATAATAAAAAAATTCTTCAGAAGCTCATGGATGTCCATGTGTTTCAGAAATGACTCAGAAAATAACACCAAGCTGGTGTCTACAGTGCTCAACAATGCTAACACTAAATCTAGGCTGATATGAAATTGTAATTAGTTTTAAAACCAACTAAATTTTGCTCTAGACTAATCCTAAAAATAAACGTGTTACCAGTAGGAAGGTAAAAGTCGCCAAATGCAACAACAGAAAAGATTCTGAAAACTTCACAGATATGCTTAAAGACTCTCAGAAAGGAACATGCATCATTATATGTGAAGCGGGACATAATGACAACTAACCTAATCACAGTAAATACATACTGCTAGCTCTAATTTACACTAAGCAAGTACTTACAGGTGGGATTTACATTCTAAAACCTTAATTCCTTTAAATTAATCCTACTTTTTGGTGTTGTTTTTTGTTTGTTTGTTTGTTTGTTTTTTGTTAGTTTTAGCACTACGCTCAAATGCTGCATGGACAGACCAATCAACTCAACAGCCCAATGCTTCAACTAAAATGTTAACAAATGTAATAAAATGTTTATGAAAATAAGCTTTCAGTTGCACACTTCTCCTCCTTCCTTCTTAATGAAACCATTCTGAGATCTCATTGTCGTTATATGGTTAGTAAAACAATGTGCATTTTTACAGATTGCAAATTACGCACAATCAATTCTGTAAATTCCAAATGTATTGGAAAATGTGGTTATCACTTTTTTTTTTTTTTTAAACTATCAGAGGTTTTGAATTAAAAATGAGATTAACCTAATAACATTTCACTTTAAATCTATTATTTTAATGAATACAACTTCCAGTAGAACAAAAGTTGATCACATCTATCAGCTGGAAACAAGATACAGTAGTTTGATTTTGCATATTACTGAATGCCATAGTCTTTTTGGTCATCTCATTACAAACATAAATTGGCACATATTTAAAGGAAAACACATCAACATCTGGTTCTTATCCAGCTTCTGATTTCTCATATTAAGCTACAAGAATGTTTGTCATCATGTATATACAATGTTCCTGATGACCCTCAGTAATATGATGGTTTTCAACATCAATGTAAGCGGACATAAATTTCAATTTTAAGCTAATGTTGTTTCTAAGTATGTACCACATGAGTAATGTCCTTAAAAGTTTGTTTCACTCTGTTCTAGAAGTTAGTTGTATATCGCAAGTCAAAAACAATGAAGAATTTTTCCTCCTCATGAGAAAAAAGAAATAAAAAAATAAAAAATATGCACTTGAAGAAATTAGGAATATTTGCTTCAACAGCAGATTCTGGCCAAAACACAGTTTTGAATAATTCCTACAAATACAAATTACTTACAAACAAAAGGAACTGAGATCAGCTTCAATACTTTGTTGAAAACAGAGCCCAATTGGGCTTATCCCTTATCCTACCAACAGCAGTTCAAATGCCATCTCTGGTCACCAGGCAATGCGAGGGTCTCCTTTCTGAGAAGGATTAGAATGGTTGCCTAATCTGGGATTCTCAGGCTGGCAGATTGTGGAAGTTTTGCAACTTCCCCTAAAGAAACAGAAATAGATTCTGCAGCTGTGAAGCCCTAGAAGCATGTCAAGCTCCTCCATGACTGGCAGCTGAGGAGGATGTATTTCATTAAAAGGAGTCCTTCAGCCTCTTTTCTGATTTCAATTTTATTGCACTATTCAACTATTCAACATATTTTTAAAGTATTGCAAAATTGCAACACACTGGGTAATGCAAGGTTTGAGTCTTCCGAAAGTAAAGTTACTCACTAGTCAATAAATACCAAGTAAATCCTTCTGAGGAATAAGAAAATAGAAAACAAACAAAAAATAACAAGAAAAAGACACCACCAAAACAGTAAACAACGTACAGTTTCATTTCAACATATATCACTTGGGTCATCAACAGATATAGTCATAAACTACAAGCACTTCAAATGCAGGCTCTTGAATTTTGTCCACAAAAATATTTGCTATTTCTGAAAAATAGTAATAATTCATGATTATGCATAAACATGCCTCTCTTCCACATGAGTTTTGTGTTACTTTTTAAATTTGAATTTTATTTTTAAAGAATGGCTATTACATGTGAATATGTTGCTTCTTATTTGAACAGAACATATGGACCAACTTAGCTGGCATTTTCCTTATCAGAAAAACAAATAAGTCTTGATGTGGGTGTTCTGCCAATTAAAACACTTAACTGTGTTACAGACTGCAACTGATGCAAATCCATTACATAAACACAATGCACTTTTGGAAAATAGCAAATTAAATTTTTGCTCTTGTGCACTGCCAGAAATCAGCAATAAAGTGCTGCATATGATTATGCACGCACATAACTTTTTAAAACACTGCCAGGGAAAAAAAAAAAAGACATAACATGAAACAAAGCCCTCTTGATACAAGTCTTTAAGTATGAATAAAATCCACGATTTTGACACATAGGTGCATTTACTGGCATTCAGTAATTTTGCTTCCGTATCCTGAGAAAGAGTTTAAAAACAAATAGTCATTAAGAAAATCTCAAAGCAGGGCAGGTACAGTAAAAATCTCTTCCTCACTTCATTATACATCACTGAAAATGAAGCCTCCATATGCCATATGCAGACTTCAGCACATAATGACAAGAGTAACATTTATTTTGTTAACAATGGCTCTCTTAACTTATGCTTCTGACCTTTCTGCCACAGATTTGATTGCCAGAAGGACCTGACCTTAAAAGCAAATCGACCAAGAAAAAATAGCCTTAGAATCAGTAGAAACTTTCATGGAATTTTGCTACTCATCCCAAGTCAGGTCAAATTTAAATTTACCTCTGCTTCTTAGATATTTGTAAATAAAAGAAGATAGAGAGATCTTGAGATCTTGAGGTTTCAAACACAAAAACCCTCATTCTGAGATTAAACAAAACAAAACAAAAAAAATACAAACAAAAAAAACCAAGTAACTAAATTGTAAATTGCAAGATATATATATTGATATATACATATTAACCTAGCAAGTATCACACCCTACAGAAATAGCCATAGAGACTGCAATACTAGCATTCTCAGTTGTTCCTATGAGAAGAGTCAGTAACAAGCAATCAAGGGAGAAGAATGTAAGGGAGTCTGCTAAGTTATTCTTTTGTGGCTTACTATTATTTTGCTTTTATTCCTTTTAAAAATATTTATATGACCTGTAGACATTTTTATGACTGATCTTTGAGTACTGTTCTGTTACTGGGAAAGTGAGAAGCATCCATTAAATCACACAGCACCTCATTTAAATACAAATGCAGTTAAGTTTGCATTTCTTTGCTGGACTGTCAGCAAAGAATTCACGGTAGATTTTGTTTTGTTTCTTTTGGGTTTGGAGAAGGAGAGTTTAAGGTCTGTTTCAACAGGAAAAGGAGTAATCTCATTCAAGAGACTTTGGGAGAGTTCCTAACTTCCAAGAAATTCAGAGGGGTCAGTGGGGCGGGTGGGAGTGCACAAATGTGGGTGGGGCAGGGGGAAGAAGTTTTCAACCGACCAGTTTAATAGTCTGATTGTAGGTAAATCTAATACTTAGATATTAAGATGCACATCAGGAAATGACAGCAGGGAGCAGAAAAGGAAGCAGAGGAGGCTAAATTCATTTCTTGAGACAAGCTTCACCATTAGCCACACCACCACATTTCTCTGTTTCTGAATTAGTAGTCACTAGAAATGCTGCAGTAATCATATTTTAAGTAACGTTATATTTGTATGTCTTTATGAAATGCCATTTATCTTGCACTGTGAAAGATTTCTCCTGGTTTCTCCTGGGCTTTTAACAACCTACAGGCAAAAGGAAAGGAACTTTCAAACCTTCTACAAAGCAGCAGGAGTGAGTGAGCATAAAAGTAGACAGCATACTTTATTTATTTATTTATTTATTTATTTATTTATTTATTTATTTATGCTCTCAAAGCATTAACATAACTCCCTCTGCTGGCAACAACGTGCAATGATATTGCTAAAATATCTCTTGTGATCGCTTTGGGCAAATCTACTTCTAACTGGAGAGTTAGCACTCACAGTGTAGGCAAGCTACAAATTCTTATATAAGCAAGCAGATCTCCCTTATTCCTCTCTGGACGAAAGGAAGACAAGTTTACCAAACTGCCTAAGAATTAAATAACTATTTCAGTGCTCAGCCTGAGAGTCTCTTCATTGTGCAGCAGATCCAACACTATACTGGAAACATTTTGAAGTTGCCAATTTCTTTCCAATTTCATATACTCCGAGTTAAAAAGTCTGAGTTAATTACATCATTAATGTAATAAACAGTATAAGAAGTTGTATTTCCCACATGTGGACTCACACTTATGTACTTTATTCAAAACTTATCTTTTAACTTCTTTGGCTATAACAACAAACCATTTGCTGCTTGACGATCCAATGAAAAACTGTAAGAGCATTCTCTTCTGTTTTAATTGAAGCACCATCACACTTCTACAGATATTCTTCTGCCACACTGAAATTTGTTTGTTAATTTTATAAGTGGTTCAGGAGAGGAGGTGAAGTAGGTAGAAAGTTTTAAAAGAAAGAGAAAGCAGCCTGTTTTCAGATTGTTCATGACAATTTATAGCAGTTATGAAGCATTTCTGGTTGCTGAATTTTAACTTAGGACAGTTTTTCAGCAGTTACAATTACCAACTACAGTGCAATGATGACATCTAGTGGTCACTGAGGAGGTAATAAAATACTTTCCACTCCTAAAACTAAAGACTTTTACACACCAGCGCCCGTGAACTTGTAGTTTATAACTAGCTGCCCACCATAGAATCACTGGCAGAGGTCACAGTAAGGATCCATCACAACAAATGAATAGCAGACAAGGAATTATTTTCTAAAATGAATCAAGTGCTTTTATCAGGATAAGATAGACTAATACCATGCAAGTGAGGTATTTCTAGTGCAGAGCACTATTTGATGTATATGGCTGGTTAAGACTCCTTAAGAACAAATTGTCATTAAAAAGCTTCTGGTACCAAATCCACCACGGGCATGTGGACTTCTGTTTAGATAGTCAACAGGGAATCTTTCAAACTTCACCAACAGTTTTGATCGACTTAGATTAAGGCAGAATAAGATAAAGAAATCAGAATCTTGAGAATCTTTGAAGATTTCTACTGTGAAGGAGTAGGATAAATGGTCTAATGGTCACTAGTATGTAGCACGCTGCTTCCCCAAACTGTAATTATTAATCAGGAAGTGTAACGAGTAAGAACATCTGCATCCAACCTGTATTCAGATGGGAGACAAAGCACCTATTGCCTTAAGAAGCAAAAAACAAAGATCAAAAGCTGACAAGGACTGTGTGAACTGTAGACTGAAGTGTGACATTAAGGAAAAAAAAAAACCAAAAAACAACTACCTCATATATTTATTACTAAAATTGTAGTACATATATAAGTTTCCTCTACGATTCCTTTTTTTTTTTTTTTTTTTTTTAATTATTATAATGTATAATTATTATAATACACAATAATTATTACAGTAGATATTTCCTAAAACTCCATATAAGTGTTAGGCATGTTTAGGTATGTTGAAGTAAGTTAATAATGGACTAACCTTATCTTCTCCCTTGCCTAAAACTAAGAAAAGTCTTCACTGGCGTCAGACTATTTTATTTGATTTCATTTTGTTTTCCTTTGAAGAAGTTACAGACACAATCCTTTGTCAATAACATACTAGACTGCAATTTATTTCCACTTGGATTTAAAATTTCATTAATGAACAATTACAACACAGGACCAAGAGTAAAGGGATAAAGTTAAAAGAAGGTGAGAACATGCACTTGTTCGTTCACTTGTTTGTAGTGGTTATTGTTGTTCAGCTGGTGTGTTTTTTGTTTTTTTGTTTTTTTTTTTTGTTTGTTTGTTTGTTTTGGTTTTTTTTCTGTGCAAATAAATATAAGTTGGAAAATAAGGGAATTTTACTTAACATTAGATGCACACATAGCTTGACACTTGATTAATTCTTTATTCACAACAAGACTATCTGGTCATGTCTAAGCAGTACGAGCCAGCCTCCCTTCTTTTCACATTTTGATCATCCCACAAAAACAATCTAAGAGACCAGTAGTTTGTTATCTGATTCCAGAGTCCTCTTATCCTACCTATCTTTACAGTCAATAAAGGAGAGAGAAAGATAGACTGGGTTTGCAAAATGTAACAATAGCACATCAACAGAAATAATGCCATTCCACTAATTGGAATAACTTGCACTAATATGAGAGTTTGATTCTACAATTCATCAAAATCACACTATCAGTTCACACAAAATAATGGTAGATGGGCATAAAGTTGTTTTATCTTTAAACATTTTTACATATTTACAAATCTTTCTTAATTTCATTGTACCCTAAAAAAAAATACCTATGTTTGATCACTTAGAACTGTACACAAATAGAACTTTTGCTGCTTTGATGAAAAAGGTAAAACTGGTTTCTTCCCCAAGCATTACATGAATGAATGATTTAAAAAATCAAGAGCACCTTTAAACTTAACATGAAAAATGTGAGCCCTTCTAGAGAGGATGGTGTAATTTGTTAGTAAATCATTAGTAAATGACTAGCAACACAGTTTGTACGGCTCTCTAGATAACAGTATTTTAATCCACAGTGAAGTAAAATATATGGGGAAAAAAAAATACAACACATTAAATTGCTATCTTACCCATGTTTTTCCTCTGGTTTTCAACTAATAAAACTATCCTGATTGATAAAAGCTGACCCATGATGATGGTAGGCAACAGAATTTTTATCACTGTTTATGTATTTTTATTATTTCCTTAGTAAAATGACTCACAGCATGATAAATTGCCTAATAACTAGTAAAAATACTCAAAAGGATAAATTGTCTAATAACATACATTTACATAGCTTCTTTTTAATAACATGGCTTTTGATTTAACATGAAAATTATCCTCTACAAAAAGACTTACATTAATTTACCACAGAATTAAGTAGTTTTAAATTGAGAAAGAAAGAAATGCAGACACTGCAAAATGCTCCCAGAATAGCTGCAACATCTGTTGCAGATGATAAATATGTATTGAAAATGACCATCAGTCGTCTCCTATACTGATTTCTACAGAGAATTTGCTGCCCTGTGCTTAGGGTAAATATGAGTTAATAAAGACAAAGACTTGCCTTTTGATGACAGATTAGTACACTTTTTCCCACTGAGCTCCATATACACAGAATTTGAAATTAGTACATACACTGATCCAAATGGACTGCAAGTTATCAGCAGTTCAGCTATTTCTGTGGTAAGTTGGTTTGTAAGAGCTAAATGTTTGACTATTATTATTTTGCAATAATTTTATGTCTTCTGCAAAATGCATAGTTGTCTTTTATATGGAAAATCTGACTATTCTTTGTGAAAATATGATACCATGGATTCACTACAGCCTAGATTTAGTTCAGAACATAGCACTGAATGGAGAAAGGTAAGTATTATGTATAGTTTTACATTAGTATCTGGAAAAAGACTTCAGAAAATAAAAGGTTTTATGTCAAATAAAAAAAACATTTGAAATATATGCTAAGATACACATGCTCAAAATTAGCAAAAATACAGGACAGCAGGTGACACTGGCAACATGCCAGAGGTAAAACAGCTGTGCTGAACAGGCATAAATTATTGACTGTATTACATTTGCCTTAACTTTAATGTGATGTTGTAAATGTATAGAGCCTACACTTTCATAATACTACATCCTTTGGTCTAAGTGTTCACTCTGATACTGTTAGTACAGTTTATTAAGCTAATTAAAAAGAAGGAAGAAAATATTCATGCTTATTAAGGTAAGAGCTAGCAGGCAAGAATCACTGCAGGATAAACTCCATCTTGGTGTGAAAAAGAAATCTTTTTCCTTTGAGAACAATTAAATCTTGGGAGCAACCATCCACAGAACTGGGCCCATCTCACTGGAATTGTTCAAGACCAGATTTGAAAAGGCAGTGGACAAAATAATCTAAGGCTTGCTCTCTATATGATGATGGACAAGTGATCTTCAAAGTGCCTTCCAAACTAATCTGTCCCATCATCCAATGTGGTTAAGCTACACAGAACACGTGGAGTTGCCAAGACACCACTCCAAGGCAGCTGTAAAATATGCATGAGTAGTAAAACATTCATACAAGATGCTTCTGCAGCTAACAACTCATAATATGCTGTCAATAGGATAAACTAATGAGCTTTTCATAATTTTCAGCTTCAGAGAGGATGTTGTTTCAGACATTCAAATGTAGCTCTGGCTCTGAAGACATAGTAAAGACAAGTAAAGCCATTTGTAATATAGGTTATAAAGAAAAAAGACTTGAGGACCATGCTGACATGCAAGCAGAAATTTGTTACTCCAATGTTAATACTTACATTCTCTAATCCAAGAAGGACCAAGAGTGGGATTGTTGTCATTCCTCCTTGGATCCACTCTTCCAGAGAAACAGTGCCATCATGATCATAGTCAATTTCTTCCATCATTTCATGAAGAATCTACACAGTTTAATGAAAAGGTTAATGAATTCCATACTCTAACATAATCAGACACATAGGATCTATGATCTCTCATCTATGTGCAAAAAAAAACCAACCACATTATTTATACGGTGTCTATAGTGAGTCCTGCCAGTTCAGAAAATGAAATGCAATATTCATATTTACGTTTTAATACTACCTAATATTTATAATTAGCAACTAAATTTCCCAATTAAACGTGCCACTTATGTGCTTACTATTTACAAGCAAGGGACAAACAATGTTAAGACATTTTCAGGCGTAATTCAGTTGCAATACATATATTAATTACTATATACACTGAATAAAAGCCTTCAAATTTACCAAAGAATGCTTTACATAGCAGTTATAACGAGAAAAAGATTTGAAAAAAGTGTTAATTTACAGTGCCATAGTGGATCACAGACTATTATTATTTATATCTTGCTAATATCTAAAATCTCATATGGGCATGAAGAATCACAAAACAAATAAAAATAGCCTGTATAACCACAAAGACTGGTGATGCTTACTGGGCTCAGTTCAGTAATATCCCATTCAAGGTATTCTGCAACATGCATCATTTGTGCAATGATATTTTCCAGCTCCTACAGGTTAAAGAAAAAGAGTTATCATATTTAAAGCAATATTGAAAATATAAATTCTATTGCAAACAATTCACAATTCAAATCTATTGCATCCAATGACTATCAGGACTGAAAAATACAGGAAAAAAGCTTCATTTCTAATCACTAACTGATAAACAATTAATCTTAATTTAAAACAAACAAGCAAACAAATAACAACAAACAAAACAGTTTTCACTGCTTGAAACTGAAAATCAGAGACCCAGTGAGCAGAACAAGAAAATAATTATATTTTTTAAAAGCAAATACTTTACATAGATGTATTTGCCCTCAAAAAAAAAAAAAAAAGTGTCTTCTGTGTGAGAAGAAAGAACTGGGAACTTCTAGTTGGCATGCTTCCTTAATCAGGAAAAATCTGTTTTCCTCACTTGACATGAAAGAAAGACAGAAAAATAAATAAATAAATACATAAATAAAATGACACACAGAGTATACTTCTATATGTATAACCTGATTTTCCAAAGTGCTGGATGTTTGTACACAAGGCAGAGAGTCAGAACATCTGAAACTCAGGTATGGAATGCTTTCCCATTTTAATGAAATCTTTGCTTATGTTGCTTTCATATACCTCTCCAAGAGGCATATTAGAGTTTTAGGAGCCATATTAATGTGTCCTGTATAGTAATATGATCACAAATAAGAAGAGTATAAAATAAGACTCCACATTAGCAGTGTCAGCATTTGAAAACATTTATGGTTGTAGAAACAGCAGCTTGATGGAAGAAATAATCAAATGCTGTTTTCAAAACAGGCAACTTTCTATTGACTACAATTTACAGTGGTTCTACTAATTCAAGATTCATGTAGTTTTTTATAGGTATACCATAAGGGCATAGTCTTAAAACACAACAAAATATTTAAAGTTACCGAACTATCCAGGTATCCATTTCCATCTGTGTCATACAAACGAAACATAACTAAAAGGAGACAAGAAGAGAAGGAAACACAATTAGGAAACATAGTAACATTATTCTCTATTTGTTATTTACTTTTTAAAAAGACAAGCTGAGTTTCAAAGGACATGATTACTAGCATGATCATAACTGCAGATCCACCAAAGATTTTGCAATGCACATGGGTCTTTCAGCGAGTCCCCCGCAACACTGCCTCCAGTGAGACATAACTGCACCTTTTCCACACCTAACCTGGTCTGTGAATGCATTCCTAGTTCTTCCCAGAGATCATCTGATCTGCACTGACAAGGAGCACCACCAAAAGACTCAGACATGATATCAGACACAGGAAAACATGCAGTTTGTCAACCAAATGTTGATAAACATACTGAAGTTACAATGCTATTCCACTCTCTTGACTGCAGCTGTTACTTTTGCTTTAAAAAAACGTTCTGATCTACACTAAATGAAACAGAAGATTATTATTTTTAGTAACTAATCAGGTAAAAACAACAAAATAACATTCCTCACAGGCTACCTGCATGAATCCTACCTGTACCAAACTAAATTAAAACACTCTTGCCAACACGCTGAAGAGCTACCCAGACAAAATTCAGTGCAATTTGGTGATATCCAGAAGGAATATATACTTTCAAATTTCTATCAATAACTGCCAGCCACAAGAGTGGGCTTATCCACTATTACCAAAATATTCCAAAGGAAGTTCTTCAGCTGATCATATATAACAAAAGACTACAAAGCAGGAAGAAGCTTGAGCCTCTGGTAGAAATCCTTTTAAGAGCCTAGAGATGAAAATTAGGAGTCCAGGCATGCCTCTCTCTCTGTTTCTGTGATGTAGTTTGTCAGAGTTCTGAACTTCCTAATCCCTAGAAGATCTATTTTCAAAGAAGAAGGTAGAGTTTATTTACAGGTGGTTGCAGGACACTGTTATGCCTCGATTCATAGCAAAACCCAAGCTGTAATCACCTTATTAGATGCCTTGGAAAAAAAGTAACATATGGCCTGTTCAGTAGTGAACAGTATACATAATGATCCATATGAAAATTCTCCCACAGTACAGTCAATTATGCAAGAAAAAAAATTAACTTTTTCAGGCAACAATAGAAGAGAGTGATCAGAGTGAAGTTTGAAAAGAATTTGACTACTATTCACTTAAGAGCAAAACACACTTCACAACTACATGGCTTGGATTGTTTCCTTTTATCCCCTATCTGCTTCCCAAGTTGATCACTAAACTTTCTGACACATCATCAATACTAGCCAATGTGATCATAGAATCATAGAATCATAGAATCATAGAATTACCCAGGTTGGAAAAGACCTTGAAGGTCATCAAGTCCAACCGCAGCCTAACCAGTACCCCATCTCTTAAAAAAAAAAAAAAAAAAAAAAAAAAAAGATCTCATGCTATTCTTAAGAGCTGTAATATAATATTGGTAGATCCTGTTTGACAAACCTGATTTCATTCTATGACAAGTTGACCTGCTTAGTGGATGAAGGTAAGGCTGTCAATGTGGTCTACTTGGACTTCAGTAATGCCTATGACACTGTCCCCCACAACATTTACATTGAGAAGCTGGCTGCCCATGGTCTGGATGGGTGTATGCTCTGCTGGGTGAAACACCAGCTGGATGACCGGGCCCAAAGAGTTGTGGTCAATGGAGTTAAACCCAGTTGGTGGCTAGTCACAAGTGGTGTTCCCCAAGGCTTCATACTGGGGCTCCTTCTATTTAACAACTTTATTAATAATCTTGACGAGGGGATTGAGTGCACCCTCAGTAAGTTTGCAGACAACACCAAGTTGGGAGGGAGTGTTGATCTGCTTGAGGGGAGAAAGGCACTACAGAGGGACCTGGATAGACTGGATCAATGGGCCAACATTATCTGTATGAGTTTCAATAGGGTCAAGTGTCAGGTCCCAGTAACCCCAGGCAACTCTACAGGCTTGGGGAGGACTGGCTGGAAAGCTGCCTGATGGAAAGGGACCTTGGTGTGCTGATGGACAGTTGGCTGAATATGAGCCAGCAGTGTGCCCACGTAGACAAGAAGGCCAATGCCATCCTGGCTTGTATCAGGAATGGTGTGGTGAGCAGGCCTAGGGAAGTAATCCTGCCCCTGTACTCAGCACTGGTGAGGCCTCACCTTGAGTACAGTGTTCAGTTTTGGACACCTCAGTACAGAAAGGACATGGCGGTGCTGGAGCAGGTCCAAAGAAGGGCAACAAGACTTGTGAAGGGCTTGGAGAATATGCCCTATGAAGAGAGACTGAATGAACTGGGGCTGTTTTATCTGGGGAAAAGGAGACTGAGTGGACACCTTATTGTTCTATTCCAATATCTGAAAGATGCTTACAGCGAGAGTGGGTTTGGTCCCTTCTCTCTGGTGAGAGGACAAAGAAACGGTCTTGAGACAGCAGAGGTTTAGTTTGGATTTCAGGAAACACTTCTTTACAGAAAGGGTTGTTAAGCACTGGAATAGGCTCCCCAGGGAAGTGGTTGAGTCACCATTCCTGGATGTGTTTAAAAACCATTTGGATGTGGTGCTCAGGCATGTAATTTAGAGGAGGGCTGTTAGGTTGTGGGGTAGGGATGTGGTTGGACTCAATGATCTTTAAGATCTTTTCCAACCTGAGCAATTCTGTGATTCTATGATTCTGTTTGAAGATTTTTAATCTAGAATTTGTTCCAAGTTATAAAAGCCCATTAATTATAGTCTAAAAAATGTATAAGAATATGCCTCTTAGCCTGTGAATTATGTTGCTTCTGTAGAATAGAACAGTTAGTATTAAAGCCACCAGAAATTTTAACATCCCTGCTTAGATTCTTCTGCCAAAGCTGCTGAGCTGTACTCAGTAAAACAGCTAATATTATCTGGAAAAAAAAAATGGCATTAAGCATTCAGTTTCCATAGAGAATCACTGAATCATTAAGTGATTAAGCCATTTGGTTCTCCATCCTCCTCCTGCGCTACTGCAATACAATGGTTGAAATGTTCTACAATTATCACAAAAGCAACAGGTGCTTAGCATCTCCCTGAGCATTCCTCTTTCCAGAGAAGCAGTTCAAGCTTGCATACTACTTTTCCTTCAACACCAATCAGTACTTTGGACTTGTCATTTGAAAACAGACATTAGCACAACTATAACTGTTCCACTTCTGTAGCAAACAAAGTCTCCACTCACATATGTACTGGGTATCTGGGTGCTTGTTTAGATTGAAAAATTACTGAACTGATATGGTATGAAACCTCTTTTCCATCCAGACCCTTCTAAATATTTGTGTTCTTGCTGATTTACCCAGTCTAAGTGAAAAACAAACAAAAAAAATGATAAAAGTAACTGAGGAAAAATCCTAATAAAAACTACAGAGCCCAAGTTAATTCTTTATATTCCTTTCTCACTCCCTTACATTGAAGCACTGACTGGCTACATGTATCTATTACAAGAGTGCAAACTTTTTGCAAATGATGTATAAATGTATTTAAAAATAACTGAAAACATTAGATCACTTGCTGCACTGCTGTAGTTTCCCCTGAGAAGTTGAGCCATAAAATACCACTGCTCGCTTCCTCAGAAGTACCCCACATATGCACAAGTGTTTTTTCTTACGCATACAAGAACGACAGTGTGGGAGAATAGAAAAGAGTTTCTACAGATCGAGTTTGCAAGTTGGTCCACAGAGCACAGAGGTACTTAACGTTATAGATGTACCTTTATCTATATGCATTATGTCCTTATAAAGAGAATTTTAATTCTTCCAGTGCATCTCTGCTATGACAGTTTGGGATATATTTAGTCCATACATGGTTTGAGAACAGATATGCTGATTGTTTTGTGCATGTGAGTTTCATTGTGCTGAAGACATCCAAGAAATGCACTGCTAACATGTTAAAGAAGCTATTCATCTGCTGAAATGTTTATAAATCTATGAAAACCTGTTGATCATACAGATTCAAAGTCTAAATACTGTTTCCTTTTGGTGCATTTTATCTTCAAAAATCCTCCATCTGATATCAGGTTTTACTTAAGATCATCACTTCCATGTTCTGCTTGTCCTGAATTTAGTTTCCAAACACTCTGCTAAAACTCAGAGTCTCTCACATCTTTTATCAACAGAAAATTTCAGATTTGAGATTAGTATTAATATTAATGTTGAAAACTCTGGAACATTTCTTTTTTCTTTTTTTTTTTTTTTCTTATTTTCCTTTTTTTTTTTTTTTTTTTTTTCCCCTCCACTGCAACTAATTTTATTTTATAATCAGTCAAGAAATCTATATACTAGTGGTATGATGTAGCCTAAACTTTATACACTAAAAAGTGACAAGACGTGGTACATTTTAACTCCTGAAGACAGAGTAGCATATCAATCTTTGCAATAACCGTACCCTTAATTCATGTAATAAATCCATATAACTTCAAATATATCAAATATATAAATACAATGCATTTATGAGACCAGGCTTTAGCTCATAAATCATACATAGCCTTTTGCCTATGCAGTTCTTACTCAGGAAAATCTGTGAAATATTCTCTATGTTAGAATAATTCTGTTCTTTTATCTCCCTCCCTTTTACATTATACTGGTTTCTGACACCAGGGGAGGCACTTGCACTTCCTTTCATGTTATGCTTAGTGCATAGAGCTCTTAACTGCTCTGATACTGTTTGTATGAATTGCCATATGGTGAAACAGTTAACATATTGTCAGTTGAATTCAGTCCTAGAATCCTAGCTGCCATTTGCTTGTGTTTAAAATGCCCATAGACAAATATAGCCTAATATTTTAATAACAAAATACTAAATTATTATTATCAAATTTAGGGCTGATTCCCTACAATTTTTGTCAGTGAACTTAGAGTACAAAATTTTAACTGCAACTTAAGTACAGGTAAACAAAACATCAGAGTACTTCAAAAACACATGGTCAGCTAACATTGTAATGAATTTCTTGCTCCAATAGCTTACTTTCGTATCATACTAAATATTTGTTTTCCATACAGCATTGAAGCCTGATCCCACAATTTTGATAGTTTTGTATATTAAAATATACCTGGTCTCAAGAAGAAATATACTTTTTTTTTTTCTTCTTTTTTTTTTTTTTTGTTTTGTTTTTCTTTTCTGATTTGCAGATCAAGTCATTTTGTTTTTGTTTTTAGCAGATAGAGGTTTTTGGCTTTAATGAATGAGGCCCCTAATTCAAAAATTAAATTTATCCTAACTTCCAGAATCAGAAGTTCCTTGCACTACCGACAGCAGTATAAGTTTGGATCACTTTTTATTTTATTGAATTCACTAGAGATACCAAAGCCCAAATTAGCAACTATTATTTGTCTGAATTAGCTCATTTTCTACAGATTATTCATTACTTATATATCTCTTTAAGCATCTACAGTGTATTATATTTGCTTTTGATATAATTTTTCATTAGTTTTCCTTGAAAACAAATGAATATATAAAAGTAAGTTTATGTTTAAAACAAAACAACAACAACAAACACACACAAAAAAAGCAACAGATAAACAACATACATTCTAGCTTGTCTTCGGGTCTTCCTCTTTCTACCAGTGATAAATAACAAACAATGTCTTTCAGCTGGATCGCCTCTGGTAAATTCAAGTTGGCAGGTGTAGGTGGTCGGGATGTAGAGGTACCTTTGTTAAGTCTCAGACCTGGAAATAAAATACCCTTTGTTAGTCTTAACGTAGGATATAAGTAGAGAATACAACCCAGAACTTTTACATACATGCATGCACCATTTTTCCATTTGAATCACATGCGATCTCTTAATTTCAATCAAACTGTGAAAGTTTGAACAACTGACATTTATGGTTCATACAGGAAAAGCAGAATTAAAATGGGAGTGAGGTGATAAAATACTGCACAGATAAAAATACTATAATAAAAATAAATGAAGTATGGGAACAGTAGCCCCGCTTTTTCATTTACATTGACTTGATACCATATTCCTATAAAATAATTCTGGTGAATATTTTTATTACGTGGTACATACATGTTAAATTAAGTATCAAAGCAATCACAAATCTGTATTCATTTCTCAGTGTCCATAAAACTTTTTTTTAATTACAGTTTGTTGACAGATATAGTATTTAAAGATGTTTTAGTGACAAAGAAAACTCTGAAAACACTCAAAAGTGTAATCTCTGAAACACAGCTCGTAGTGCATCGCAGCAACATATATTTAAAATGTGGAAAACCTGACCACGAACATTATGAAAATATACAAAGAATTTAAGTAACAATCATAATTGCTCAAATGTCATGATTAAGTAAGAGCAAATCGGCATGCAAAATAAATAAATAAATAAATAAATAAATAAATTGAGTGAAGTTCATGTTTTCACGCAGATACTGAGTGTAAAAATTTAAATGAAAAAATAGATTTAGTAGATCTATGTTCTACTAGTGGAGCATGCATGTCAGAAAGTATAAATTTAGATAGTATAAAATGTTATTAAGATGCTATCTTTTGTGTAAACTACAGAGTTTACACAAATAGTGCATGTGAATGCACAAAATAAAAGTTATTATAAATCTGAGACCTAGTCATCTTAAAAATGCATAGTCTCAAATTCCACCAAAAAATGAGCATGATATATAAGCTTTAAGGCAAAGTTTTAGAGTATGGTCATCTACAAGGTACAAATCAAAGCATACTCAGAAGTGGAAGCAAGGTGGATGCCATGCTGACTTACAGCACTGATGCTTACCTGGCATCTGTTTCCATCTGTCTTCAGATGCTTTAACTGAAAATACAAATTATAAATAGACTTGAGTGGACTGATATACGACAACTGAAAAAATGGGCATGTAGAGAGACTTATAAACACTGTTTGTGATCTTCTCTAGCTCATGTGTTCCTTCTCAATTTCCAGAATGTTAGATATATCTGATTTCTTTCTCAGTATGATTAGGTATTTTTCACCAGTTGCCATTTAAAGACTGCTAGACCTATCCTAAAATGAAACTTTCTGTCATTTTCATTTGCACATAACCATGTACAAATACCTAATTTTTCACTTCAAATGCTTCAAATTAAAAGAAAATAGTCCTTTTTAAATCTTGAGCAATTGAATTGACTTTATGAACAGCATATTTTCAGGCACAAATAATAATAATTTTTGCATGAGATGAACTGTACTGTCTCTCTAACTGTGCTTTGGAAATAACAATTTATCAACCAGTCCTTCTGGCATTACACTATATACATATGGAAATTTACTAAATTGAAGACGAACTACCAAATAGAAAAAATGTGTGAAGGAGAAAAAGTTTAGAAAATAACACCTATTGTAAGAAACCAAGAATACAGTTTTGACAGTAGAAATCACTTTTATTCTTGTTTTTTAAACTGCTACTAAGAATCAAAAGTATCAGAGAGAATTACAACAAAAGCAAAGCTGGGCACAGCCTATACTGAGCAGAATTCAGCAATAAATCTGACAGTGACCTACAAACAGTTGCTATCATTTCTATGTAAAAAGTGTGCAAGGCAAATAAACTCAGTCCCAGGATAATAAAAGATGGAATTGTTATTATCAGGCAGAATTTTGAAAAAAATGGATGGTACTGTATGTGTTAATTACTATTAATGCTCATTTTAGAATGAAAACTTCAAGGAAAAATTAAAAGTCATGACAATGAAAATTGTGTGGTGGATATATTATAGGCAACAGAATCTATAGGCATGCAGAAAAAATATGCAATGCTGAAAATATGTGATACATGAAATAGCCATCACAGTATACTTACATATGCTTAGAGATTCTATCACAAAGTAAAGGACTAACACAAGTTACCCAAAGTAACTTGCCCACTTCTATGAGCAAGTCATATCAGAGCTGCAGTTAGCAATAGGTTTTGGATACTTCATACAACTGAGTACACTATTTTTTACTAAGCCTACTTCTTTGTACATGGGACCAGTTTAGACAACAAGTCCATGATGTTGGAAATGTAATGTCTATAAAGCTGATATTTTTCAAAGATGTGTCCATGGCATTTCTGACTAGAAGGAATAAAGTTACCTCAAGTATTTAATTTCAATTAAAAGAGGAATCATACCCTTAATGGGGCAAACAAATTTTGCTAGCAGGGAAAAAATAAAAAAAATCAGTTAAATCTAACTGCATTGCATGACAATTATATACATATGTTATCAGAAAATAAAAGTAAAGTAAGAAGTGGAAATAACATTTACTGTAAACTTAACTAAAAAATAATAATAATTTAAATCCCTCCATTTACCATAATCAATTGAGAATGGCATGTGCCAAAACCAAGGCTGGATTCAGTGGTGGTAATACCTGAAAGTCTGTAATTAACGCTGCACACTGAGGCAACTACAGAAATCTATAGAGCTGCAGCACAGTAGCTAACATTTTAGCTAGTAGCATTTGTACCAAATTCACAGTTTCTGCATAAATTACAATTCGAAGATACCTAATCTTAATATGAAGAATTCTGGCAATTAAGAACCCATCAAACCATTTGGTAAAATGTTCTAAATGCTTGATTATCCCAGCTGTTCAGAATATGAAATTTATTTCTTTAAATTAGCCTAACTTCTACTTTTAGCAACTTAATTTTGACATAGTTCCCAAATTAGTACTGTGCCAAATCAAAGATTTCAAGTTAGGATAATCATGTTAAATTTATTCTCTAAGAATTAAAGAAAAGTTTTATAAAGTTTTCTAAGTTGAAAGTTTTAAACACTATCTTGCCTGGAAGTATATCAACATGCTATCATCTGCACTTAAAATCATTTTTCATATAAACGTTTAATGTAGCATGAAACTTTTACACTGCATTAAAGCCATGGTTCTTACACTGGATAAAACAATTACTGCTGTTAGGGGACATTTAAAATAGCAGCTACTGATAGGTATTTAAGATTACTAAGAGAAGCATCATAACTAATTAAGAGAAGCAGCAGCAATTAGACAGAGAAACTGTGGGGCACAGCAGAAGCCTCCTGCATGTGGCTCTGAAAGTTTCTCACTGTTTATAGTAGTCAGCAAGACCATGTAGGCATAACAATTTGATTAGCATTAATGGAACAAATAACATCCACTTTGGTGCCTCAGCTGCATCACTGCTGTGAGCTAAAAAGATGAAACTATTAAATGCCTGTTTCTCTTTACAATATTCCTTGTTCATGCTTGAGTTAGATTATCCAATTTCATAAATATCAGAACAAAAAAAAAAGTGCACGTAGTTTAGAAATCTACATATTTATCACTACTGGAAAGTAAGTGTCAGGGGCATGAAACTTTTAATTCTTATATTACTTTCATTGTATTACTTACCTCCAGAAAGGAGCTGGGGTTTGTTTTTTATTAATGGGCTGCAGTGAGGGATTTTGTTGCTAAATGATGTAAAAAGATGCTCAATGAAATCATCAGGCAGCTCTGCCTCCAGAAAAGTCTTCATGAACAGCTTGAATCCCTCTAAATCAATTGTCTAGAGGGAAAATAAATAAATAAATAAATAAATAATAGGAATTGCTTCCTTTTTAACACTTTCAAACTAATGCATCAGAAAATATTCTGTTAGCAAACATTTCAGTCTATCAAAAAAATAAAACGATAAAAAAATTAAAAAATGATTCCTGAAGATACAGCCCACATAGTTAGTCCTGAACTGACTGATTATTTAATTACTACTTTGGAAACACACTGTATTTGTTCAATTCCCTAGAACACAGGGTAAGGTATTAAATTCAGAGCGTTTCTCTAAAGATCCCAAAACTAAGTGACACTCTGACTGATTACAATTTAGTTTAACAACCAACAGTAGTTACGCAACTCATGTGGATGTACATACTAATTCCTAGTTTTTTCATGTCTATGCAGACAATAAGCAGGGGATTTCTGGATACCAAATTCAGGCAATTGAAGGCCACCTGTCTTTTCTAAGTGGCACAATAGTTTGCTGGTATTTGTGAAACAGGAATGGATCAGCTCTAACAGTAAAATTAGAGTTGAAACTGCACAACACTATGTGGGCTGTTAGGGGGGTTGTCAAATTGAAACATTTTTCATTTAGCTTAATTTGGTATTACTTATGGCAGCAAAATGATTCCTTGATGCTTCCTACCTTGTAAGGCAGCATTATCTATTTTAAGTAGTAAAAAGAATGTAAAGTACTACAATCCCATATTATCCTGCTTATATAAAACCTCTACAAATGTGAGAAAGGTATAAGAGATCATCAGACAATTTCCTTATTATCTCTGGAATAATTGTGACACGGCTGTATACATATTAATGATGTCACTCAGTTACACATGTTATTTTAACAGAATGGCTTATCACTCATTAATCAACAAAAATATAAAATGTCACTGTCTTTAATTTTGGATTGGAGAGTAAGTAAATTAAGAAAATTTTCATCTTTGTTAAAAGAGAAAGCCGTAGTATTCCACAAAATCAACTTGTTGAAACCTCTCCATGCTTGGGGAAAATTCTGCTCTTGACTGTTGAACTCCAGCTCAACAACACCTTTTGTTCAGTCAATGTAGCCTTAGAAGAGAAAAGACTAGCAAGACTTGAAAGCACGCCAGGGAAAGGAAAAAGGAAAGCAGATTTTTACAGTGTGTCTGTGACTTCCAGATCTGAGTCAGAGTATAAATTATATTAAAGTCATTGAAAAAAATTATTTTAAAGCTTTGGAGCAGTGATTTCTCTCTCTCTCTCCCTCCCCTCCCCCCCCCCCCCCCCCTTTTTTTTTTTTTTTTTTAATACGAGACAAAGAAGTTTTATTCCTACATGAAATAAGGTGTTTCCCACTGAGGCAAATACCAAATACCTACCTGCCCCAGGGTAATGTTTTAGATGCATATCACTCTTGTTACTAGAGACTAACAACACACGTTGCAAAATTTGATCTTGTGCAAATTATTATTAGAAATACAAACTTGGCAAATGAGCTGACCATCTAATAGAGAACACCTCATTTGGCAAAGATACTGAGTGAAACTAATAGAACTCTCACCTACTAAACACATAAATAGCAGAAAACAAAACAACACAAAACCAAAAAAAAGACTTCAGGAGGCTCAAAATGGAAATAATCAGTCTTGGACACAGAGTACCTTATCATCATAGAGTTTCAGTCACTGCCTTCTAACTTGGTAAGTCATGAATTGTTTCAGTAATGCTTTAAGTTTTTATCCTCAATAATAAAGTTCCTGATAGTCACTTCAATGTTTATGAAAGCACAGTAGCAAAAGGATATGAATTAGCAACCAACGTCATTAGCTTACATTATATAAATGCTTTAGTTTGTGTTTTTGTTTTTGTTTTTGTTTTTTTTTTTTTTAAATCTGCAATCACAACAAACACACCAATCTCTAAACCTGTTGACTTTAACAGCCTGAAATTACTTTATGTTGTTCAGCAATGATGTGTTAGTTCTTTCATTACATTACGTATAAAAAGAAATAACCAAGTGAAAAAGAGAAATAGAAAAACAAATTACAACCCAATTAGTTGAAGATTATGTATGGACATACAAGATATCTCTGTAGGACATAAGGCTTTATTATCATTTTCCTTGTTTGTATACACATCTGCTAAAAATATTCCTTAAGATTATAACTATCTTAGATTTCTAGACTGCTGTCTCATTCATATTCGCCAAGATGACAGCAATAACTAAATCCCTTATGCCACATTTTTCTATTTATGTGCTTGGAACTGTGCCTGGGTAGGGATATGAGCTAATAAATAACGTTAAACTGTTGTGCTTCCTTCTTCCTGCTGACTCTCTTTCTGAATGGGACTTAAAATGTTCATTATTTTCTAAAGATGTTCAGACCAGTATTTATCCTTATGTCCTCCAAAGCAAGTATTCCAAACATATTTTCTGCCCATGGAAGACAATAGATACCAGGACTTGGATCTAATTTCTACTTAGTATATTTGACGCTCTGACTACCACTGATTACGGTGCCTAGCAAAGGAGAGAGTAGTTGTTCTAAAAAGCTGTTCCACAGTTAGATTTATTCAACTGAAAGTGCTTTATCCTCTGCTCTCTCATACTCTTCCCCCTTGGAAACACCAAGATTCTTATAACAAATCAGACATTACATACCCAAAAGTTCTCAGATGAAGCTGCAAGTTCAGCTAGGAGCTGGTAAGTGATGTAAATACACATCAGACATGTTGATAATTGTCCAAAGTAGAGATGGAAAAACACAAGCTGTACCAAATAAATGTATAAGAGTCCTGCCTTAAGAAAGCCAATGAACAGATCCCTGTGATAACGTTCTTGTTTATATAACAAAGACAAAATGCTTGATTCTAATACACCGTAGCTGAGTAACACTTTCAAGAAGACCAGTGCACTCAGAGCAGATTATCCTAATAAGAACTAACAGGTACTTTAGTCACATTTGAAAGTTTGTTTTCTAAAATGTCTCTAGAGTACAGAGCAGAACTGAGCTAGACTGTAGCAGGGCTAGTAGTTTAGATTATCTATCTAGTTCACAGACAAAAAAGGGGAGACTTTTCAAGGAAGGCTCACCTACAAATATTGTCAGCGTTTTCACTATCCTGAGAGGACCACCACAGAAGACTCATAGGTGGAATATTCTCACTCATTTTTAGTACTGAGTGTATTTCAATTAGAACAGAACACTTAAAGATGTGAAAACATTTGCTGAATCTCAGCCTAATGTAAACTAGCTTTCACAGAAGAGAGGAACAAGACACAATATTATGAACGCTTCCCTTTCCTGCAGTCATATGCTAGTTTTATTTTTTCCTTGTGAAATTTTACTGTTCAAAACTTTGAAAATGCCTCAGTAAGTAAATAGCCTTTCTCTAATTGCTAGCATACTTTCTCTGCACCAAAGGGACCACACAATGCTTTGGGAACCAAAAAGTAGCAAAAAAATAAAAGATCTTGTATATTTTATTACAATTTGAAAATAATTTATTGCTTTTGAAGAACTCATTAGCATTACTTAACTAGTTCCTATCAATAATACCAGAACAACATATAAGATATAATCATGGATTTTGTTTTCTTAAGCATGCATACTAATTGCTTAATTCTCAACAGTTGCTTGGCTTCCAGAAGCTCCAGCTGAATTCAAATGAACCTCTGAAAGAAGGCTTTAGCATTTTGGAAAGCATTTTCCATGACGCTTCACAAATGAGAGAATGAGAGTGTGCACAGAGGTACTAAATTGACTGTGATTAACCTGACACACGTACTAATTCATTCCATTTCACAGGAGACAAGAGGGTGTTGGGATATTTCGGTCACAAGTTTAGGAACTTTGAGAACATTTTCAGTAAAACAAAGCATAGGAGATAAAGAAGAACATGCTCAAAGCAGCCAATAAGTAGAGGAACATGAAAGAACTTCCAAATAATTTTGGCCTAAATTTTACGAGGAACAAAAAAAATAGCCTGTTGTGTTTTAGCTCTGACACAAATAAAAAGTAATACCAAATGCTTTGTAAGTAGACCACAGAAAGGTAGGTGTCTTTATAATTATTATATATAAATGAATTCCTATTCTATCTCTCAAATAACTGATTTGCCCAATTTACTGGAGCACCATTTTCTATTTTTTACAATTAAACAAAATTAATTGTATGAAGAAAAACTATATAAATCTTCATAATTTGTAAAACGTACTTTTATGGTGATGTTTGGGAAATTAAATTTTATTTAGTACTAAAATATTTTGATCCAAATCCAGAAAAGTACACACTCAAAAGCATCATCAAAGTTCTGCTAATTTAAAATATAACATCCACATAAACATTATTTTTACTACTAAACTTAGAAGCAGCTTCCATACGCATCTTCTCCCAGTCATATGTTCTTATCACTGTTTCCAATTACCTAAAATTCAAAACCGAAGTATGTATCTACCCTGAGAGAAAAGAAAAGGAGAAAGGACAGAAGGCAGACATAAAACTGCACATTTTTATTTTAAAATCTTTGTATCTAATCAACATGTCAAACACTGATCACTTTCAGCTTTTCTGGAAGCAGATATTATACTGGACTCACTATGACTCAAGGCAGAGGAAAATAAAAGATATGCATCTTTTTAATGTGACAAATTGTCAGAGACAATCCATAACATTTAATTAAATCATTCACTAAATTTCAAAATTAATTCCAATATCAAACTGCCAACAAGTATTTAATCCATAGGTATTGTTTTTCTGTATATTCCCCTCCAGTATGGATCCATACAATGGACAGAAAAAGAAGAAACAAAGCAAAGTTTACAATGAGTTCTAAATGACTTACTGACTGCTGAAAGAAACTATCTGGATTTGCCTCCATGTAACATGACAGATTTACAGATTAAAGCATCCTAGAGTGTCTTTCACACCTTTATTACCTGTGTCCATTCACTAATGTACTGTGATGAGGTATGACTTCTACTTCATAGTACTGTGCATATTTAGTAACATCTTATTCCATTTTATTCAACTGTAAAACCAAGCAGCTAATTATAGTCTAATGAGAACAAGATATTTGAGCTCAGAAAAAGAGCTAACATGCCTGGATTTGGATATTGATGCCCTTACTTATATTAGGATCTTGAAGAGTCCTATTTAAAGTGCTATTAATCCATATTAATCTTCAATCCCTCATTAGAGAAGAAGTGCTTCAGCCCTTTCATAATCTTTGTAGCCTTCCTCTGGATTCACTCCAACAGCTCCACATCTTTTTTGTGCTGGGGGCCCCAGGCCAGCATGCAGTATTCACAAGGGCAGAGCAGAGGGAGACACTGAGCACCTCTACTCTTCTGGCCACTGCTCTTTTGAAGCAGTCCAGGATACAGCTGGTCTTGCCAGCTAGAAACACACATTGATGGCTCATGTCCATCTTTCCATCTATCTCATTCTCCACAAGGCTGCTCTCAATCAGTTCATCTCAAAGTCTGGGACTGCCCTGACTCAAGTGCTTTCCTTGCACTTGGCCTATTGAACCATATTGGGTTCTCAAGAGCTTTTCAAGCATATCCAGGTCTTTCTTAATCCCTCTTCCTTTCATTGTGCCAGTCACACCCCTTATCTTAATGTAACAGCAAACTTGCTGACATCTAAACTGTTAATAAATATGTTGATGAACATTGGTCCCAAAACGGATGCCCAAGGGACATCACTCATGAGCCCCACCTGGACATACAGTTCTGACCACAACATTCTGGCTGTGACCATTCAACCAATTATTTATCCATCAAATGGTTCAGCTTTCAAGTTCATCAAAAAAGACATCAAAATGTTTCAGCCATTACCACAGCACTTCTGGACATAGAATATCCACTTATGGAAGAATTTAAGGTGCATAGGTAAATTTTATAGAAAATGGTTGAGATAATTATTTCTACATCTTCTTAAAATCGTAATATCAGAGTCAAGTGTTAATCTCTCTCAGAGTAGAATCATCTCATCTATGCTGAAATAAATGTTGCATATATAAAATAAAATATCCACATGTATAAATACATATACATATTGTTTACATATGTATATTGTTTATGAAACAAACAAGCAAATAAGAAATGTAGTTTGCTTGAAGAAATCATTCAGCACCCCTAGTAGTATAATTTGTCATTTCAGACATTGCATATATTTTTTAAATTAAATTTTTGGCCAATGTGTTAACCCCAAATACACAGAGTTTTGTTTTGCTTTCCTTTTTTTTAATATTAATGCATGAACAGATCATGCACACTAAGCTCTGTTAGCGCAAATAACTCACTATTACTTTCTTACATTTAAGAAGAACAGTTTTTTCAGTGGTGTTATGACAGACTAACCAGTCTTATTTCAAGATGATAAGAGAGTTTTGCTGTTACAATATTCAACTAAGCAAATACAGACAGATTTGCACAGACCTTTGCTTTCAGCAGTTTTGCTTTTTAAAGAATCCATACTGAACCAGTACATTGGGATGGAGTTTTTTCTTAAGTTTATGGCATCTTTCACTTTTTCAATAAGCTACAAACAAAAACATTTAGGACTGACTTGTGCTGACAATTACCATCTCTTTGAAGAAATCCCTTCCATCAAACAGCCCTTTAAGAAACAGGATTAAAAAAGTTACTCAAGAAACACAGTAAAAAATACTACAGATATCATAAACTATAAGAATGAAAAACTAAAACAACACTATACGTATGCATAAGTGGTAGATGCAGAAAGTAATACCAAATAGAGACAATTCTGTCTAAACTGAAAATCTGAAGAGAGTGATGATGCAAATTGTGAACAAAATGGAATATGAGAAGGCTATGTCTGAATCGGGCAGGAACAGGGGGCGGTGTGGAAACAGCAGTAACTATCAACCCTTCAACCAAACTTGATGGCACCTCTGTTTTCACAGCATCTCTCCTCCTAATTTTCTTTAATTTTGCCAACAGCCAAAGAGGCACATACAGAAAAATATTTATGGGGCTCGAAAAAGGATACAAATGAGCTGCAGACATCAGATTTGGATTTATCAATATAAAACTGTGAAAATTTTGGATTTTTATAAGTATTAAAAATCTACCTTAAAATAATCTGCAATTTTATTCTTGTTATTGCACTGAATATTAAAACCTGACAATAAAGTAAGTTATTTTCTATAGTATGATCATGACCATACACGTATTTCTTTGCAGATACATGTTTTTCACAGATGCACGATGTGAAGATTTTTATCACATTAATACCAGTAAAGCATACATATACCCTACATCACTTTTACTCTCCATCCCTAGAATAATTCAGAGCTCTTCCTACTCTTCAGTTTCAAGTTTCTTGTATACATGAGACTCCAAGGAAAATGAAATGGAGCACAGGCTAAGCTTAATAGGCTTAAAAATTTCTAATTAACATGATGAATGTGTTCTGTTTCTCCTCAAGCACCCAGTGATAAATACATTACACTAATTTAATACTGGTTCATAGATGATGAGTCTCTGAATCACAGAGAAAACAGGAATTGGAAGACTAGTTTCCAAGTGCCAGCATTAAAATGGAAGCTATGATTGTGCTGTGAAAAATAACAGACAATTTCAGGTGTTTTCTAATTTTATTCTAGATATATATAGACCAATACTCATCTAAAAACAGGGGACAGCTTAGCCCTCTGATCTCCTGATTTCAGCTACAACAGGCTATGAGGATGATTCAAATACCTTGTTCTGTCTAGAAAGTAGAATGACTTCTTACAATTTGTATGCTGGTGGGGAGAGGCTGAACTCCATCAATAGTTGCATGAGCAGCAGCTGGGTGGGATCAGGGTATGAGCATCTCCAGCTCTCGGTCAAAATAAGTCCTCACAGGACTTTTAAGACGTTAATATCTCTCTCTCTCTCTCTCTCTTTTTCTCTCTTTTTTTTTTCTCCCTGTCCTCCCTCCCTCCCTCCCTCCCTCCCTTCCCTCCCTTCCTCTCTCCCTTCCTTCCTTCCTTCCTTCCTTCCTTCCTTCCTTCCTTCCTTCCTTCCTTCCTTCCTTCCTTCCTTCCTTCCTTCCTTCCTTCCTTCCTTCCTTCCTTCCTTCCTTCCTTCCTTCCTTCCTTCCTTCCTTCCTTCCTTCCTTCCTTCCTTCCTTCCTTCCTTCCTTCCTTCCTTCCTTCCTTCCTTCCTTCCTTCCTTCCTCCCTCCCTCCCTCCCTCCCTCCCTCCCCTTTCTTTCTTTCTCTCTTTCTCTCTTTTTTCTTTCTTTCTTCTTCTTTCTTTCTTTCTTTCTTTCTTTCTTTCTTTCTTTCTTTCTTTCTTTCTTTCTTTCTTTCTTTCTTTCTTTCTTTCTTTCTTTCTTTCTTTCTTTCTTTCTTTCTTTCTTTCTTTCTTTCTTTCTTTCTTTCTTTCTTTCTTTCTTTCTTTCTTTCTTTCTTTCTTTCTTTCCTGCTGTTTATAGTGTCCGTATTGTGAAGGTTTTTACATTTATATGTATGTTCTGTGCCAACATACTCAAAACTTTCTATTGTGTAGACATCGTATCTCAGTATATCCTGATATTCAGAGTGTACAGCATATTGCTTCTCTGTGAAAAACTAGATATATGCAAGTAAATCAGATTTTGCACCCTGTATAATGAATACAATTCAGATGTTGCATTAGCAACAATTACGTGACTAGCTGTGAGCAGCAATGCTAAAGCACTATCACGTTTTGAAAATTTACTAATTCTGACATATTGAATATATGAAGTGGTAGGAGAAGAGCAAAGACTATCCAGAGAGTGATAATGCATTATAAAATATGAAGTAGGGAACACAGCATTTTCTGTTGTTTAATATATATTGCTAATGTTCACATGGCAGAAATTCAAACTGAAATTTACTGATCTAAGCACTTAACATACTTTTTGACATAATAGTGTTATATAAGTACTGGTAATCAAATGAACTAATTTCAATAATCGTCTAAATTGCTCTGTATCAACATCAAAGCTTATGGGGGAGCTCTGCTCTCATAACCTACTCCTACCAAAAACTCCACCTGGACAAATAATATTTGGATTAAATCCAGAGTATAGGCCTAAATCTTCCCAAAAATAAATCTTTCCCACCAGAAATAAATACTTCGCAATCTTGAGAACAGCAAGCATATCTCTTTAAAAATGAAATGAGAGGATTTGTAGCATTTACTCGCATTATTAAAGTTGATGCTAGTTATTAAAATAAATCTAGAACGTACTCATGAGCCACTACAGTTTCATCCTAGTTTTATATGCAGCTAAGAAAAAATAAAATCTTACTAACTGCAGATTTTCCTTAGCAAACAATGATACATGTTTTAGGATGTATGTCAGCATGTAACACAAACAAAAACTCAATATGAAAATAGTTACTAAATAATTTAGGAAAGATAGGGTAGATGTTACGCTTCAGACTAAAACACTGAATTCTTGAAAACTGTTTGCTGAATTGTAGTTCTAGTTGGCAACAGTTTTTACTCATCACAGAGTGGATTTACAGTCTTCAGGAAAATGTTGCTCTGTAAGCAGAATTAAGTTTTTGCACACGCTTTGGAACTTAAAAGTATTACATAGAAAGAAATAATAATAATTTAAAAAACAGAAAGAAGAGCACCACTAACTACTCAATTAGGTATTCTTACAGGTTAATACTTGCAATTATACCCGCATTGCATAAGAGGAATCCAAGTAACTTCCATTTGTTGATTAATTCATAAAATGTGATGATTAAGAGCTTTTCCTACATTTTGTTCATCTGTCCATTTTCATAAATAGTATCTTGATATCCTTAGAAAGTGAATCAATTTTAACCATCACAAAAATATAACAGAAGAACACTTTATACATCAGGATGAAAAACAATTTTAAAAGTCATAATTAAATGGCCTGGGTAAAGCACTTTAACCAGTCCTTCCCATTTCAGCTTGAGTAAACCTACATTAAGTTAAATTTACTTAGAATTAAGGCAGATTCCTCTGTGATTTCTAGATAATACTCCAGATCCCTCACCAGCTTTGTTTCCCTTCTCTAAACATGCTCCAGGGCCTTGATATCTTTCTTGTAGTGAGGGGCCATTTATGTTACATGCAATTGATTCCTAAATTACCTGACAAAAGCAGTTCTGAAATATTCACTAACACTTGACCGTGCTAAGGCTGGCTACATTGTCGTCAATTAAATTTTAAATGTAACAAAAAGAAATCCATCCATAAGAACAAAAAATAAAAATAATTAAAAAAAAAAAAAAATTAATAACAACCTGAAACACTGTTTGGGAACTTCAAGCACTAGAACTTTAACTTACTTATCTTCATGTTCAATATGAGAGATTTGAATTCATTAGTCATCAAATGAGAACCCATCCCAAAGGAATGTGAAATTGTAACCATCTCTCATGATCACAGTATTTTAAGAGAAAAGAACATAAGCCTTGTTTTCTCAGTCTCTTAGAAAGCAATTCTGTGCATAACCTAAGAAACACTTTATTAGTAAAGTGATTGCAGAGTGCTTGTTACATGCAACGTGGAAGTAAATGGTTCTCCTCTCTTTCACCAATTAAAGGATTCACATATATGCTTTCCTATCACAAGCACATCCATACGTAAACATGGATACATCTTAAAATATAATAAACACTGATTAGAGGCACTTCTCCTTCCTTAGAGATATTTTTATTTATAAGTATTAGTTTTTTCCCTAACCGTAGAATGCAGCTTATAGAACGAGGATTGTTATGTTACAGTTCACAAGATTTCACCACTGGCACTGCACAATTGACCATCTGTGATCACTTTATGCTAACTACTGTGTATAACAGCTGTATCTATTAGGTCTTAATTTATAAAGTTCTTATCAGAATAAAACTACTATAGAAAATCCTGGGTACAGAATTAATGAAAATGTTGTATCATCCTTGATTTTTTGGGGAGTCATATTTCATTACAATTAAAAATATGGGAAAATTCTTTTCCATTGCCATTTAAGAAAATAATAAAAAACAGGAGTTTAAATCAGAGAGGGGAAGTATGAAAAGAGAAGAAAGATGTCAAGGAGGGAAAGGTGGACTTGTAGACGCAAATGAAAAAGGAGACAGAGGGACCACTGAATATCAAGAATATTCAACACTGAACAGTTTTTCAACAGAAATTACCTATTCAAAACATCTTAACACCTCAGTGCCCTCAACACCTTGCACAAAAAGCAGCCTCATAGCCAAGCTGCCAGCATTTCTTCTTGGCAGGCTTCCTAATTTTCTAGATATCCTGGAAGGTCTTTCCTTAGAAGTTAAGCTCAGAAAGCCAGGAAAAAAGAAAAAAAACAAAACAAAACCCTGAGTTCTCAGTGTCTGAAGGGTAGAGTTCTCTGCTGGTGATACAAGTTTGTAACTTTTTTTGTAGCTAGAACAATAAAATATCCTTTTGTAAGTCTTCAGATGGCTGCATTTCAGGAACAGGCTTCTACATAGAGGATTTTTTCTAATTCTCCACATCCCGCTATCCTTTCTGTAAATTAGTTCCAATTTGATTTCACCTTTTCCCATTTTGTGGCACATGTACTGGTTAAAAGGAGGAAGATTACTTCTCTGTAGTGCTCTTTTATAGTTCAACTAATGCCTGCTCATTTGTAGTAGAAATACCTATAGTACTTATATATCATAAAAAGGCAAAGCCATTACAGTAAATTCGTATGTTTAGCCAGTCAAAAAATGTAGCTGGAGGAGACAGCACAAAAAGCCTTTTTTTTTTTTTTTTTTTTTTTTTTTTTTTTTTAACACATTTCTAACTGCTTTAAAATTTAACTAATTTTACACTTATTTCAATTGGCCTGAAGGCATCACCTATTCTTACAAGCCCTGTCTTGTTCTCAGACTACCCATGACCATGGGAATACTACTTCAGTGTCCTAGTGATGTATTTCTCTTCTTCATGACCAAACAGTGATAGACTTTGCAGTCATCTTGTGATCAGCTACCACACTCAGCTCTTCAGGGCACACTGCACTGTGCTCTGCACTACTTCAACTCATTTGTTTTCTGTTCATTTATACTCCATAATGTCATCAAATTTTGCCAGCACAACATTCAAATTTTCTGATAATAATTCTCAAATTTGGTTTAGTGAGTTGATTTTAAACAGTATTCATGTTTGCCTGTTTTAGAATGTTATAGGTGAAAACTGTGCAATTAATCTTATGACTGTTCCTGGAAACAGTATTTTAACCGGACAGTCTTCTCTTTCAGGACCCACTACAATAATTCCTTTAACTTACTAAATGAGTAACACCAGTTATCTAAAGTGAGCCCTTCTCAGAACAGGATGTGAGCACAGTGTCTGCTTCCAAAAGTTCAGCTGCCCTTTAACTCTAGAAAGAGAGGGGTTTCTACAAAATGAATCCTTACAGACTAGATTTTTTCTATTATTCTCATGTTGTATCTATCTGTGTTTTCCCAAAAGGAGCAAAGGCCTTTTAACACCTCTGTGCTACAAAGGAAGAATAACTAGGTCACTAAGAAAAGTTCATTTGATTTGTCCCTCTTTCGTAGCATTTTTAAATTGTATTTTTATATCTGTTTTTATGCTATACCAGCTTCTCAGAAGTAGAGCCTTGGGCTGGAAATAAGCTCTTTAACCTTTTCTCTTACAAAGCCCATAAAGTCAGTCTCAGATTAATAATCATTTTGCTCTCAGTTTTAATTATTTGTCTAGTAACGGATGCAATGGCCATGGGTGGTTATTTATTAATAAACGGCATCTCAATGGCAGTCTACAAAATAAAATATAATGCTTCTATGCATAACAAAAGGAGAAAAAAAATAAAATTACTTACTTGATTAAGTATATCTTGTTTCTGTAATGCATGCAATAAAAGAAAGAAGACATAAATTAATGTAGAATAGTAATGCACAGACTTTGTTATTATAAAACTATTTTGGTTGAAAGGTTAGTAATGCAGATGAACAGGCATAAGACAGAAGATAGAATATTATTATCTTGCATTAGTACACATGTCAAGTAAATGGTTCAGCTCAGCATTCTAGTCTTGATTAGAAAGTGTAAGCAATTTATTTTTAATCATGGAATGATAGATATCAAAGAAAAAGATAAGGAATTAAATATGTTTCTCTATCTCAGCCCTGTGCACTTTAAAAAATAAAAAAAAAAATAATTGTTTGTTGACAAGAATGGTTGTTATTGAAACCATTTAATCAAAAATGAATGCAATAACAAACACTAGCAAGCACTGTCTCAGAAGTTTCTAATAATCCATTCCTTTTAATAAAGGCACTAATTTCCTGCTTTATTCACAAAATGATGTCAGTACCTCCTAATTAGGACTACCTTCAATTATAAGCATAGTTATATACTCCACGTAAATTACAATGATTGAGACAAACTTTAGTTACTAATAAGAAGAAAAAACAACAACAACAAAAAAAAAACCCAAACAAACAAACAAACAAACAAAAAAGCAACCCTTACGTACTTTGAGCAAACAAAAAGACCCTGGAGAAAGATTAGAAAGATTCTTCTTAGAATCATAGATTTTCACTACTTTCAAAAAATCCATGAAGGTGGAAGACGTTTACTGACATGTTGCAGTCATTTTGCTAAACCTGAGGCTTCAGCTACCCAGTCAGACCATAACATGGCATATATGCCTTGTGCCATGCAGACGCTCCAGTAGTAACCTTCTCAGAAATTTCTGTTTCACTGCTCAATCTTAACATTTACATTTACTCTTTTTATCCAAATCCAATTTGTGGCATTCAGGAGCACCTCCCAGATCCAAGCACAGACATGCTACATCTAACTGTCTCAAACCTACACTTGTCTGGCTAAGGTGCATCTGTTCACATTTCTCCTCTCTTTGCATTGGCTAAACCTAAAAGCTCAAGATGTGTCTACCAGGAAAAAATTTTGATCCACTTAAATAGAACCATCAAAAACTATGTGCATCTATTTCCCACGTGGATACAGTCTTTTGCTTCATTTCCTGATTTTTGCCAGCCTACTCAGCACTTGCTTGAAAGTGAAATGGTTGAAATTAGCTTAGAGAAATATCAAATGATGGAAAGACTATTTATAAATCACAGCTTTCCAGTAGGGTGTTGTTAACCTACCTGTATATTTTACGTCAGGTATAAAACACAGTAAAAATTACATATTTTACACCAACATAGAAGAACGTGGGAGGGCAGAGGTTCATTAGCATATGTGGAAGTTTCAATAATCTATCATGGACTGTAAGCTAGCATAGGGTAAAAGTTGCATAAATATAATTCTTACAGTAGACAAAGACCTCTGTACAATCAAATATGTCATTTCCACTAAGCCTAAAAAACATTCATTCAGGAAGATATAAGATAATGGAAAAAGAAGCCAGATGACTTGATGTCACAAGCTTCATGTATCAACAGCTTTTCTTTTGCTATTTATTTTGCTCATGATTAAAAATAGAAGGAAACAAAATAAAATAAAATAAAATAAAATAAACTGCAATAACAAAGCAACAGTGGAATAAAATCCTCAATCCTTTAAGCAGGAAGAAGTTTTTAAAAACTTAAGACTTTTTCTAAAGTACATAAATACACCACATTGCAAAATCTGCCATACCTGTATGTTCCATGTTTATTAGTATAAAATTGGCACCACCTTTTTGTAGGATATTGACAAGACAAGACTGGAAAAATATTTAAAATGCTTATGAGACAAGGATCTAGAAAACAAAGAGGTAAAAAGGAAGCACAGTGCTCTCCACTACAAAACACAAGAACAAAACAGGATGCCTAGAAGTTTAAAGGATTATCTACAATATGTGAAAGAGAAAAGCTGAACTGACTTATTTCAGCTAGATCTTTTTTTTTCTTTTTTTTTTTTTTTTTTTGTCACATCTACTAAAATAATGTAGGAGTGGGTTCTATAGATCAAGACTGCATAGTTTAAATAACTCATGCAGCACAAGGAGTTCTCATCTGACCAGATGCAATCAACTCTCAAGTCATCCTCTACAGGTCTTATCCATACATCAGGTTAAAGAGATGTCAAAAACACCTGGGAAAAGGCAGTTAGTTGTCTGACTACATTCACCCAACTGCAGAAGAAATTTCAGTCACTCTTCTTGCAGTTCAGAAGCTGATGACATGAAACCTTACCTGATAAATCCTACTAGATCCAAAATACTCATTTGCTATCTTTTTTTTTTTTTTTTTCCCCTCTCCTTTTGTTGCACTTCCTGAAGTCAAATACTAAACAGAAAAGTGAAAAAGCCATTGGGCTTAGCTTGAGACCAGCAATGTCCAGTAGCAATCAATAGCTTGATCCCTGCTGAGATCAGTGGAACTGCAGCAAGTCGTTTGACTTGCATTCCCTCTGCCCCTTTCATATTCCCAACCTGCTCACTAGTTTGGGTACTGTGATTTTTTATAATCCCTGGATGCATCAGTGCATTGGTAGGATGCTCAGGCAAACAGGTGTAAAATGAAGAACTCTAAGAAAAGTATAATGTCAGATAACTGGCTCAGGACAAAGTGTGTTTAGTAATTCCAGCATGGCACAGATTCTGGCTTCAATTAGAGCAATTGTCCTATCTGTAGATACGGATCATTTTTCATGTGATTCAACCTCCACATACTCCAAAACTGGAGGAATAACTGTTAAAAAAGACTAATCTCACAATGTTAAATACTGTTTTGTTTAGAGTAAGTATTAACAATTACTACCTATAAGAAAACATAATTAAAACATACAAATACACAATTACTTTACACTTTAAAAGGTTACACTTCAGAGAATTGAAAACATTATATGACCAAAGAATGGAAGTGAAGACTTCAAAAACAATTGAATAATAAATTTAAGAACATTTTATCACATACATTCACAGTACAAAGAAAGCAATGGAAATTAAAAGTAAACATAGAACGCTTGAATTTGAAAATCAATTGTATGAACTTTTCCTAAAAATATGTCTGCATTCTAATATGAGTCAATTCAAGGTGGTTCTACAGCCTGTGTCACATTGAAGACTAAATCAAATGGTCAAAATGATCCCACCATTTTATAATGTATGATTTATTTAAATAAAATAATTGAGGTTTAAGATGATCAATCAACTCATATCGTTTTACCAAAATATAAAATATTATCTTCAGAAACTGATTCAAATGACCAATACTAAGTATAAAATAATATATCAATATTTGTTATAACTGCCTTACTTAACAACAACTGTGTACTAAAATGTAGGTACAAGTCACGCTCATAACGGTTAGTACATTTTTCTGTTCTGAATTCTATATCATGGAAACTTATTTAGTAACAATGATGAAACAGAGTTTTATTTAGATACATTTTGAATCACATTATTATGATGTGCTAAACAAATAAAAATTGCAATTGGAGATTACAATAAGAAATATTCTGTTGTTTTGTTTTTTAATATCCTAAGCAGTGTTTTCTTTAGTAGTGACCCTATAGAGGCAATGCACACACACATTCAATTGAATTCTTTGTTTCATAATACCAGTAGAAAAGAAACTGCCCCAGAGGGGATCCCACTACCAGAAACAATGTAAGAAAAACAAGTTTGAAAAAATATATTTGCAGTTTATTTATCTATGATTTGATAATATTCACATCTCTAACTGTCAAAAAGAACTAGAAAGCACATTATCCTTTATAATTATGGGGTTTATTTTTATCGTGGTTTGTTTTGTTTTGTTTTAGTTATTAAATTGTTTATGTAATTACTAAGCACATGTGTCTACTATGATATTTATAAACCTTTAGTTTATTTTTATTTCCAAACAGACTCAATTACCCCCAAACAACTGATTTATAAAAATACTTGTATTTTAAATCCTTACAACACTTGTTAACACTTTTCCCACCACTCCCAATCATTAAAGAAAGAAGATAAGTTACCCCTTCAGGATTATATTTTGCTAACACACCACTGCCATGGAACTCTTCTAAGACATCCTTAATTTTCTTAGTGGAATCTAGATGAAGAATGAAAAGAGAGAAAATTAAAATACAGAAAACTGATTTACATAATATGAACTGTAATTAGAAGAACACACACAAAAAAAATGCTAATAGCTTTTCTGAATGTGCATCAGTAATTTTCTCTAGCTGTTTGAGAGCTGTGGGCATAAAGAAAATGAGAACATACTGTACCCTCTTAACAAATACTGTAAAAAAATTGTAAGTAAACACAGAAAGCCCAGAAACAAACATTCTTTACTCCAGTCCTTAGCTGTTGTTAAGCAGCATATTTCTCATGTAGTTGTCTGCAAGGACTATTTCAAGTCTCTTTTCTTGTCCTTGAAACATGAGTCATCTACCATGCACGTTCATTCCCAACAGTGCTACTAAATCCCATCTGGCATAGGTGCCAGTGAGTAGAGAAACTAATAGAGGAGCCAGACAACATAAATATATATATACATGTTTTTCTGCAGACTCATTACAGAAAACAAATGCCGCTACTCAAACTCCATCTTCAGCAGACCTCCAAGATATTTTAACAACTGTCAGTCAGAATAACTTTGGTTATTGGCTAACAGAATCATGCTATATCACAGCAGTTCAGAAGCATGTAGGTCTTTACTTCCCCAATTTTTGTTCCCATTGTTGTTAAAAAATGTCTACTCGCAAAAGAACAAAGCAGTTTATTCAGTAAGCTGTCAATACATAAATCCTTTGAATTCACATTAACTTAGCACATAACCATCTTTTCCACTCTAAATATCCTGGAAAAAAAGAAAAATAGATTTAACTTAATTCTGTCTTTGAAATGCATGATGGTCAAATGTGCATAAGGGGAGAAACACTGGAGTAAATCATAAACTAGCAATTACAAAAGAAAGCAGGTATACATAACAGCTGCATAGTTATTACTACAGCAAATCTTGGACGGAAAGGAGAAAAACAAAAACTGGGAAATTAGAACAAAAAAATAATGAACATGCTTTTTAAATTTTGTATTTTTCCAGATAATATTTTTGTCATCCTCAAACAAGCATTATATCTATGCAGTTGTAATTAAAATCAAACATTTGTGCTATGTAAATTGTTCGTAAATACCACCTTAATGCAGCCATTCAAAAAGAACATTATGTTGCATGATTGAAATACTCGTCATGTTTTGTGGATGTAATTTCTTCATTGGTTGTCCCAGCAAAATTGAGAAATTTCCACATTCTGGACATGAGCTGTATTTATTGCAAGCACCGTGCTATATATTTCACAGAAAAGACAGAACCATTTTTCACAACCTTTTCTTCACAGTCATTCAATCATTATTTCAGTTCATGGGATAGTATCCAAACTGGCATGCATTGAGATGTTTTTTTTAAACAACAAAAACGTGACATATCACTATTTTAAGTCAATCATCAAAAGACAATCTTCTGCATGTGCAATTCCTAACAGTGCTAACCTTCTTCAGAAAAAACAATTCTTCTTACTCAGCCTCTAGCAACTGACCTAGTATTATAAACATTCCATCTTCAATAAGTTGACCTAAAGATACAACAGTACAACAAACTTGAAGTAATCTTCAAGTTTCATTAATATTTGTGCATAAGAAATAGAGTATTGGAAAGTTCTATGCCAATAAAAAATGTGGAACTCCAATATAATGTTTTCAATTCCACTGACAGAAAAATCAGCCAAGTAAATGCTCTATGGAAAATAAAAAGTATCAGAAATTATATCAGGAATTATGCACAGAAATAACTATGAAGTTTTCTTAATTTTTTTTTATTTTTTTTTATTTTTGTAAGCTTCATCCCAGGAAATAATAACAATGCTAGGGGTTCCTTTTCAATTATTTAGTCTGATTGACCTAATCTGTACACTCACTGGAAACAGGTGGTGTAAAAACACATCCCAAATGCAAACCTGTGTCTGGCCTGTTACCTCTAAGTGCATATGCTCTGCACAGCTCAGCAACTTACTTTTCACAGTAAATCCAGAAGTACCATCCACATATTAAAAGATCAGGATGAATTTGGTCTTAAACTTCTTTAGATATCTCTCACTCTTTTGTAATCATGGACATACTTTTTTTTTTTTTTTTTTTTTTTTTTTTTTTTTTTTTTATGAGATGCTCCAATCCAAAGTTTGTAAGTATGCAGAGATATATAATAGCACAATGTCCATCATTACAATGCTTAAATCCCATAAATTTCAGTTAATGTAAAATGCAAAATTCATTTCATGAAACTTTTTTCTTTTACATTTTTACAGTTGTATTATTTTTATTACCCACTAGCATGATGCTTTGGGAATTCACTTTAAATATGGAAACCATTCAGTTCTCACTTCTGTCTGTATGGATTTAGCCTAGGAGGTAGGAGAAAAAGAGAAACTGATTCCAGAGTCAGAATTCTCCTGGGAGGAGATGAGCTGTGTTTTCCCAGCTCATGTTTGAGGAGTAGCAAACAGGCTAAGCATAGAGTGACAGACTACTAACTGAAAACGCTACTACTTCACTTCAGAAAAGCAGCTGGGCACGTCATTAATTTTTTACTTATTTATTTATTTTTTTAATAGTCTTCTAAACAGTAGTTACGTAGATAACCTGAGTTAAGGTACTGTTCCAGAAGGCAAAACAATCAAAATCATGAAACAGTAGAAATAATAAACCTGCATATTTAACAGGGAGATATTCAAAGTGTCAAAGTATCTGATTTTTTAAGTATCTTATAGTCCTAACAAAGATACCTTTTATAACTGAAGATTAATTTACATACCGAGTTGCAAATCATTTAAGACTTAGCCCACATTAAAATTATGATTCATTTTTTAAAATGACTCAGCTTTAGATGAAGAAGATTAAACACTAACTTGAGATTGGAATTCAGTGAACCATTTTTCCCATAAATGGAAAACATCAAACATTAGGAAAACTTGCCCTGATCACAGACTTTCTCTATGCTTTCAACCACCCACCCAGAAACATTCTTAGGAAGTTTAAGAACAGAAAAATAAATAACCTAAAAAAAAAAGACATGATAGCATAACATAGGCGTTTTAAAATCACATGTAAAGGCAAATAAGCGCTAGAAAACAATAGCTGGATTACAATTAATTCTCTTATAAATCCAGATATGATTATATAATTTAAAAAAAAAAATATCACAAGTAAGCATCCAGAGTCTTATAACAATCAATTTCATAGCTTATGCATTAAAGTTCCGAAGTCCTAGAGATTTTCTATAACTATAATATAACACAAGGAAAAAAAAAAATCTTTTAATATACAATTTTCTGGCATGACTCAAAAGCATGTCCCAAAGTTGTAAGTTTTTCCCAATATGATACTGCATCCTTCAGCATGTCTGTGTTGCTAAGAGGTTGTGGTGGTTGACAATGAACAATGAGAAATTAGTATTGTAGGTAAGGCTGGAGGCTTGCTGCTTTTATTTCTTAACACAATAGGTCATACTTTATTGATGGCTTAAGAACTAGAAGTCTTTTGAAACAAATTTCACAAAAGAAACACATTTGAATTCACAAGTGGAAAAATGCTCCATTTTCATGTTTCTTGGTCACTATTTTTTGCCCTTTTGTTTTTTTCTTTTCTTTTTTTCTTTGTATTTGATATCTTTATAAAACTTACCGTCACCTTGAAAACAGCTGCCAGGCAATCACAGTCCAATGCTGTAAAGGAGACCTCCCCTTACTTCATATTACCAGCGACTGCAGTAGCACTTACTTAAACTGGAGAATTTGAATGACAAAAACCTCCAGAAAATCACTCTTCTACTGAATTCTTTGATGAGTAATCAGCAAAAAGCTCCTTAGAAACTCAGACAGAACTGGATGAGGTTGCCTAAATAAATATGGTGGCAAACAACTTATGCAATAGGAGATGGATGAAGAGGTACATGGAGAGATAGGGACAGCAGCTACTACTGCAGGGAAGGACAACTGCTGCAGCAGCTGAACTGGGAGCTCCTGCCAAGCAAAAGAGCACAGAATTTTGCCACTGACCCTTACAAACAGCCTCAGTGATGCCTGTTGTTCCTCACCTAAAGATTGGTACATATTTTGAATTTCTTAATGACATTATTAGAAGGAAGATGTATAAATTTTACTCCTTCCTTTGTACTAAATGATGCTTATACAGGCAATCAGACTTATTTATGGAAGAAAAAAAATAAAATGCAAATACTAATAGCACGTGCCAGCATATCTTTAGTCCAAATTAACAAGAAATGTCTACCAAGTCCCATTTCCCCATAGCAGATGTTCAAACAGAAGCACATGGTGAACAACAGAGATTTGGGGGGGTGAGGAAGAGGCTGAATTTTGCCTGCCAGTAGGTTGCAGTTTAGAATGGAAGAAATAAGAAAAGAACAAAAACATACTCCAGGTCTTGAAAGGAGCCGCGGGTAATTGCTCTGGGGACTTAGAATTATTTTGAGGAAAAAAATAAAGCCAAGTATTGCCCACTTTTCTGTATTTTAAAAGCTTTATAATGATCTTATTCAGATTCTCCTTAATTCCTTTGCCATCAAATATTAAGAAAATTAAGGTTGAAGCAATCTGAGACATCCCCATAAAGCAGCTCTGAAAGCAAAGTTCAGTGTTTCAGGGTGCTGTGATGGCTAGGGACACCCTTGAGCCAAGTCTGCAGTTCTCCTGGCAGGATAGGGTCTGGCAGCCGGGGCCTGTCTAGCTACACAAGCCAGGATCAGGAGAGGCTGGAGAACAGCCATTGCCCTAAGTACTGGACATCACTCTGTGAATGGGGATGCACAAAGCCAGGGAGACACATGAGACCATTGGTGGGCCAATTTTTCCAAGGCCAAGGCAGGGCAGGGCTGTGGAGAATCCTCTTGTAGTCACAGGGACATCAACAGAGTTGTTTCAGGAGCTAAAATGGGGTCTTGGACTGCAGGGTGTAGGGAACCTCCAGGGTTCTGGAAGAGGATCTTTAGACTCTCAGAGCCCAGGGGAGGCTGGTCAGGAATAGTCAGGGCTGGTAGTTCCCCCAGGGCATGAGGACAGTGTTCCCTCATCCTAAATTCAAGATGTGAGAACACCATAATACTGCAAGTCATTCTAAAACTCAACTTTGAAAAGCAGTATTTATGCATATAGTGAATATGCCACACTACCCTGCCTTGAGAACAGGGAGGACTATACGCCTCTGGAGATCTCTCCAGTCCTCAGATTTTATCATCTTGTTTGAACCCCAAAACCAATAAAAGCATTCAACAGGCAACTGTTTCCTTTCTCTTTTCTCATTTCCTGCTTATTTATAGCTGGTCACGCTATCTGATACAGCCTTCCAACTCATAAGAACAGTGATGAAATGACTCCCTATTACATTAAATTAAGGAAGTATTGTCATTGACAATATATTTCCATCCCAAACTAACTCTGTAAGTACTAACCGTGTAGCTGGGAAGAATCAGATCATGTTAACTTGAAATCTACCATGTATTATTTCTGATTTTAAGCAGAAATTGGGAAATGGCTTTCATTTCATTTCAGAAAACTTGTTTTCTTTTATTTTTTTAAATAAAAATTTTAGAAACACAATAGTTTATTTCTCTCTGTTATCCAAAATTATTCTCTGTAATATATACTATCTATATTTTGTACTCATTATCTGTTTAACCTTAACAATGGTTTCAAGTGTTATTGAACAGGATTAAGTACATACAGAGTATCCTTACACATCCTGGCTTCACCCCTTCTAGTCACTACTTCTAGTTGGGGATTTGTTTTTGTGGGATTTTTCTCTTCTGCCCTCCTCTGTTTCTTTATGATGTGGCTGTATTAACATCCATTTCGTTAGAAGACATAATTTAAAATATACATCTGGTTCTTCCATTCTTCTGTTGCATGCAAACATATCTTGAAATGGTTTTGTACTCCTGGCTTTGCTTTTTTGTTTTTTTGTTTGTTTGTTTGTTTTTTGCTTTTCGGTCTTTTGAGTTTGTTTGTTTTTTTTAACCATCTTTTTTCTTAGACACATTTCTTGTTTTCAAAGTAGCACATTCAGTTCAATCCTCTTAAAAAGAAAGGTTTTAAGGTTAATGCAATGACAATTCTCAATATCCTATTTACAGAAATTGTATTTCTGAGATTATATTTTAGCTCTGTAGAAAAAGAAGCAGAACTGCTTTCTGGCTTTAACCTCAAAAGATTTTCACCTAAGGCAATCTTCTTAGCATACAATAAATGACCTTCTAAATATAAATGCTAAACTAGGGATGACATTTTAAACAACAAGGAAAAAAAAAATCCAGCTCAATTTTGTTCTGACTTTCAGGTTTCTGATGCATTCACCTTCCATCTCAAGATGTATTTACTACTGAAATGAAATGTTTTCAAAAAACAAGAGCTGCAGATCCTGATGTAACAATTCTCTGCTATTTTTTTTATTATTATTATTATTTTAATCTCAGGAGTAGAAGCCTTAAATTCAAATGCTTATTTAGGCCATAAAACTAGAAGAATTAACACCAGTACAGTTTTCTCTGGATCTTTTCAACCATTACTGAAGAATACAAAGTGATGGTCTTACAAGAATAGCAGTGTGACAAATGTTCAAACAAACTTAGTGAAGTGCAGGTTTTGGCTCTCATCTCATCTCTATAAGGAGATATTTCAGTTTTACAGAGCTGGTAAAGTTGAAAAATATGTTTCAAGCACATGACGTTAATTATTATTTACAAATTTTATTCAAAACATTCATGCTCTTAGTGGTGCATGATCCCACACAAAGCATACTTGGTTCTATATGTTATCTTATTTACAACACTGTAATTTAGCGTTTTAGACTCTTTTAAGCACTTGTATCTTTTCTTTTTTTGTAAGATTTTAAAGCTGCTAATCTTGGTTCAAAGCAGTGCGTTTTTTAAAAACAAGATACTGCTAGAAGTTGTGCCCATACATGGCATTCAGTTTCACAGAGACATTAGATTCCAAGTCACAGTGAATGAGAAAGAAAAAAAATTTCTTTACAGACTACATATATTAAAAATCAAGGTAAAATAAAAATACATAAAATGTTTCCAGGTTAGCAAAAGATGCTATCTGCAAAATGTAACAGAAAACAGACAGAGAAGCATACAAGGCAGCTTTGAGACATTTTATTATTATTCTAAAAGTATCAATGGCAAGTATGATAAGAATTTATTATTTATTCTGTCATTCAAGTCTCCTTTTTTGTTTTTTTTCTAAATCTTGATAATATATATTTACACAACATGATAGTTATTTAATGTGTCAAAATAGTGAGCACATTTCCATGCCATTTCGTATAATCAGCTATTTAAACTGGCAATTGGCACAAGTGACAAAGATGAGTAGAAGAGAATTTAATGGTCTTGCTAGAATTTTTATTAAGCCTATTCTAGGAATTCCACTAAGATATACTTCCATTATTGGCAAGCATGCAAGCTAATATATGTGATCTTCTACTTTTTTTTTTGTTGTTGTTTGGTTTGTATTTTTTTTGTTTGCTTGCCTGTTTGCTTTGTATTATTTGTTGTTGTTGTTGTTTTAGTTTTAATATGACAGTATAATTTTAATGAACTTACAACTACACATTTACTTCTAAGTTTTGTTGTAACACTAGATCATATAAACTGTTAACAACGCAAGACAAACTGATAAGCAAAGCACACAAATCTAGGACCTTCTCCAACACATTTTTTTCCCCAATAAAGCCATCTTTAAATCATTAAGACAAGCAGTTCATCACAATTTTTCTTTGTTTAAAAATTTGCAGTAATTTAATTCTGTTAATTCTTCTGTATTGTTTCCTTGTCTAAACATTGAAGAAGAGATAGAAAAATGACCTCAACTTGCCTCCATTTTGCTCCCAGGTATCTGTATTATCTTGTTTGCCCCATTATTAAGAACTTAAATGATTTCTAATTTGGCAAAAAGTAAAGTCATTGTAAACTAAATGCAGAATTCAGATATTGCTAAAGTGTTTACCGATCAAACTGATTGCATTAGATACATGTGCTGCTACCTTAATAGGATATAAGAAACTATACTGCTGAATAGTTAAAACAATAAATTATAATTCTAATAAAAGGAAGCAAAATCTGCAGTAAAATGTGCAGTAAAATGTGAAAGTACTCTGGAACTAAATTCTGGGATAATATCACTCTCTTAATAACCAGAGACTTGAAGTATAATAAAACATAAATTTGATAAGGAGCTACAAGTTTGTCTTTGTCTTATGTTAGAAAGAATGTGAATTTTCCTATTCCCATTACTACCATAAAGAAACTCAATGTTTATATTTTACCTTCACACATTAACTAAGGTTAATATATGGTTATTTATCTTACAATTGCCACTGTAAACCTGTTCTGGGATGTCTGTTTTATGTTCATGCTCTGAGAAACAAATATGTTTCAAAAACACGTTTAAGTCTTCTAGTTGTAGAGTTCAAAATTTAAAAATTACTGTTTCCATCCATGCCAGCTCTCTGATCAGTTCAGTTAAATGCATCTTTTGCAAAGTTGACAGATTAAATCTTCTTTGTATCAACATTAAATAGTTTTTCCTCTTAACTAACTAGTTTATTTCAGTTTCTCAAGAGTCTTCATGGATGCTATTAATCATAATAACACTAAAACAAAGTAAAAGAGAGAGGGAATATGTATGGACTTCAGAAGAAGAAAAGCTCATATGATTAGTTTATGCTGATTCTTGTTTGGTGTATCTCAGTTCCTTTCCCTTTCAGTATATAAACATTAGACTAAATATACATCTCTAAATTTCATTACATATACATTTTCCACCTTCCCAGACTAATACAAAGGCTCAAATAGAACAAATCATTGCCCACTGAACAATCTAGAAAACAATTTCTTTTTTTGCCAAGGAGACAGCAAGCAAGAATAAATGCTTGCAACATAGTTCACTAATAAAGGCACTCTAAAACCCTATTACAAGGGCTATTTAAACAATATTTTCATGCATTTCCCAGATAAAGTCTTGTAAGAACATTATTCAGGTAAGTAGATCCCTTATGCAAGTTTACAGAGCTCTCTAACCATTTTAAGCAGTAACCATCTTAACTATAGTTTCAGCAGTTTAATAACAAACCACTTGAGTTACTTGCTCTCCAGTAGCTTAGAAGTCAAAGGTCATTTACTCTTTTAACATTTTTTCTGCTATCATTTTATGGACTTTCCTCTTCCACTAATAAAATAAAGAAAAAAGAATAAATAAATAAACATATTTGTTCTAGTCTCTCAGAAGTATCTTTAATTCTAAATTCATTAGAAAAACAGAAGATTTTGTTGTTTTAAAATTCATCTTTCTAGACCTATGACATTACTACCGCATTTTTGAAAGAATGATCATATTTTATTTTTGGGTAATGTATAACAAATCACTTTCAGCACATAACAGTCATAGGGACAATAGCTCTATTTTCTAACAGCACTGTCTTAGGAAAGACTGAGAGGTACTACAGACCCAGACTAGAACACTGATGAAGGACAGTTAAATAAATACATCACAGCGAATGAACAAAAGTAAATAAATAAGGGAAGCCAAGACTAGTAATTACAAAATAAGTTTAATCATTTGACTATGTAGAATGTAGGAAAAAAAAAAATAAATAAAAAAAAATATATGATGACTTTCTAGGGGGAAAAAAGAAAATCAACAGCAACAGTAAATAAGTGAAAAAATAACCCAGTAACCAAGAGACAGCAAACATTAAATGTGCTGGGAAGACCATACTTTATAACACAAATGCACACAGCTTAACTGAATGAAGGATAAAGCAAAGCCCTATGAATTCAAAATATTTGTATAGTATAAGCACCTCTTACTTAACAAATCAAGATTCAACAAGAACTCATTAGCACAAAACATGCACTGCTACAATATGAATTAAAGCAGAAAAAAACTGAACAGAACACTACTCAGCATTAGATAGAAAGAAAATTCTGACGTCCATCTACAGGTTCATAAGAGAATGAAAATTGCCAACTATGAAACTGTACTGAACTACTTAAACCAAAAAGGTCAAAATGGTATTTTACTAAAACTGAATCTGTATGTACACCCAAATTCATATTTAATATAAGGGAAGGTAGAAAGGGAGTCCAAATTTTGTTATCAAAAAACTCATGCAGTTGAAACAAATCATATTGCTTCGGTCTGAAGCCACTGACACATGTTCTTATCACAAGTTACAGTCTGTCAATGAAGACCTTGGTTGCTCGAAGCTTTCCTTCATATACATATATGTACACAATATATACATATTATTCACAAATTATATGTACTTATAACAAATTTTAGTGAGCAATACTACTAAAACCACTGGCTTAACCTGCCTTAACTTCCAAAGGTGAAAAGCTAAGTCTTACACTTGAGGTTTCAAAGGTAGCTAAATTAAACTCGTTGCTGTGTGAGACATTATCACAACATGATTGTAACATGAGCATACTCTGAGTTTAATTTCTGCTTATATATCATGTAACTTAATTTCTTCCTTTTCCAAAGGATCAAGCAGCCCTATGGCAGGTGTATTATAACATGGCATAGTATACAGAGAAATATCTAAAAAAACATATACTTCACTGATTTATTTCACATAAAGGACCACTACAAACGAACATTCACTATGGACAAACACTACACTGATGAAATTGCTACTTTTTATAAAGTAATTCTTGTTATTCATCTGTCACTGTGGTTAGAACATCTTTCAGTGACAAGCTCAAGTACTACCTTATCAAAATTGATTTCCAAATTTCTGTTGCTTTGATTAGGTCTTTTCACTGTTCCTATGCTTATGTCAACAATCAAGTTACAAACAAGCAGTCACTCACCTTTCCAATCCTTAATAGTACAGTCTGGGGAAAAACAATTGGAAGGATACAAACACATTTGCTCAAGTATCTTTTCTCTCAGCTATGTTTCAAACTACAAGAATGTGACCTCAAGGGAAACCTAATGTATATTTCAGAGATAAATTTGATGTAAGATTGATATAAACAATGTAAGCTTGTAGGAATGCTTTATGAACAGTCAGCCTGAAAACACAGAGATTATAAAAACATTAGGTTACTTGACCTAGTTAATTCTGTAAAACACACAGAGTGCTTAATATGTAACAAAATACCAGTAACATGACACAGGCATTCATCATCTTAATGTTGCCATACACAAAAGTCACTGCTGTTGCAATGAACTAAAATCTCTCCCAGGTTCCAGCATTCAAATTTATATCCTTTCCTAATCCATTCTGCCACAGTACACTCACAGATGACAGGATTATTTATTTAATTATAAATGAATCAGTTAACAAGATTTACAGAGATACCTTCCAGAGCATGTTAAGATAATTTCAGCCAAGATCATCTGACAGAAGAAATGATGAAGAAAGGATGAAGGGTTGGTCACCCAAAAGGACAAAAGGAACAGAAGACAAATACAGTTTGGGAAGAGGGAAGGATAGAGGCAAATCAGACTTCAAAAAATAACACAGAAGAAGATAAAACAGTTCTTCTGATAGGCCTTCCTTTCTTTTTCTCCCTCATAATGCAGAAAAGAGTGAAACTAATATAGCTTAAGAGAAAAAGCTCTTAGCAAGGCTATGTCAATTATAAAGATCTAAAAAGCCTAGGAAAATGCTATTTAAGTTTCAAGAGATCTTAACTTTCTTTTGATAATCTAAATTGATGACTCCCTTTCCAGAAAAAGAACATACTGTACAATAAAAGTATGTCATCAAATACTTTATGTCTGAACAAAAAAAAAAACTAGAGCATTCAGAAGAAGTAAATTATAGTCACAAGCAGAACCTTATCTTTTCCCAAGTTTTTGTATTCATCATTAACTTGCAGCTCAACATTCAGGCTGTCTTTTAAGTCTGATTTAAAAATTAATTAATAATCAATAATTTAATAATAATTTAATAAAATAGTTTGCTGTAAGGAAAGAAGAGGAAAAAATAGGAGGATTTGTCATTAATTGGCTTAGAAAAATGTGGAACAGAGGAATCAAAAGGGAGCTATATTCCAAGTGAATAAAATGCAAATAATCTGTCAGCTGCTTGTGGAGATCAAGCTGATTAGAAATATATTGCCATGCTCCAGGAAAAATAAAATAAATAAATAAGTAAATAAATAAATAAATAAATATTTTTTTAAGGGGGGAGGGGGCTAAAAATAAAAGGAGGAGGAAGAAGAACATTGGTAGATTTAGTACAGGACAGTGGAGACAGCAAAGAAAAGACAAAAATTAGACTTCATGGACTTCAGAGCTGTTTAGGAGGTTTGTCAAAGGTTGATGAAAAAGACTTCTTTGATTTTTCCTATTCTTTCTAAGCTGGAGTCTGTTTTATACTTCATTTTAGAAATACAACAGCAATAAATTTCAATATTTCTTTTGCATAAAGGCTATTCTAGGACATCCTAATGCAAGGAATCTATTCCTGGAAGGGAAAAAAAAAAAAAAATTACCATAAATACAGCATTGGAAGTCTTGAAGCCTGCTGAGTACGTGGTAAATGCTCTACACAGTAGACAGTATAGTATGAAAAGATCAAAGACATATATTGAGACGTTTTATCTCAAGTAAAGATAATTTAGCATCAATGGAGATGAGCTGAGAAGGTAAAAAATGGCTTTCCTTAAGCTGTGGTGCCACACTTTAATAGAAACTACAAGGTTTTAAATACCAGTGAATAGACAAACTAGTAAAAAAAATACTGTTTCCCCAAAGATAAAATTAATAGCAAATATAGGATATGCCATTTTTGTTCACTATTTACAATGATCCCAGCTAAGCTATTCCCATGTTTCATAGCCCCAGCCCTCCAGTGTTTCTAACAGATTTGACTTACTTCTGTTTTAAACTCTTCTCTCATACTGTGTGCACTTAGTGAAGTAGAGCTCATCCCAGACTGTGCATTAAGAAAATGACAGAGAGTAAATGACTTACTGGCTTTCAATGTCTGAGATCATCACTTTGAGATAAGTCATGTAATAAAGACACCGTCTCCTAAAAATCGTGACGCACAGTACTCGGCACCATTAAGAAATATGCCACATCCTTGTCAGAATACCTCAAGCTTGATGTTACTCACAGGGCGCTAATCAGATAATCCGTAAGTCACACTAAAATGAAGAACATATGATTTACACTCCTTTACTGCATATTCTAACAAACTCTAAGTCCAAAGAAAAAAAAAAAAAAGCAAGATATGAACACAAATAAAATGGCTAGACAATACGGTAAATTATTTTAGGCAATTAAGCAAAGGTTAAAATTGTTTCCCTAAGGCAACTTCAAATAAATTATCTAAAGAAAAAATCTGTGTTGAATTTACTTATACTAAAATGTCACATTTAAGATTGTGCAAACTTCTTGCTTTTGCCCCATTCAAACAACCTGAAAAAAAAAAAAATTAGAAATATTATTTGTTATAAAACAAAATATCCTAAATGCTTCAGTTGATAACAAATCACAGTGAGGTTAATATTCATAATGCACCTTTGACAACTGAATTTCACTTTTTTTTTTTTTTTAAATAAAATACTGATATATTTAATTCTGTAAATGCCCAAATGAAATGCTTCAAAAGGAACAACACATTTTGTTTCATGAAAATAATTTTCTGTTCTGTATGCCCACAAAGGGCACTATTATGTAAAGCCACCCTGCTTGGCTTGAATTGGACCCAGAGGAACTCTAAAGCTCCCAAAATAAACTGAAAAGAGACTCCAGCAGCACTTGGTGGGAGTTTAGCACTGGTTGATAGTTTAGGAATCATTACACCACACTGCAAGGTGCAGAACAAACATGATGTTTCCCTGGGAAATGCCAAAGCAGCCTTTTATTCTTGTAAGACGATAGAAGTCAAGGTCCACAACACAGATATGCACAATGTTTTGGAACAACATGGGATCTCAGTTTCATTCATCACCTTGCCAAGCTGAGTCAGAGAAAAGACCTTAAGCAGAAGTGGCAAACTGCTTTACTGGGGACTGAACACACACTTCTGCAAGATGGCAGGACAGGAATCCTGGCAGAGGATACGAGAAAATGGGAACACCTGTCTGAAATAGGAAGGAGAATAGCTGCCAGTTGCTGGTGGGAGTGTGAACCAGAAGCTTACAGCCTGCAGGCAGCAGGAGCTTCTCCAAAGCTCTGCAGGGCAACATGGCTGTCATTCACTCTGCATACAGAAAATACACAGTTTTCTTGCTATCAGAATTCAAGTAATTCCTTGGAAACTTTAATCACAAATGCAACAATGTGTATCATATGGAGTTAATTCTAACCATGGAAAAGCTGGAAAATCAGAATGAAGGCTTCAATTCAGCCTGCTGTGTACCCTGTGAGTACTTTGCAAAGCTCAAGAACTGACTTCTGTCCAACTTTCAAGGGAACAGCTATCATTTCAGTTGTTAAAAAGCTTTCATGTGATTTAGGACATAACTGATTAAAGATTTGATTATACAGTATTACTTCTTCCCTCTCTGAGAATACAGAAAGCAAATCCCTCCATTCCAGGAATAGCGTATGCTTATTTTTCTATTCTCACCTTACCCACCTTACCTTTGCCATGGCTCCAAAACTGTCTCTATTCCAAATCTCAAAAAACAAACAAACAAACAAAAAAAAACCCTTGATATTTTCATGCATATTACCTTGCCTACCAGTAACCTTTCCTCTTTGCCAATATTTTCATTCTGTTTTATCCAAAATTCTGCAATCTTCATGTCTGCCATTGTCTTTTTCACTTGTGACTCTCAACTGTCTTTTACTCCTGATGATTATTATACAGCCTGGATACTCAAAATCTTTTTAATTTAAACAAGCACCTAGAAAAATCTGCCCCCTTGTTCACTGTCTCCAAGTTTTGGCTCACTGTTAAAAGAAAAGGATCCATGTCATTTTAAAGATGAAGTGTTCTCTAAGATCAGAAGATAGAGAAGAGTGATAAAATGAAATCAGATTGTCTTTTCAGAAGAAATATTGATAATAAATTATTTCAGAGAGAACAACGATGCATTTCCTGCAGTAATTAATGGTGTGTAACAATAAATAAATTATAAGTCTGGAAGACTTGAGATGAATTTTTTCTCTCTCTCTTTTTTTTTTTTTTTTTAAATAAGAAAAAAAAAAAATCAAAAGAAAAAAGAAAAACCAAACAACACCAAAACCAGACTTATACAAAATGATTACAAAGTTGTAAAAATGTTACATGAATTTACAGACCTGATAATAAAGATGGACCAGAATCTTTCACATTCCCTTAAAATGACTATCTGAATCACTCAAAAAATAAATAAACTTTATGTCAACAACAACAAAAAAAGAACAGTTTAAGAAGACGCAGATAGCTGTGATAGCAAACTGCTATCCAAACTATGGAAGATCATTTGGCACATGGTAGTACCCAGTTTTTAAAAAGTACCTTCCATCGCTAAAATTACTCATCCTAAGCTGCTAGAACTTTACTTAAAACCAAGTATCTATAGTAAAAATAAATAAATAAAAAAAAAAGTAACAATCTAGCTTTGAATGAAATATGTATGTTAAGAAAATCAATCTTTCATAATGATATGGAAGACTATTATTGACAGTCAAAGATCTGCAGAAGTGGGAATCCCTGCTGGTGAAGTATTGCTTCATGAAAGATTAAGACGAGACTGTCATGCTGCATAAACACTATAAACACTAAAAACTGACTAAGGAAAGAAAAATACATAATTAACAGAAATCTACTTTGAAATAGGATTTTGTTTCTTTTTCATTTTTTTGAAAGAGATGAGTGGGTTTTCTTGTTTGTTCGTTTTAAGCAGGAATGACTATTTCTTTCCTGTGATAACTTACCAGGTGGGAGAAATAGGGAATATAATTCATTTCTTTCACAAACTTACAAAGAAAATAACAGCCAGTAGCTTTTGTTTACTTAGCATTTACATTTACAATTGTCAAAGAAGAATTCAAGACAACGTTTGTGGAAACGACTGAGCAGATACACACAAGTGTATAATAAAACAATGCAAAAAATCAAGACATTGCAGATTCTCACCCTTTTAAGGTGAGAACTGTGGGGATACAGCTTTTTTTTTTAATTTTTATTACCACTCTATTTTTGAAGGTATAGATGTTAGAGTATGTAGACTGTAAAAAGCTTGGACTAAACACTAAAATGCTACTACAGTCAAGTTCATAGTGATATGTTGGCATTCTGAATAAGAGAAGCACTTATAAACAAATAAATAAATAAATAGATCTCAACTGCTTTTACTCACAAGACTAATCACAATTAAAAAGCCTCACAGAGTCTGTCTTAACCACCACCTCAGAACACTGCATGTACCAACTCTCTGGCACTGTTCTTTGTGCAACAACCAGCAGCAAGTAAATGCAAACTTATCATTGGATTCAGTGCATCGCTGCTTGACTTCTGAGGGGAAATAGAAGGAGAAAACATGGAAAGGAACAACACTGTGTACATTCAATATAAGATGTGAAGTGGGCACAGCTCTCAAATATCATTGTAGTTCTTGTATATCTTGTATAGAACAAAACCTAAAGTATTTATCAACTGGCAAGTTTAACATATAAAAATACAGCAGCATCATACACTCCTTATTTGTTAACCTGAGCTGTTAAAAGTGCAACTTTCTAAAAGAAGCAACACAATACTCAAGGAAGTCTGACTGAGTCAGCTTCAAGCCAAAGACTTTCTGTAGTGCAAAGACAATATTGCTAGTTTCCACTGAAATAATAAAATGGAGATGTGATTGTTAGGCAACCACTGTGTTCAATTATGCAAAATTTATTACTGGTATTTAATGTTCAAACAGACACCGAACACATATTAACATATTTGTGCCTGGAACTCATATACAACTTTTCAAATGCATGCCTCCCAGGGACAGGATACTACGCTGTAAAGATAGCTGGATTATTTACTGGATCATTTATTTAGTTCTGTTAGCCCAAGACACTACATTGGTTTTCTGGATAGCTAAGAAAATGGGGCTAGAAAAGGAGAAAAATAAGAAACTGGTTTTTATGAAAGTTGTTAGTGGGAGAAAACCAAGAAATTTAAAGCAAAGAAATTTAATGTACTCTTGACGTGACAGAATTGTATAATTGTAGTATTAACAGATTAAGCTTCCATTGTGTAGACAGAGCTTCAAAGTATCTGTCTTAAGGGCAGAGCCTGCCTTGGAGAGCTTGCAATTTAAACAGCAGCTCAGTGGACCTCCTGTACAGTCAGTCATTTCATCCCTGGCGTGCTATTAGAAGCCACTGCCACTCTGGCACTCATTTATTGAAACCTAATTAAAAAATAAATAAATAAATAAAAATTCAGTGTGTGCTTTAATTTAATAATACAGTTACACCAGGTAATATTTCAGAAAATTGCTTTTGCGCAATTTGGGACAATTTGATGACAATTGTCATTCTGTCTATGGATCCACCAAACTGCTTGAATCCTCTTCAGGCACTAATAATTTTTTAAAAATATGGACACATCAGATATTGTTTGGAGATACTGTGACTATCCCTGGAGGTACCACATGTTAGAAAGACTGCACAAATAGAGTTTGGGCTTGAAGACAATGTGATAATATCCATTGTGTTTGAAGTAAAATATAAAAAATATGTTTCTAGAGTTGAAACAAATAGGTCATTATTCCTTTCCCTATTATTAAATTCCTAATTAACTTACAAATTATGTACAAAAATAATTCTGAATGAACAATATTTTGCTATTTACTATATAAGAGGATCCTAAAGGGAATGCAAGTGGCATATTTCAAATTCCAACTTGAGCACTAACTCGGACAAAATTAGCTTAATAAGTAGTTAAGCTTTAGAATTCAAAATAATATCACTTGAGCACATTCTCACAGACATAAATATTTATTTGTTAAAAAATGAAATAAAATAAAACCAAAAATATTCTTGTATGGAGTATTTTAAGTTAAAGCTTGGCTAGCTACTAGTATTCTACTTGAATTCTCTTCTACCTGTCCTAGGTCATTTCTCTGCCTCACAATTTGATTTTCATTAAAAAATAATTATCATTTGTACAAAATAATTATCATTTGTATGACCAAACAATCAAACATCGAATAAGAACTTCCAAAATCAAGCTTTTGGGACAGAGCTTTGTTTTGGTTCCCCTTTACCATTATGAGACTTTAAAAGCCTATTTTCATTTTGTCCTAATCATTCCATTCTGAGATCTGTTCTGTTCCTTTCCTTAACTCACTCAATGCAATGCTGCAATAACAGCACAGATCCATATAATTTGATCTACCAAAAATGGAAGGCTGAAACTTTTGTCTTTTTTTCCCTTCCTTGGCTTAAATTTTCAACTCCTTCAATAATTTTATCACCTCTTCAGGGCTTCTTCTTAATCACAAGAATCCTGAATTGTCCTATGTTCATGCTACTAAAATAGTACAGTTACCATCTCCTTGAAACTTTAGCCTGAAACTACAGTAATGTACTTCAGAATCAAATTTGGGTAATTTAGTGCTCTGGCTGATCTATCTTCCATGTTTCATGCTGCTGACTCGTTTTCATTGCATCTCTTCAACTTCCTTTCATCATCTCTAGTATCACTTAATAATTTCTTCAACTCAATAGTGCATTCAACTTCAATAGTGCCTATTCAGCACTGAAGGATCTCTCTTCAATGAACTTCTCAGACATATACTCAGTACATAAACTGAGTGCTCCCATCTCTTCCCACAACTGTATAAAATTTTCACTGTTTGCTTCCATTCATTTCAACCTCTGTTGATCAAGAACCTGTATATTTTATACAGTATCTTCTTTCTTCCAAAGCAGTGATGTCAGTAATCTGATCTGATACAGATAGGGATGATAGATTCTGTTCCCCCCTGCTGGAGTGACTTTCAAGCATAAATAAAGTATTAAATGCAGAACTAGTCCTCTGTTAAAATGAATAAACACCTAATGAATCATTTTAATATTATTCAGAATGTCTTCATGCATGAAAACATCTGATCTATTACTGGGCCATTTAATAAATTTTAGTAAATATGCTCTTCAAAACAAATTTGTTATCAATAATTACTGCTACAATTAGTTGGAGTGCCTTTAGAGTGCAAACTGTTTATAATCATCATTTCAAAAATAAAATTAAGAATTATTCTTTTCAGAAACTATGAAAAAAATGTTATCTTGGAATTTAATCACAAATGGCTTCCTCAGTATTCCACACAAGCTTTAAAAAAAAAAAAATAAATAAAAAAATAAAAAATTGTAAAACCCCACTAAACTTGAGGTTTCTAAAAACAAATGTAGTAGTCAATAATGTCCTCAAAAAGCTATTAAATTCTGCAGTGCAGATACAAAACCATGCAGTGACACTCCATAACACTCAGTAATAATCTTCCAAGACCACACAAAAACACAACATATTTTCAGTGCTTAAAAATACAACAATGTAAACATACATAATTAAAAGCACATTTAACGTCCAGTTTTGCTTCCTTAATTAGTGGAATACAACTCAGAAAAATTCAGCACAGGGCTCTTCATCCCCAGCAAAATGAACAGGGAGAGAGATTGAGAGACACCATTAGGAAGCCCCAAATCTAGTTTTTTTGGGTTTTTTTTTTGTTTGTTTGTTTTTGTTGTTGTTGTTGTTGTTTGTTTGTTTAAAAAAAAAAACCCAACAAGATTCTATCTTCCATTTTGAATCATCAATAGCAACTTTTCTCATGTTTTCAAGAAAAACAGAGAAGAATGTTTTGACTTCTTCCATCAGAAATCCATAAAAGGCAGAACAGCATAAGCAATAACAACTATGTATGATTTTTTCAGTGTATGAGCTGCTCTCCCCTTCTTTTTGTAGGCATAATGCTTTGCTGGGCTGAGGGAAGCCCCACAATCTCTTGGTTCTTTGAATTTTAATTCCATAAAAGCAAAGAGGGATTATCCCCTCTCATAAAGCTACTTTTTCAGTCTGCCTGATGAGTCATGGATTGTAATCATTTATACTTTCACGCTTTTGTGCAGCACAAGAACTAAAAATACACGCTTTTACTGAGAGCTGAGATTCAGCCATGTGACTCCATAATTAGTTCATTCTCCACTCTTTGTTTTTTCAGAGCTTGGTTAACTAGAATCCTCTGTTTGTGACATCAGAACCATTTCCACAGCAACCAAAAGAATTAACCCCCAAATCTTTGTAATAGGAAATAAGCAATAGGAACAGACAAACTTTTAGACACAAAAGATGCTAACTGTTTACATACAAATGTCCTTGGAAACAATGAAACCATAATGAAAATAAATATGAAAGATACATAGAAACACGGGAAATACAACAAAGGCATAATAAATGCTTGTACCTTTTACAGCATATAAATACACATTCAGTAACTTTATGACTGTCTGTCATATTTGTAATAACCACAATGTGTGTTTAAAGCCAATAAAAGCTGATGCTGCAACAATGAGTCTTAATGGCAGTGTTTATCTTTTTAGCTTCTATTTTAGAAAGAAATCACTATTTTTGTCAAAGAAAAGAGAAACCAAGGTGAGTTGACACCCTTTGCATTTCAGGATTCTAGAAAGAATGTGCCACCTCCTGTCACCACATGCCATGGGATTTCACTTCTGCAGAAACTTGAGAACTAGGATTTGTTTGGACTTCATAGGAACACTTTCAATTTGCTTCTTGCAAAGATACCTTTGAAAATGGAAACAATCACTGATGCACCATTCCCTTCTACTGCAACAAAGGCCAGCACCTGGAAGTCTGACTATATTAAGAATGGTGGATTTATCGGCATCTCTAAGAGTAAACACAAGCCTGTTAGCAGTGACAAGGCTAGAGCTCTGACAGTCTTCATTCTTATACGCTTACCCAGCACTTCTGGCAAGTAAACTGGCATCTCCTAGTGAGGCAACCAGGTGCACCTGATGAAGAAACAGCATCCTATTCATCACATATTTAGCATGGCCAGAGACTCTGCATGCTCAAATTATGGGTTTCTAAACAGTCCCTTCTGCAATATTTTCTCTATGGAATCTGGGACCACTGCAGTCTTACAGTCTCTGAGTAAACTTTAAAAGAACCTTATTTCCTCCGCTTTTACTAACAGCAGAAAGTTCATACTCCTAAAACCTAGTACTTGGGGCAAAAATAATCTCAGTAATTACTAGCAATTTTTTCTCTACCCTTTAAAAACAATATAAAATAGTTGTTTTCAGCAATCTGTATTCTTTGATGTGGCCTAGTCCTTCATTATGACTAGCAGAAGCCAATGCAGTGCCAGAAGCCTGGGATCCTCTGAGGGACTGGGTAATTGCCCAGAGCTTTCAGCACTGCTGGTGGCCATCTGCCACATGTATGAAGTTCCCTGCAGGTTATCATTTATACCCATTGTAAAAGAAAATATTTTCCATCTGTGAGGGCCACAGAATTAAACCCACCCAAAAGTGTCTGGCAGTTTAAGTCTTGATCAAATCTTCTGTTGGCCTTTGCCTTTCTCATCAGAAATCTTTTTTACAAGTTCTTCCTCCTGTTGCCCTACAATATTCTTACACGGTTTAGTTCCGACAGTAGCTATTGATGGTATACAAAAAGAAGCAGCAACTGCTGACGTTGTTCCTGTTCTCATAGCCATTTCAGTAACAATCCAACATCTATATCTTCAGGCTGTGATAGCTTGCCCAAGTTCTCCTCTACCAGCCTGGGAAAAAAAAAACACTGACAAAAATTTTGCAAAAAGCCTTTTTCAGGCTTAGTCCTCAGGGCGCATTTTGTTGACAAATTCAAAAGGACTAGAAAAAACAAAGCTATTTTCCCCAGAGTATACGCCAGAGCTCAGAGGCTTTTTCCTTTGCCTTTCTTTGCTTACTAAAGGAAGGACTTCTTTCTTCTAAAGCCCAGCTAAATCATGAAGCAGTCTCACTTTAACTATTTTTAATCTCTGTAATTTGGACTATAACAACATGAATTTACTAAAATTCTTCTAACTGATAATACAATAACAAACAAACAAAAACAAACAAACAAAAATTCAGCACCTCCTAACTGATAGAATTTACCCTACAGGTAATAATTACAGTGAAACTACTCATGGCTTCTTTCTAATGTCCCTATATTTTACGCTGCTAGTACAGAACTGTGCATATATCTGGTACTGTATATTTCAGAAGAAACAATCTCTGCCTCATAAATCTTTGCATTAAACATCTAATCCTATATCTACCTTATCCTATATACTTTTAGATTTTTATGCAAAAATACTGTACATCTTCTCACCTTCTTTCCCATAAGTAAACCTGATCATGAAATCTAAAGGAAAAAAATTATCTTCTTTGTAAGTGTACTTCCATTAGTGTATATATATTTGGCATAGGCAAAATTATTATTACATAATGAGCAGTTATCTCAGTTCTCATTTTCTCTTCTGAGGTAATAAAACTAAGTAAAGACCTACTGTTCTTCAGAAAGGAGTAAAGAGAAGTAACTGTCCTTGGGAATTATTCTTAAAAAAATACACACACACACACACACAAAAAAAAAAAAAAGCTAACAACCCACACACATGCAAACTAACTGCAAAGTGACAAGTATTAATTAATACGCTCTTTTAATTCTACAAAGACATTTTTCTACATTTTAAAGTAATAGTTAAAACATTTGCAAAACTCATTTGAAGTACCAAATTCTTATTTGAAGAAAGGTCTTAAACTGTGAATATAAAGTTGACTCAGATTGATCTGAAAAATAATTCTGTATAATGAAATTATCATCATAGTATCATAGTATTGTGCAAGTTGGAAGGGACCTTAGAGATCATCGAGTCCAACTCCCGGGATTCGAGCCCTCTGTGTAGCAGAGCGGCACTTCTACCCCCTGCTCCACAGAGGGGATTCGAACCCGGGCCCCCTGGTGTTGCAGACGGGAATTCTACCGCTGCGCCACAGATATTCCTTGGATTGTGAAAATATCACCTTTTAACACGACATTATACTTAATTGTAACAACAGTGAATTAGTTTGTTGTGAAGATGTTAACTAACTGGAAGATGTTTACGCACTACCAAGTTCCAAGTGTTGCTTAGAGAGAAAGTATAGAATGTTCTGTCACCAGGGCCAATTGGTAAAGAATCCATATGCTCCTTTGCTGTTCAGTTACATTTAAGGATACCGATAAGACATCAAAGAGATTATCTGCATACAGAAGTAGAAGAAAGGATACCGTGGAGTTCACAGAAGAACTGGAAGACAAACTACACTAAAAACTAAGTAATAAACTAGTAATTATACTAATAACTATGCTAATAATGCTAATACACAGAAAAAGGCAAACTCTTTTTACAAAGAGCGCTTTCTGGGAGGATAGGCACATAACATGCAGGATACTGACTCCTCCCTGGAAATAAGTGAGCAAATATTTTTAACCAAATTTACATACATCCCAAATAAATAATAACAAAATACATTATTTGCTTAAAGCTTCCTAATGATATGTAAAGCACTTGAGCATGCACTCTCTTTGGACTTAATTATATAAGGTAACTGTTTTGAATTAATTATAGTAGATGCTGTTAATCACCCACCTAGTACAAACATTTAGTATTCAATCACAGCAACAGAATACAGAGGTAAACTCTGAATTCTACCCACAGAGCTCTGGTTAATCATCAAGTCATGGAATGGTTTGGATTGGAATGAACCTTAACAATCATCTAGTTGCTTCCTCCATCATGGGGGCTTGCTCAGGACCCCACACAACTTTGCCTTAAACACTTCCAGGGATGGGACATCCACAACTTGTCTGGGCAGCCTGTGATAGTGCCTCACCAATCTCTGAGTACATAATGTCCTCCCTAACATCTAACCTAAATCTCTCCTCTTCTTAGTTTAAAGTCATTCCGCTTGTCCTTTCACTGTTAGCTCATATAAAAAGTCTGTCACCATCTTACTCATAAGTTCTTTGCAGTTATTGGAAAGCTGCAATGAGGTCACCCTGGAGCCTTCTCTTCTCCAGGCTGAACAAGCCCACCTCCCTCAGCCCTCACGGGAGAGATGCTCCAGTCCTTTGATTATTCTTGTGGCCATTCTCTGGACCTGCTTCAATATTCCTCTTGTGACAGGATCCCCATACCTAAAAGCAATACTGCAGAGGGGCCCTCATGAAAGCGGAGCAACGGAATACAATTATTACTTCCCTCACCCTATTTTGATGTAGTCTCGTCTAACATGCTCCTCTCTAACAGTTTGCTTAAGTATCTTTTCATGTTTTCTTTTAATTTAGTCCTTATCATCCAGAGTTATTACTTTTTATTTGCATACCAAAATGCATGTACACTAATATAGATATCAGAAAAACTCTAATATGCTTCAGTCTTATGATGTGTTTTATTATCAAATATATGCACATATTGAGCTCAGAGATTTAAAAAATCCAATATATGTTTTTACAGTAAATTTAAGAAAACAATTCTGTTAATATTCCAGTTAGTTGTACAACAGTAACTCTGGCCCTAGTGACCTCATTAAGTAGATATGATTGTCTGCCACTAACAATATGATCTAAAAGTGGCTGACATCCCAAGTGATAGGTATTTGACAGACTATATTTTGTAAATTGAAGAAACAGTATGTGCCAAAAACTTCCAAAGTTAATATCATATTGTAATTCAGGTTAAGGTTTATAAAGTAAGGCACTTACACCAAACTAAATGAAAAGCTGAGCAAATGACAATACAAGTTATCAGCAAGTGAATGAAAAGGGAATCCTTGATGTATTTTCCCTACTGAATTTCCCAGTGCTTTGAAGAAACCTACTCCTAAGCACAAGGCAAGGCAAGGCTGAGGACTGATAAGCAAGTCTTTTTGGTCTCAATGCATCTCCCACAAGTCCTTATGGCACTGATAATCTCTCCTTATTGCAAGCAACTCCAAAACATTTTTGGTACTACAGAGTATTTTATTTCAGAAACCAGAAACCTCATCTAGTCTTCTCATTTCTTTTAAAACTTTTAATGAACAAGTCACACAATTGCTCAACTTCACAATGAAGTGTGAATAATCACCAATTCCAGACAAACTCTGGAATTTGATAATATTTATTTCACTCTCTTGCCATGTTTAACAAAAATAAAAATAATGGAGTTTCAAAGCAATTATATATTCAGACTTCATAAGTCACAAATAGTTTAACTACTATAAAGTAATAAGATATGTATTGTCACAATCTTTCATACCTCTGTAAGTTAGATAAAAATGTAACCAACTCAAAAATGCTAAATCCAACTTATTTTAATGAAATTGTATTTTTAACTATTAACTATATATTTAAAGATACTGTTATTCAGATATTTAAGAGAATTAACTGGGACAGATCACAAATACAAAACCTGGCCCATATCTCACTTGTATTACCTTGGAATTATATATCAACCCTTATATACCATTAGCATTTTTCAACCTAATTATCTCAAGCATTTAACTATTTATGCATGGAGAAATTGCAGCTACATACAACTAGAAGCTTCCTATTCCAGACAGCCAAGGAAGGTTGATACAGTACAGTTCAAGGACACCACATCTTCATTTCACATATAAACACAAATTCGAACACAAATAATCCAAACAATTTTGTCGATCACTTTATCTTGATATTAACAGCTCTTCTAGAAAAGCAATGATTTTATGGTTATTCTGTTAGGTTACTAAACTGATACAATTAAGTAGATGTCATGTTGCCACAGGCAGAAAAAAAATACTCTTGAACATATCTAGCTCAACTTCTACCAGACTTTACAAAGTTCCACTTAAATCCAACTTCTCATGTTTAGTATTTTGTCCTCTAAGCATGTAATTCTGAGCTATTACCTGGGAAGTAAAATGATGTAAAAATATATTTTAGAAAGTACTTACATTCTGCATATTTCTGAAGCTGAGAGAACTCTCCAGGACTAAGGTTAAGCCACTTCTCCTGGCTCGTCATAATGGCAGTAATAGTCCTTGTTAATATCAGAAAAGCATCCCACTTGACCCAGCTGACACAAACTCCAAGATTTGCAGTTTCAGTTCACAGTGCTTGAAGACTTGATAGACGGCATCAGTCAGAAGCCTTTGATGCTATGAATTGTTTCCAATTTGTTGGTTCAGCAGTGAGTTACAGCACTGTTAAAAAAAGGTCAAATGTAAGTCTAAATACCAGATCTAGAACACGACTAATTACAACTGAAAAATATCTTGTCATAACAACTCTGTCACAAAATTTGTCCATAAAATATTTATCCATATTTAGTCTTACATGCATATGCAAATTTTATTTTTATAATTTCAATTCCTCATGTCCAGCACTAATAATCAAATATTATCATACTGATCAAATTGCATCCAAACACCTTCTGTGAGTATGTTTCTGTTTCAGTAATATCTAGAGACACTACCTACCAGTAAAATTAGATCTTTAAAATTTTAAAATGGGACTCAGGTAATTAGGTTTGTATTCAGTTCTGTTGTTGCACAGTACTATGTGGTTTCATCAAAAACACTCTAAAGCTTCTATCTCACAGTGTCAAAATGAAAATAATTTTATTTAGCAACATGGTGGGAAAATCATGAAAGCTATTTAAATATTAACTGTTCTAACAAAATTGTAGGGGGTTGATTTTTTGGATCTGTCACAACATTGCAGAACTCACTAGTGAAAAATCAAATGTAACGAACTGGCATTGTTGCAAATTAGTTCAGACAAAAAGAACAAATTCTGGGTTTCAACTCATTTCAGTTTTAACCACTGTACAGCAGATGTTACAAAGGCAATGCATTACCAACACTGCTCCTTGCACAACAGGTAGGAGGATACTTTTCATATAATTTTAGCTTTCTGGTCATCAGGCATCTCACCCAAGGTTGTCACCTAGAAATCTCTCTTTAATCAGCAGAAAGAGAACGGCAACCTAGACCAGCAATTAATCCCTCCAGTTTCAACATAATCTTAAGATGTGATGAATTGCTTCTTGCAGTATTTATCTTTCTCTATTGATTGCAGAAGTTGCCTAGATGACAAGTTTAGACTAGAAAGCTAATTTTAGACCATAAATGGTATCTCTTTATGTGCCTAGCAAGGGTGTAATTTCCAGGGGTCAAATTACAAAAAGAGCAAAGGAAAAAAATCAAACCAGAAGACACTGACATAATAACAGTTTAAAGGAAGAAAAAGCTGGAAGTGAAAAAAGGCACAGATTTTCAGCCTGAGGTGGCAGAGGGAAGAAATCAAAATAAAAACTAGAGAAGCTAGGAACAGAAACATATGTAAAACAAACAAACTACCCCTTTACTCAATGATGGGCAATTTTTTTTTTTTTTTTCCCCTTCCTTGTCTCATCTATATATATATATTTCTGGACAAAGAAATCCGGGAAGAAAGAAATCTTAGTCCCTAAGCCTTTTGGTCACAACAACCCCAGGCAACCCTACAGGCTTGGGGAAGTGTGGCCGGAAAGCTCCCAGATGGAAGGGGACCTTGGTGTGCTGATGGACAGTTGGCTGAATATGAGCCAGCAGTGTGCCCGGGTGGCCAAGAAGGCCAATGGCATCCTGGCTTGTATCAAGAATGGTGTGGTGAGCAGGACTAAGGAAGTCATCCTGCCCCTGTACTCGGCATTGGTGAGGCCTCACCTCGAGTATGGTGTCCAGTTTTGGGCACCTCAGCACAAGAAAGATATGGAGGTACTGGAGCAGGTCCAGAGAAGGGCAACGAGGCTTGTTAAGGGCTTGGAGAATCAGCCCTATGAGGAGAGGCTAAGGAAGCTGGGGCTGTTTAGTCTAAGGAAGAGGAGGCTGAGGGGAGACCTTATCGCTCTCTTCCAGTACCTGAAAGGTTCTTACAGTGAGAGTGGGGCAGGTCTCTTCTCACTAGTGACATGTGACAGGACAAGGGGAAATGGCTATTAGGAAGAACTTCTTTACAGAAAGGGTGGTTAGGTACTGGAATGGGCTCCCCAGGGAGGTGGTTGAATCGCCATCCCTGGATGTGTTTAAGAGCCGTTTGGATGTGGTACTCAGGGATATGATTTAGCAGAGGTAGAGGGTTTTTTTGTTTGTTTGTTTGTTTGTTTGTTTTTTTAGAGATAGGGTACTGGTTAGGCTGCAGTTGGACTTGATGATCTTCAAGGTCTTTTCCAACCTGGGTAATTCTATGATTCTATGATGATTCCATCGCTCTCAGGCTCTTCTTGGTGAATAACTTGGGTACATACACTGGTATTACCAGAAAGTAACATCATCCAAACACAATATCAGATGTATACAACCTATTAGGCAGCTGCCTTGTCTTTTTAAAGTTAAAATCAGAGGAAATTTCTATGCTCTTCACTTCCTCAATTTGGAATAAAACATATGGATATGTTAGAAGACAAATCTAGAGACAAACAAAACAAAAAACAAACAAAAAAAAACTAATAGGATCATTGAGATTGGGATGAAAAGATAATATAAGGACAAAATTGGCTGAGGAAAGCTCATCAATTCTCAAATATCAGTGGATCATCACTCAGTGTCAGGAAAAGGGTAATAACTACCAAAGATGAAAGTGACATACAATCAAAAAAGCTTAACATTCTGTCTTGACAGCCTCAGTCCTCTTATTTAAGAGAATAGAATATAATAATGGTAAACACAGAATTTTTAATCAAATTAGAAATGTTTCATTTCTGAAATGTTAGTAGATTACATTGAAGACAATTTTATTTATTTAAACATTTTTTTTGTATTCTTGACAGCTGAGCAGGTTTTAGTTAAAATGCCTTTATATTTGAATTATTGATTTAACAGATTCAAAATTTTTTTACCACAATTCCATCTGAAGCTTAATCACCTGAAAAAATAAACACTGTTGAATGCTGTACATCTAGATATTATCTTGGTTATTTAAAATCAGCTTAAGCATCTTATCATTAGAATTGCTATGACTAGAAAGGTAATAACTGCTGTGGGTCCCAAATGGATCAGTCTGTTTACACGTAATATCTTTTGGTCTATAGGGATTGTTATGTCTACAGCTCATGGGAAAGTTGATGGAAAAATGTTGATTTTCACTGTCCTACTCTTACTTAAACTCTAAATCAGCCACTCTAAAAGAGAACATCCTTTCCCTTTTACTAGACATCCATGATGAGGTAAGACCATAAAACAGCAGCACCAAACAGCAATATCCCCATACAAAGATGAATTATTTCAAAGAACACATTCAAGTACATAGTTAAAATATAGAAGATGGCAGGTAATGAACTCTTTCACTTATCTTCTAAGAGTTTGACATATTCCACGAAACATGCATTTATGCAAATATTTTGTCAGTACCTGCATGCATACAATTCACAGCTCACTCAATCTGACACAAAGCAAATCTCATAGTAATGAGTTCCTAATGTTTCTTAATTAATTAAGCATTCATTTCATCACAAAAAAAAAAAAAAAAAAAAAAAAAAAAAAAAAAAAAAAAAAAAAAAAAGGATTAAAAAAATATTTCTTTTCCATTCTCTTCCATACCAAATTTCAGTCTCCCTTTTATAATTTGATTTTCGTTCTGGATTTTTGAGTTTACATAGTCTTTCTGTCAGGATTCCTATCAGTCCACATAACCAAGCTAGGAAGTAAAGCTTTGTTAAAAACTCTACAAATAAAATTACTCAGCATTCAGCCAACACTTGCTAACAAACCCAGATTTCCAGGAATTCACCATGCCACTGAAAATTCTCTGAAGGAACTAAGAAGTAGAGAAGAAAAAGGAGTTTCTATAAAGTATAGGCAAAAGCTATTACTTTCAGTTCTACAGAAACAAATCAACAATATTGAGTCCGCCCTCACATTTCATTTCCAGAGGATGACTACAGCCTGTACAAACAAGTATGAGATTTAACAAGGCTAAAAGCTGGGTCCTGCACTTGTAACAATCCAAGGCAACAGCACAGGTTTAAGAAAACGTGGTTATCAAGTTGCTCAGTTGAAAAGATTTGGGGACGCTGGCTAAATATGAGCCAGAGATTTGTACAGGTGGCCAAGAAGGCCAACGGCAGACTGGCCTGCATCAGAAATAACATGACGAACAGGACCATTGAAGTCATTTTCCACTTGTAAATGGCAATGGCAAGGCCACTCCTCAAATGCCATGCTCAGGTTGGAGCTCTTTGCTACAAGGACACTGAGTTGCTTGAGTGTGTACAAAGAACAACAAAGCTGGTGAAAAGACCAAGACTAACAAGAAGCAACTGAAGCAATTGGCACTGTTCAGTCTGGAGAAGGCTGTGGAGAGAACTCAGTGGTCTCTATAACTGAAAAGGAGACTGCAGTCAAGAGAGCATCTCTCTTCTCGAGCAATGAGAAATGAAATGAGAAAACAGTCTCAGGTTGTGTCAGAGGAGGTTTAAAAAGAATTTTTTCATAGAGAGGGTGGCCAAATATTGGGAAGGGCTGACAAAAGAACTGGTGTACTCCCCATCCCTGGAGGAATTTAAGAGACATGGATGTGGCACTAAGTGACATGTTTTAGCACCAAAACTCAGCAGGTCAAGCTGATGCCTGATCTTGATGGTCTTTGACAGCCTATATAATGCCATCATTTTAAATACTTCGGTTTTTCATTAAATCCAAGACCTTCCTGAAAGGTCTTCTGGGTTCATGCTTATTGCCATGACAAAAAGCACAAAACTTAACACACACCCTATGGAGGTTTCTTATGTCAAATATAACAAGGAAAACTGAAACAGCCAAGAAACTGGCCTTTGGAATTATCTAGCCATTTCTGACCTTCTACCAGTTCTATAATCTACATCTCGCATACAATTTTATCAGTAATTTGCAGTTACTTCATAATGGGAAGGTAAAGACTGATGCCAAGAAGGGGTTCAAAAGACAAAATGACTGATCCTAAATAAGCATCTTTTATTCTCTATATGAACAGGACCTTCAAGTCCTTTTCCCCCACTTTCTTTTAAATTACTGACTCAAACTATCCCTCCCTCTACGTGAGAAACAAAGCTATAAAAAGACTAATTCATTTAGCCTACCATGAAAATCCTGTTTCAATCTGTTTATGTTTTTGTTAGGAAGGTGAAGGGGCGATAAAGAACATGAACCCTAAGGAGAGAAGTTTCCCTCTAGGTCTTAAAGGAAACTATAGTTCTCCACATGACTGATTACTGATCTTTGACTGAATACTATGAATAAACAACACAGAACATATTGTACTTTAACTGCTGTAGAGGCTGAAGCAATTATGCTTTTCAAGGACCTTTCTATACTGAACATACTTAAAATTTCCTTCAATTGGGTAAGTACCTTCACCATAATTAGCTGGGTCCTGAGATTTAAGTGCTCACACTTTTTCCCAAAGGAGAACTTTTACTCATCAGACACCTCATCAGCTCATACACACACATACACACAGATATGAAAAAGTATTCTTTATTAACTCCTGAAACAAGATCAAAAAGCTCTTTTTTTTTCCTTTTCTTTTTAACAGACAAGACCAAAGCATCTTTCCACTGAGAACAGTGCCATTTGTGGGCTTGGTAAACAATGGAAAAGTAGACTTCTAATGAACACTTGTAAAAAGTAACTCTGTCTTCCTGCATAAAATATATTCTCGAGATTGTATTTCAAGTCCTACATGGTAATGATACACAAGGGATCGTGATGCACTCTTTCTATTCAAATAATCTGTTGAGATCAAAGTACATAGTATTTCCTCAGCACTGAACAACTTTTGCTAGTGAACACCAGAACATTCTCTTCACTAAGGCTGCAATTGTCAACACAATTAAATATTAAAACACAACAACAAACCAGCATAAAGACAAAAACAAATTAATTTCATAAAAATGCTGGCACTATTTATGGGTATACCAGACAATTTGTGAAAATATTCTTGCAAATATCATCATCATAGTATCATAGTATCGTGCGAGTTGGAAGGGACCTTAGAGATCATCGAGTCCAACTCCCGGGTTTCGAGCCCTCTGTGTAGCGAAGTGGCACTTCTACCCCTGCGCCACAGGGGGGATTCGAACCCGGGCCCTCCAGTGCCGCAGGCAGCAGCTTAAACCACTGCTTCATAGAAAATCTTGTCCTTAGAATTCAAGAATATCCCAAATAGATGTAGTAGAAAGTTAGTCCTAAACATTTTAAGGAGGAACAAAATGCCCCATCAGAAGCAATTAATAATCAGTATTCTGGTTTCATCATCACTTTCAATCACAGAAATATTATGACTGTTTCTAACTGTTGCTGTATTAATTGGATGAATGAAAAAGAGCCTTGGTGGCAAAATACATCTTCCTACAAAAACATAATGTGAACAATTCACATAACATTGTCTTGTCTTTCCATGGTATTCAGCATTCAGAAGTATTAAAGTCATTTTACAATAGACACGTGGGGGATTGGACTCGATGATCTCTAGAGGTCCCTTCCAACCCCTACAATTCTGTGATTCTGTGATTCTTAACTTGGCATATAACATTTACTGATGTGTATTATCATAACTCAAAGATATTAACTTTAAACACCAATACACTGAAATCAGTGAAAGTTTGCTTGCCAAGCTGAAAAAAAAAAAAAAAAAAAAAAAAAAAAAAGTGATTGCTCAAATTTTCTTCATCATATTATTTATATGAAGTATGTCAGTAAACACAGGGAACATGTAGCATAAAAATAAAAACTTAAACTAAAACTAAAATAATTGTGATACAATATGCCAAAAAAAAATGATTTGAGAAAACATTTCACTAACATAGGCTTTTATGAAAATGAGAAATAGACACCACTTTAAATATTCACATACATTTTAAACATAGACTTTCTTTATCTTTTTTACCTTGGTCTTCATGCACCTTAACTTCACAGTGGGCCTACTTTAAAAAATATTTTACTTTCAGATAGTTCTCAAATATTTCCAGCTCTTTCTAGACTTGCTATTTCTAAACTGCTACATAAAACAGAACACTTCCTTCACTGAAAGAAACACTGAAATAAATGAAATATAAGCATAACACTGGAATAAGAAAATGCCAGAATGTTTATGTTTTGTGGTGCTGCAGATTTTTAAAGACCATTCTTCCATTAAATAATGTAACAGAATAAGCAAAAAATAATAATGATAATTAAAGAAATAATCCACTGACACCTTTTTGGATTGGAATTTATTTTACACTTATAGAGGCAATGGCATATAAACTAAAAATCTCTGAGAGTAATGTAGCTATTCCCAGTGTTAAAGAATTCTCATTTATAATTCTAAGAAAATAATTTTTTTAAATGCAAATGCAGGAAACTTGAGGAATTAGTCATCCTTCTCACCATTTTACATCTGTGACTAGCAGATTTCTCCATAGGGGCCTCAAAGTTTGGTGCCATATTCATTGGGACTAAATGGTCACAGTGTATCACATTATGCTTTTATAAGTAATTATTACTTTTCCATTTAGAAGAAGTTATCTATGTCTCTGGAAAAATAAGAAGGCCGCTCTGAAATTAATGGCTGCTCTGCCTCTTGCCCAGAGAGTCACCGTTCCTGGAAGCGTTCAAGAAATGTGCAGATGTTGTACTTAGGGACATGGTTTAGTGGGTAATACTGATGGAAGGTTGACAGTTGGACTAGGTGATCTTAAGAGACCTTTTCCAACCTTAATGATTCTATTCTATGATTATAAAGATGTTGAAAATAGGTGAGAGTAAGAGACAAACACAAAACTGACCCCACAAAAAGCAGGGGAAAAACTGTTTAGACAGAAATATCTCTAGAAGGCTGTTAATATTTTGAAATCAGTGAATTTCACAACTGTTAATTTCAGTGTGAAATTCTTCTTAAAATATGAATAAATAACTAAGATTTATGACTAATTTTCTTTAATAAATCAAGCAATGTAATCTAGGGCAGAAAGCCCATGATTCAATAGGTGTAATTATGTAATATGCAGGAAGTTCTCAGTCATAAAGTACTGTTGTCCGCTGGGTAAGCCACTGTCAAGAGAATTACGCCCAACTCCTTCAATGATGCACACAGCTATTTATTTTATCCAAAAAAAAAAAAAAAAAAAAAAAAAAAAAAAAAAAGTTTTGAACATCAAAGAATAAATGCCTTAGGAGCAACCTCTTCCTTCCAAACCAAACATCTGCCACCTTACCTATGAAATCCAATTTTAGAAGTTCATGTTTTGGAAGGAATCCTGTATTCATCTCCCACAACTACAGAGCCACAAGTATGTAAGCCCAGTATAGCAGTGTTTGGCAATTTAACTAACATCTGTCATGTGTTGTTGCCCTTTCTTTCCATTGCCTCTCATGGGATGAACTGTAAATTCAACATAACAATTAATCTCTGTTACCCATCAGCAACAGGGCTTTCTGTGTAACTGTTCGGTTTAATTATCTCTCCAGTTTAGGTGCTCCAGGGGTCATTACAACAGAGGGAGGCAAAGCTGAAAAATGTAATTTCCAACTGGGGAAGATTTCTGATGATCCTTGATTTCCTAGGGCAGAAATTCCTACTTCATGCTCAGAAATAAACCTTCGCAGAAATATACTTTTGTCTTGTGATGCAACTGTTCCACTCTGCTCAAGGAAAATATTTGTTAACTGCTGTCCTCATTCCAAAGATGCATGCAGTTTTAAAATAAGCTGAGAACTGGGCACTTGAATAGCTTCTAGAATATACGTGAGAACATGAACTTGATATAACGTTCAACAAGAAATCTGTGCAGAAAACAGAGAACAAGTTAGCAGGAAGGTTAATGGATTTTGTTGCAGATACTGATTTCTTTTTTTTACTAGCTGATGTGTGTTTCTTTTCCGCAGGGAGATTACATGCAGAAGTTACTGCAGTCCTGGGATATGAATAGCCGACACTATGTCACTGTCCGCTGGGATAGTGTGCACTCCTCTAGACAACTAGAAAGGGTTTCACATTTATTTAATTAGCATCACTATTAAAAAGTTTAGTGACAGTGGAATAGAAAAGGTGATTTCAAAAGTGGGAGAGGTCTTGCCTACAGGAGGATATATCTACAGACAAAGGAAATTATGTGATGGCATTAGTATCACAGTATCACAGTATCGTGTGAGTTGGAAAGGACCTTAGAGATCATTGAGTCCAACTCCCAGGATTCGAGCCTCTCTGTGTAGCAGAGCAGTACATCTACCACTTGCGCCACAGAGGGGATTTGAACCCCAGGCCTCCAGTGTTGCAAGCAGCACTTTATACCACTGCACCACCGGGCCACTCCAACTTCTATTCCTTTTTCTCCCTCAGTTTCTGACTTGTTCAAATTCAACTCCATTAATGTCTAAGTTTGAGAAGGCTCTGTTATCATGGCCACTTCTTTGTTCCCACCACTTGTGTTGATCGTATGTCCACACTGCCACCAGAGTCATGAGGAACATCACGTGAAATCTTTTAAATATCTACAAGAATTGGCATTTGTGCTTTTAATTGATGATAGTATATAACTGTGCAACATAAACATGTATTATTTTCCTATGATGCTCAGACGTAAGTGTGAAATTTTATTTGTTTTCTATGTTTTCCTCATCTTAAAGAGAGGAGGGGGGAAGAGGGGGAGCTGATAATCTGTTCTCTTTTCCTTGAGGATATTTTGTAGCATATATTACTTAAATTTTTAAACACTCCTCCCCTTGAAAAGACTGCATCTCTGTTTTTCTCTTGTTATTGCTTTCTCAGGATGTTTTTCCTCTTCTAGCTAATCTTCTCTCTTTAAGAGCTGCAGTTAATTATTCTCAGACAGAGCTTATGCTTTCACAAACTCCTTGGCACTAACATTATTGCTATCATAAGTATGATTATTTAACAATAAGAGAAACAGAGGATTGGTAGATAGAAGTAAAATGTAATGCATGAAGATTTCAGACAACTCCATCTTCAAGACTGCAAAGACACACAGGAAATTCCAAGCTAAGTACAGGTTAAGATCAATTACCTGGATTAATTGATAAATTAGTTACTTAATTACACTCAAATTATAGTTTGAGGGAAAAGGGTAGTCAGAATCCTATTGCATCTTGAGGGCAACAGAGTAACCTGTCATCACGAGATTCTCAAATCTAGTTTTGCCATCTTCCAGTTCTTTTTCCCCAGTATGACTACTAAACTCTGTAATAGCTTGTTTATGCTGTGTGCAAGTCTGAACAAAATTCTTTTGATACTGCAGTGGATTATTTGCCATGCACACACAGACATATATGTAATTGTTGGAGGCAAACTTGAACTCACTCTAACCTTCTACAACTGGAAATCTGGTGCGATTTCCCCAGACACTGCTGGCTGCGGACACTTGCATTTCCTTATGCTCCACAGTTCTGCTAGGCTCACCCAAGGGATGCATAGAATTTAAGCCAAAGCAGTTTTAATGTTATCCACTAACTGTAGACTGAAGAAAAACAGTATTAAATTATCCCAATTCATCTCCACATTGAACATGCCAAAACACTTTTTAAAGCACCGGACATCTAATGCAGGCTGTCCTGCTATTGTTATTTGCCATATGACCTCCATATATCTGAATCATAATGGAAGTCACCTGAAAACCATCATTTTCTGTTAAATTCCTTTCCCCCGCAGCTTTAAAAAGCAAAAGACACAAAAATGTTATATGTTTCATATTTTAAAGATAAAGGCAAATTTGGGGAGGATTAAGGGGGAAGCTTAGTTCATTCTGGCATTTTAAAGCCATACATCACAAAGGCTTGCATATTAAAACATGATGACTAAATAATTAAATAGGTAGAAATCAAAGGAATTATAAGGAAACCAGAATAAACACAATGCAGCAGAAGAAATTTAAAATGTTTTGCTGTTTCTTTGCATAAATTATTAAAGAAATCCTCTTAGGCTCCAAAACAAAAGAGGTATAATAAAATGGATGGCAACTTGGTAACACTTCATTTGTTCTTCTGTTAATGGAATAAGCACATAACTCAACAATTACTCTTCTGGACTCTACTCCCACACAGAACAGAGATACCAGACATAAACACTACCACTTCTCTTGTAATAGTAGTCACTTATTTACTGCCTCCATTAAACTATATTCTTATATTTTTTAGCAGCAAGAATAATTAGAGATGACTGTAAAGCATCATCATTTTCACTAGCACTATGTACAGTAGTTTGCCTGCTTTCACTCTGCAATCTGTTTTGCCTTGTTAAGTTTCATAAATGAAGCACTGGGTTGCACACACTGCTCACCTCATGCACTACAAGTCAGCAAAGCAGACAATAAAAGTAAATAAATGCCGCCACACCAAATCACTGAGATGTTGCTGACTCAGACCCTGGCCACCTCGCATTCAGTCATGGAAACTAAATAAATTCAGGTAATGCTCACATTCAAGAAACATCTTAAATGCTGAACTTTAAGAACAGGTAAAATGACTTCAAACTATTGTGGGAGAATTTCTAGCAAGGCGATAATCCTACATCTGAAACAGGAATGATACTACTGTTTTTATAAAAGTATGAATATGATTGAATGTTCTTATTCATAGAATCGTATTGTTGGATTTTAGTTAAGTAGAAAGTGTTCTTTCATGAGTAATTTTTACACAGCAATATTAAATAAGCTCACTCCATAGGAGGAACTGTAATACCTATCTCAGTTAAAAGACTGCTTCAACTAGTCCTTTTCAATTGCTTCTTTTATGAAAACTTGAAAACCCTATAAATTAACCTTTTTAGTCATCATTGTAAATATTTTTGATTTTTTTTTAAATCTATTTAAGACACCTTTGCTTCAGTATGCCTTCAAATACCCTTAAGATGGTTACAAGCATTGTTTTAAACATTAAAATATCATCCCTACATAATTTCCACATTATCCAGAAAACTGCAATATTATCTACTATTTCTATGGTCAGCTTCACATTACTAAGAGAAGATAATGGAAAAACACTTTACTACTTCTGAATTGGTAAAGAATTGTTAAATTGCATTCTATTTTTTCATTGTTTTCCAACATTTTTTTCCTATACAATAAGACTGTATAGGTTAGATTATACTAAGTCTGTAAGCACTCTAGTACTTCTTCCCCCATAGAAAGAGGAAGTCCTATACAAAGTCCTTACTCAAGATCTGTTTGCCTGGCTGCTTTATATAAAGACTTTATGAAAAATGTGCACATGAAAACTTTTTGTTTTTAATAAATAAGCAGATATTTTAGGGATTATGAGTCTTTTCCATAATGTTCTGTTAAGAACTGATCCATAATGTTTCAAATGAAGAGATTTACAAAAGTTTTGGGGGACCTACACTTACCAACAGGCATAGGATTTAGCCTTACCCTATGAGCCATGCATGTAAAACTCACCTTTCATCAGTTTCCAAATGTGTTTTTTAAGAACTGCTATGTTAATAGAAACATTACTGTTTAACTTTGCTAAATTATTTTTAATTTGTGAGGCACTTTTATTTGTTCTGTATGGAAATATGCATAACTAAATTCTTCTACACGCAGTACAAACCTAAAAAAGATTGCTCCACTTACACCTTTTTCATATCACCAGAATATCAGATCTATGTGAACTGTAAGTCACTGAGTTGACTAAAATCATTCTATTTTGGTATAACTTACAAATTTTTTTTAAAAAGAGAAAAAAATCTGTTATTTGCTACTTAAATCTGTTCCCTGATGAACTCTTTTTATAAAGATTGTATTTTAGAAGTTAGTCATGCTTACTGATGACACTGAGATACTTACTGATATCTCCTGAGAATATTCACTAACAATCAGCTAATATTTTGTAAACCTCCACACTCAAAACAATAAAATACATCTACAATGAGCTTGTTTATAAATTTCAGTTAATATTCACGGATGTGTTTTTACTGTACTTGACAAGCTTTTGACAAACTAATTCCTTTTGGTGATACTTGCAATATACTGTCAATAAAATAGATAACTTGAGGCACACTGATTTACTGATTTACACTTTTACCTGAAAATAAATAAATAAATAAAAGAATTGCTACTATCTGCAAGAAAAAAAAAAAAAAAAAAGAGGATGTTTATTCATAACAAGTCATGTAAACCCATGCAAGTCTATGGTTCAAAACGACAGATACTATTGCTCAGTATTAGGACTTACTTGCTTAGTCTGTGAAAACAGAACCCCCTGATCTGAGCTCAACAGAGAAACAGGAGCTATACAGCTCAGGCACTATGCTGCTTTTCTAACCAAATCAAGAGTGCCTGACCTCTGATGTTCAGTGCTCCCTATGTACGTTTTGATTTTCTGCTTATTCTTTTACAAGTTGGTTTGATGACTGAAAGAGATGAGAAATGTTAAGTAACTACTAATTATGTTTTCATTATTATGTGCTTGTATTACGAAAGCACAAACTGAGGTAGGACTGACTACAGCAGTGATAGTACTACGGACACAAGGGACAGTCCTGCTTGCTTTTTATTAAATAGCATAGAAAATGAGGCATATCTCATTTTAGAGAAAATAAATGAATAACAGAATTTCCTAAAAAAGAATACAGACCTAGCATTGAATTTTAAAAAGGGGGCAGATCTCAGCTGGCATTAATCATTGCATTTTAAATTCAACAGACACACTGAAACATTTGTTCTCAGATAATTTGCTCACTATCACACAGGAGTTGTGGGGAAAAGTCAGGAACTGAACTGAGATTTGTAATTGAATATATTTAAATACATGAATAGTGCTAATTTATGTATGTCAATAAAACAGTTCTACTCCTTAACAGCTTTATTTTTCCATGTCCTTCTAAGTTTGAACAAGTAAACTTAAGTCTAAATGCCTACACGAGTATAAAATATATTAAAGCTCTACATTAAATATGATTACTTTTCTAATTATCCAAATCACAGAATTTTAATTAACAGTCTGTCATGAACAACTAACTTCACATAATGCTCCACTAATTAAAACAAGTAGTTCCAGTATTGCTGAGGAAATGTTATCACTTACAGAATTAACTACACGTGTCCAATAAGGTCACCGTTCTGGAAATCGGTGGCTGCTGCTCCATCAGTTGAGTCTGTGTGCTGTGGCTTTCCCCAGGGCACTGGTCTTCCAGTCACCCCTGCTGGGGACCTGGTTGGAAAAATATCACAGCTTCCACTACTTTTCAGCAGCTCCATTCCTCTTCCACAGAGCTGAGATAAACCCAAGCCCTAGTCCTTTCCAAAATAGCCCTGGGAAGATGTGCCCAAAGCCTGAGGCCACAATCAAAAGGCCAGAAAAACTCCTAACACACCAATTTATTTGTCCCAGTAAAAACCTCCTTAAATAGAAGGAAGATGGACAATCTCAGCAATGTGCTGTATAGTACAAACCCAGTACATATCACCTTGTCAAGTCTTAATTGTTGTGTTGTCTTTCCTCTCAGGTATATAAATTAAGCAGAGTAAAAATAAATAAACAAACAAATAAATAAATAAATAAATAAATACACAAAAACTGCTCTTATTTGGAATATAAAACTGTAAGGTTTTGAATTGCCAACTTCCAGGAGTAAGCGAGAATTCAGTCTCTCTCAAGCCTCAGCCTTCTCAAATATGCAAAACAAATTATTATTCAAGAGATTGTTACAGAACTCTAATTTATATGAGTACTCAAGGTTCCCAGGCATCAATTTCATAACTAGCTTTAGTTTACATTTCTTAAATTAGCACAGCTAAAATAAGAAAGTTATTTATTTTGGCATCCTAAAAGAAAGAAAAACATAGAATTAGCATACCTTTGAAATTCATTGCAAAAGTATCCTTTTCTTAACAATATGCCATATAATTTTGCTCCCTATTTTCATTTTCAGGGTAACAATACTAAACATTAATACTACGTACTCCTAATAATCTAGAAACCTACTTATTGTAAAGTTCAGAATTTGTGAACATATATATTTCTTTATAGGTGCATTTAAATATACATAGGCCAGCTTTTTTTTTTTTTTCCTTTTTTTTTTTTCCAGAATATTTTGACAAAAATAACTTCATCTTATTTTGCATATTTCTCCATTATTTAGTCAGGAAATTTGTCTAGATTTTTAAACAGCAAGATTCACCAATACTGTCAGCAGATCTCTTGCAACACTGTTGATTAATGAATTACTTTGTGAAATTTCACACAGCAAGATACATAAGCCACCTCTCCAGTTAACAACTGATCAAGGTAAGTATCTCTGCTGTGAAATCTATACAATATTCAATCATTTTATGTCATTAAAATCTATACATACTGATGTTATTTCCTGACACTTTGATAGCTAACACAAAATATTTATTATACTCCTGCTAGGAAAGTTTAAATGGATATCCAAAATCTTCTTTCTAATCATTATTACAGATAATATTCTGGCTATTGATGTTTATAGTTGTGCATATACAATGTCACCTTGAATAGTCAAAGCAGTTAATGCTAGTAACAGTCTCAAGTACTCCAAAAGCCAAAAAATACTTTACTGAAAATATCAAGCTTTGCTTATTTGGCAGACTGGAGGGAGTTGTGCATAGTTTTTAGATATATCAAAAGTTGCAAAAACACATCTTGTGTTTTATAGGACAACACGATTGCTCCATTTGTGGTAAATTTGCCCTAGGACATAATATTTTACAATGAAAATTGTATTACAGTGGCTCACATTGTGCCGTCTGTTTTAAAATGAACTCTCCAGGGGCTTCCATGGAGAACAGTCTTAAAAAATAAATGGAACAACACATCCCAAAGTACTTTTTACCTAGCTTTAATACTCATGATTAAAAGGATTTGAAAAATTTGGCAAGCTGAAGCCTTTCCACTAAGGAATCCCCTTATTCTTCACTTTTTCCCCCAAAGAAGATAATTTGCAGATGACACAAAGCTGAGTGGTGCAGCTGATACAACAGAAGGAAGAGATGCCATCCAGAGGGACCTGGACAGGCATGAAGAGTGATTCTGTATTCATGTAACAAGGTATAACACAACCAAGGGCAAGGTGTTGCACTTGTGTTGGGGCAAACTCGAATATGTTTACAGATTGGGAAAACTGACTGAGAGCAGCCCTGCAAAGGGCATAACAACTCTGGTGGATGAAAAGCTGAACATGAGGCATGCTTGGAGTCCAGAAGGCTAATGGTATCCTGGGCTACATCAAAAGAGGAATGGCCAGTATGGCTACAGGTATGACTGTCTCCCCCTACTCTGTCCTCATGAGGCCCCACGTGGAGTACTGCATTCAGTACGGAGGCCCCCAGTAGCAGAAGACTGAGATGTTGGAGTAGGCCCAGAGAACTATGAAGATAATCCAGAGGGTTCAGCAGCTCTCCTATGAAGAAAAGTTGAGGGAGTTGGAATTATTTAGCTTGGAGCAGAAAAGGGACATCACTGCAGCCTTCCAGTACTGGAAGGAAGCTTACAAACAGGAGAGAGACTGACTTCTTACATGGTCTGATAGTGAGATGACAAGGTGAATGGCTTTAAACTGAAAAGATGTTAGGAAGAAATTATTTACTCAGTGGTAAGGCACTGGCACAGACTGCCCAGAGGAGCTGTGGATGTCCCATCTCTGGAGGTATTCAAGACCAGAATGTATGGGATCCAGGTTACAATCTAGTTGGTGGCAACCCTGCCCATGGCAGGGAAGTTTGAACTAGATGGTCTTCAAGGTCCCTTCCAAACTAAGCCATTCTACGATATGATGGGCACACATCGAATTGCTCCATGAATACCAAGACAGATCAGGATGAATCTGACTCAGTGCCACGCCAGGAGTCCCAGATGTCTGAGGAGATGAATCCTTCTCCATTCCCTTCCTTTTCGGTGACAGCTCCATGCCACAGGTACTTGCAAACACTGTGGTAACTGATGAGCAGATTAATGCTAGGCAACAAACATGCATGGGAGAACAGACATACAAAGGCTGGACAACCATAAGTAACGAACATCAGGATCAATCTAACGATATCCTTACATCTGACCAATGTCATCTCAGTTCTTTCATGGTATAGCACAAACAGCGCTGGTGTCACAGGCAGAGAGAAGATCACAGGAGGGGGATGTGGAAAACAAACACACAAAAAAGAAACCATAAAAAAACACTTTCTTTTACTCAGTGTCAACACTAAAAAAATCTCATCACGCCAAATACCTTTGATGCACTTCATCTGCTCTACAGAGCATAAGAAAAGGAAGAAAATATTTTCCCCTTTTGTATTTTTAATATAAATTATGCAAAACACAACTATAAATTTTAATGCCACAATAACACCATGACTTTCATGTTTCCTTACTTAAGATAATATGATCTCCAAAATAACAAAGCAATCATAAAGTTCCGATTTAAATCCAAAACAAGTATCTTCTATTAGGAGGCATACTATCCTTATTTACACTGCACCAGAGCTATTATCTTACAATACACACACAGAGAAACAACCACAGTATACCCCTGGTAAAGTCATGAAACTCCTTACAAAAGAATAAATAATCTTCTGCATCAATACAGCTTCATATTATCTCATGTCTGACTTATAATAAGCACAAAAGCCTGCCTTAGCTTCATTAAACAGCTATTGTTTAAGAATTCCATTGTTTTCATAGCATACCCAATGGTCTTAGAACATTAGTATTTTTTGTCTGTCTAGTTCAAAGGAACTGCATCCTTTTACCCAGTCATCCAGACAGACAGAAAAATCAGTCAGTTGACAATAAGAGCATTATCACAAAATTTCAATATTCATCTATTTCTAAAACTTGTTTCAATGTTATAGTTAGATAATTTTAAAACACATGCAGGGCATACCAAATCCAACCCCTGCTGTATGTACGTCATACATAGATTTAACTGTTTTTGCATTACACATTTCACTTTGTTTTGAATCAATGAGGTAGGAAGTATCTTTTCCATATTTAGAAGTCTTCTAGTCATGCAAATGACATCCTTGTCAAGATTGATCCATAAGGAAATATGAGACTGTGACATGCATGCAGGACATAATAAAATAAAATATATATATATATTTGACATAAAATCATAGTAATTCCAACACCAACATGCAGGGATATCTCTTTTTCACTTTGCAAAAGAATGTTTCCCCCTTCATATCTCTTGGACATCATGGCCTCAACTTATCTTTATTCCTGGTGTGCTTTTTTCTTCTCAGCACCGTGTCACATCACTGTTTAACTACATGGTTTTTATTAATCACAACATTTTGTTTGTTCCTCTCATGCTCCAGAATTTACCAAGTAATTAGTCTACTTTATCAAACAAGACTCCTTGTTCTGCTCTTTCCATAACCAAGGCACATTGTCTTGCTCATAGACTGCTAGCAGTCTTGGTTCCTGCCAGCCCAGAGGAGGGACATGCCCACTTTGAATCTTGGTCCTTTACATCCCGGTCTCACATTTTCTCTTCTGCCTCTGCAGAACAAGAGGACTGGCAGTAAAAGCTCTGTCTATACAGGATGCATTCCCAAGATTTCATTTGGGTCAACAAGTTTTCAAAAAACTTAAAAGCATTTCTCCAGCATCTCTCAGTCACAACCATAACCCTCTCTGCCTCTTCCACCCAGGAAAATGATTCTAAGAATCTCTTATACACGGAGGGGAAAGACAAAAGCTTTGCTCTGGCAATCAGTATGTTTGTTCACATAAACCATCTTAAACAGCACTTCGGCTTTCTGAAGAAGCAGACCTTAACTTCCACAAAATAATATGTCTTATGCTTTCATCCAAAAACCAAAGAATTGCTCAATTCTGAGCATCTTTGCACTCACTTCCCAAAAAAATGCTGAAAAATGTTAGCCCTAATACTTAGTTTACACAAGTATAGATTGACTTTCTGCATATGAATAACTGCTGTAATCATCCCAAGTAGAAATTTAAATATTTTGAAACAGAAATGCACCCAAAACACATGCAAATCAAGCATGACTCTGCATATGACAGTGAGTGGGAAGCCAAGAGGATGTAAGATAGGATATAAGAAAGCAGTGGCTAGAATTTTTCTCAGCTGTGCTTCTGGTGCTCCATTTTAGGAAATGCAAGAAAATGTTATTATTTTCCAGATTTTATTAAAAAAAAAAAAAAAAAAAAAAAAAAAAAAAAAAAAAAAAAGCTGAATGACAAGGTAAGTTTAAATTCTGTATCATATTTCCCTGACTCTAAGATAACAGGGTAGAAAGAGAGTTATGTACCTTAATATTTTCCAAGACGTACTTCCTTGTAAGTGAAAATACACTTTGGTGTAGTATAAGAAATAGATAATCTTTATTATGTGTTCCCTAGATTATAGTAGTGTGTTTTCATATTTCTAAGAATATTACTACCATGGCAGTAAGAAAACAGAAGGAGAAAAGTACTATATGGAACACAACTAATGAACAATATATAGCAGAGTAGAGGCACAACAGTAATCTGGAACAAAAAGCCATATCTGAAGGCTGATATGTTAATCCTCTAAAAAAATAATGTATGTGTATTACATATTCTTAGGAGGCAGTGTTGTAAGCAGTACTCCATACAGAAAGCTATAAATAAAAACAGATACTCATCCATACTTAAAGATTTTTGTACTAAAAAAATAAATAATAAAAACCTTACTCTATCTTCATATTTCTGCACATCTACCTTCTTCCAAACATGCAAGCCTCTTACAAGGAGAATCACCCAAAGATCTGAAGGTAATAAATCTGTTTATCTAAATATCAGATTCAAACAGCTTTCCACTTCTGTTCTCCAAAATGAATGAAGTTACAATCACAGTGAAGCAGTTCAAATACAGACCACTGCCAAATCCCACAATACTGACTGCAAATCACTTCACTTAAGCCTGTCTTGAGTACTCCATACCACAACCACTCTGCACATGAGGGAATCTCCCACACATGCCAGCAACAGCTCCAGACACAGAACAAAGGCCAACAGTTCCAAAGGAATTAATTTATCTAGCTCTAAAATCTAAAGTAACTTCCTCAGAGTACCAGCAGGTTAGAAGCTGCTTGCATATGCTGTCGATGCACCTTCCATTAGGACCATAACGTGTACAGCTAAGGGAAAATTCAAGGAAAATAACCTTGATAATTTCTCCTAGGATAATATTCACAAAGAGGAGACATCTGAATAGGTACCATTCATTTTATATTATATGCCATTACAACTTCAAAACTTTGAAATACAGGAAACATTGTTCAGCCTACCTAAACATGTTCAGATACATGTGCAGTTTAAGAGTAGTAACTGAAGTCAGACTGCACTGGCCTTCCTCATTTACCATTCACTTTCTTTATCACATTCACCTTTGCAGATTCAGATTCAGAGAATAATAGGCTATCATCTGACAGCATTTGGTATTCATTATTTTTGCAAGCCCAGGACACTACAGTGGTTAGTTATTATTTAACGCATATCTTACTGTGCTGAAATTGACCAGATTCCTTTATAATGTAAAAGCTTGCATTATGTACCTGAGTGATAGAAGTCTATCTCATTAGTTCAGAATGCCTCTGAAATACTGGACAATATTTTGCTTTGATTCATGTAACATCACAGAAATGTAACTCCTGCTAAAATGATTAAAGAAATGATGCAATGCAAAAATATATGCAACATTATTTATTAGCTCTATTATTTGCCAACATTATTTATAATGAGAAGTCCATACAGAATAATTTATGGGAAATGTATTTTTTTTTTTTTTTTTTAAAACCAAGCGTGACTGTCAGTTTCACAGAAATATAATTCTTGGAAACAGACTCCCACTGAGAATAGCCACATTTCCAAATGAAAATTTCCCCCCCAACCCTATCTCTTCAAATACTTCCATCTAAACTAGCAAACCTTAAAAAACTGTGACAGTAACATTCTTACATATCTTCATAGGTGAATACAAAAGGCATATAAATATAAGCAAAGTACTATATTTTAGTCTAAACTAAAATTATCTCAGTATTTTTGCCCTCTGTTCTAAAAGGAATTATCGTTTTTGAAGTCTTGTTGTTCTATTATAAATCTTAAGCTACTTAGTTGTTGCTTTTTTTTTTTTTTTTTTAGACTGAAGAGAAATAATCTGTGGCTTGTGTTAAGGGTGTGCAAAATGGATGGTCAGTGAGCCCCACCTGAATGAAACATCTGTAGCATGGTTTCCTCAGGCTTTGAATGACTGGACAATGGTCTATTCCAACTCCATGTTCTCACTGCTTTATTAGTTAATTAACAGAAGATAAATACAATAATGTTGGATTTGTTGTGTTTTTGTTGTCTTTTGGGGGTGTATGGAGTTCTTGTTTGTTTGCTTTTTTTAGCAACACTGTAATCTACAGTCATTTATTTTGAAAGACACACTTGGTGAGTAACATATACTTATGAACTCCTCTTCAGTTGAGCCTATGACCTAGATAAAAATAAAACTTAAGGTTTGGACATCATTCAGAACTGATATGAACCCAGGTAGGATGAGTTGCTTCAATAATCTCTCCAAATGCTCCCTTAAAATTAATTTTACATTCACTATGGATTTGAATCACAAAAAAGGTGTTTCTTTCCAATGGATGATGAAGTCATTCTTCTTCTTGCTCATATTATATTCATATCAATGAATATCATAGAGCTGCTGCATCAAAGTAAGTGAAAAATCTTTTACATCACTTCAAAACATGCAACATGTACTATAATGTTTTCAAGGCTATATGCAGGAAAAGATATGGAGAGTTGAAACAGGTTTTAAGCATAAAAGAGGCACTAAATCCCCTAATACCCTGACTGTATTGTCAATGAGTATACAGATATATAGAATATAGAGAAGTTAGGCTGGTAAAATTATCACGTTGGAAAAGATAATGAAAGACAAATGAAAAGTGCCCAGTGGTGGCATAGGCTTGCAAGAAACTCCACAGGGAGCAATCTCTGAAGAGAGATCCTTCCTTAGTGGCGGTCAGCCCTTAAACAGGAGAGGTGCAGCCAGGCTCCATGACTTCTAGTCACACAGCTGAATTGCCTTCACCTGTGCTCCCATGGCTGACTCAGTGCTCACCTTGGGTGATCAATTAGATGTTCAGGCCATGATTCAACAGTTCCCATACACCTGACTCTTGCTTCTGCTGCTTGCTAATGTTTGTTCCAGTGGGAAGTGGAAGCTGTATCATACACTTCATCATAGATACATTTAAAGTACTGTGCGTGGGGGGGAAAAAAGAATCCTAGCTATACACTTGTGATGAGCAGTCAAGCTCCTCAATGACGAGTTATAACTCAGAAATGAAATTTTGGAATTATAATCAGAAACACCAGATCCATGTTCAGCAACACTCGAAAATGTATTCAGAAAGGAATAGAGATTAAAACAATTTGTTCCATTCTATAGACCCCTGGTACACTTACATTTTCAATAATAGAGTTTTGAGCATTTTGAATTGATTACAGTTCAGCTGAAGAGAAGGACAAAATGAGAAAGCAACTTGCTGATATGGTATAAAAGAGTACGAAAGAAATCTTCCACCTTAAAAAAGAAGCAGCAACTGTCACTAGAGACTGGAAGAAAACTCTAGAAGTGCTTAGACTATTTTTACATTCTTTCTATAATAATCACTCTTGGAAGACAGTGTACAAGGACAGACAGACTGTCTGTCTGATCCAGTAATACTATCATTATGCTTCTAAGAAGATGGATGAAGAATGTCCCATCTACCTGTCCTGGAAAATAGTGCCTTGTCTTGATAAGAATATGAATAAGCCACAATGAAATTTACGTACAATAAGTAGAACATAACTCCCAAAACTGGTTAACAATAATGGAATTGCCTCTGGAGGAAAAAAAAAAAAAAAAAAAAAAAAAAAAAAAAAAAAGAAGAAGGAGGAAAAAGAAATGCTGCAATGTTTACGACAATCTGTACTTCATTTATTTACTTGCCATACCCATGATGGTAAACATTGCAGCTCATTGCAGCTTTTTTTTTATTTTTTTATTTTTTTAAATAGCTGGATAGTAACTGATGACAAACTTTATTTCAAAAGTCCTAATTGTCCATGTAGTCATATGATGAATTCCAGTGAAACAACATAAATAATGGAATCTGTATTGTCAACTCTTTAGGAGAATCCATCTATTATACATGATTCTTCTCTACAAAAAGCTTAACAACCTGTTCAAGTCTTTGCTTTTCTCTGTTTACAACCACTGGAGTGTATGAAGAGGGGACAAAGAGTATGCTGACATGAGCTATCAGTCTTTCCTCTCTATTAGGTTATCCTACAAAGACATTCAGTGAAATTTGCAGTAAATCTGCAGATACAACAAGAACATCGTTAAAGAGGCAAGACTGAAGTATTACCTTTCCTTCGCTAGCACTCATATGTCCTAAGTCCTCACAACATCTATTAAGGCTTCAGATGTTTGATTTTGAACTTTGTGTGTAGCATAAGTAGCATAAATAATTTTCAAGTGGCCTTACCAATCCTTGAAAATTCCTGAAATACCTGAACTTAAGTAGTAGATGATGTTTCTAATGTTCAAGACATTTAGGTTCTATAAAGAAAACAGATGCACAGGTTCTATTTAAAGAGTTTTGGTACCTTTGTGTCAATGTATATCCCTCAAAGAGAACTGAGATTCCACCTGTTTGAATAAGATGAACATCAACTTTGATTTATTTATTTTTTTATTTATTTCACAGGTCTATTCATATTCACGTCATTGCTGAGCAGAGTTATCAGCACACACATTGATATTAAAATTCAAGGTTCAGCAAGTGCAAAAGATCTTCATACTGAGATATGTATATGAGTTCTCCTGAAGACAGGAGCAAAAAAACAGCAATTCATACCTCCATGGCTTAATAGATCACTCATAGTTTAAAAGAGGTGGCACTTGCTTTGCCAAAGACATATTTGCATTTCCAAGGAATCAGAGCAGTAAACAAGACAAGGGGAGGAGAGCTGAAACTTTTCCTGAATAAATTAAAGATTAATAACCTCTAAGGGAAAGAGATGAAGCATTTGAATCTGAATGAAAACTGCGGCTTTCAAGAACTACGTACAAGAACTGGCAAACTATGCCTGCTTGTGGTACTCTCCAGTGAAACACTGCCAAGAACATAAATAATACAAGACAATTCAGCCCTTGACCTCACAACAAATCTAAGGAGTTGCACCTTGTCAGGATACATAGATTAGATCAGATTTTAGAATAAGTGAACAACACAATGATGTATATCTATTCTGTAATTCCTATTTCCACAAATCCATGCTCCTCAGCAGTTGGGTATGGATTTTGCTAAGAAACATTTTTATTTCATTTTACAAGAAGACAGTAGATGAATTAAGGATTAATTACAGAAGTTTTCAGGGTTTCTACACAGAATCATTATTCCCTCTGTGGTTTCTAACCCCTTAGAGTCCTGGACTAATCACGCAGAATTCTCTGTCTTTACAAACCACCACATCAGGATATGGAAAGAGTTCTATCTTCCTCCAGTTGGTGAACATTTTCAGAGCTGGTAATGTAGAGCCTGAAATGAAACAGCTACACTAAATAACCAGAGTCAACCAGGAAAGTACTTTGAACTGATCAACCAAACTGAACCCTGAAGAGTACTCTACAGAAAATAAATGATATTTATATGGCTTATATATTCTTACTAATTTCCTCTACAGTTTTCTACTTGTTAAACTGTGCTAATAGGACTGGACACGTTACTGTTATTGGTAGAGTGTATCTATGTGATTCTACAGATTCTTCCGTCATTAACAGATGATCTAACCTAGTCTGAATTCAGCTCCATCAGATCTCAGTAAGAATGCATGGAAATCCTTACTAGGGACTTGTATTTCCCCTTGTTCATTAGAGATGCAGTCAAAAGTTAGTACTGGATCACCCATCATGATTATTTTTCTCAGTATCAAGACAGACAAGTAAAATTCACTGCAACACTGTTTAATATAGGGTAGAAAAAACATCCTGATCTCTAGAACAAGTAACATCACAAATTGTTTTTATTGTTTCTGGATGCCTACATGATTTATAGACAATAGAGCACTGGAGCTTTAATAGAACATTGAAGCTTTCCTGTGAGTCTTTATTATGAATTCAAAAAGGCCAAAAAAAAAAAAAAAAAAATTGTGTCTGAATATGGTTGTTTCCTCTATAAGGAAAACAAAACAATTGGTACTTTAAACGTACTGAGGAAGTAAATAAATATTCTTCTCAGAGTATCTCCTGTCATTAACATTTGTTCATCAAAGCTGGGAGGTTTCCCTGAGATTCCTCCAGTCATTCTACTTTTATGACAAAGCAGCTATGTCAACAGCACTAAGCCTAACGTAGAGCAGTACAAAGTTTCCTCTTTCCGTTCTACCAAAGATCAGTATTTAGAACATTTGAGTTCTTTGACAGAGCAGACGTAAGTCTATTTAAACACAAATCTCGTAAGTCAGAAAGGTAGAATGACTCACTGCCCCTTCTGAGCAGAAGCCATTGGAGTCCTTCAACAAATTTACAACAGCAAAAAATGAAAGTGCTCTGAAGTAATTTTATATTTTCATATATTTAAAAAGATGTACTTTGTTATTTAACTTACAGGATATATCCCATTCTAAGCAATTATTTTGTAGGGCTATTATATAGTGTTTATTTTCAGTAGCGCACAGGGATGATTTTACACATTCTTAGGATTTCAACTCTTCCTTGTGCTTTTCTTCCTAGCTGAGAAAATACCCAAGAGTGCAATGTATCTCACCCAAAGCTGGTTGCTTTAAAATTAGATCTTAAATTGTGAAATTGCCATCCTAGACATCCTTTATGGGCCTGGATACATCCAGAATATATGTCAACTGACCTACATTGGATGATTATCACAAAATGGGAATCTTACTCAGCAGATGTTTTTCTCTTTCCATCAGCAAAATAGGAACAAGAAAAGGTAACCAGATGATAATTAGATACCAAATATAGGATGTAACAGTTCCATTTATCTACATTTTTAACATGAACAAAACTCTCAACTCTAACAATGACTAAAATTACCATAACTATTCTATTCAGAATTCGTAGAAACCACCAAATTAAAAATCTTGAGTAAAATATTCCAGCACTGTAAGGGAGGAGCAACCTGGCTATCTGAAAAGTATTTTGTACATTAAATTTCTAGTACTGAAACTTTATCACTGAATTCATTAGCTTAGGTTCTTTCAAATTTTAGAAGTTTTTTCTTGGAGACTAAACTTGAATAGTAACCATTATATTTACTTTTGTATGCATGTTTACACTTATATACACACATAGACACACATTTCGTCTACTACTCATTTTCTGTCATCACCTTCACCCTTTTCCCCCCTCCTTTTTTTTTTTTTCGTCTCCCCTCTTTTTTTTTTTTTTTCCCATGTGTAAAAACATCTGCTTGGCCTTATCCATTCGGATGCTGAATACAGACATTTCTGAAAGAGATGTTAGAAAATCTATCATCTAAGAAGGCCCTACATGCCAGGTTTAACAGACATGACTTCTTTTACTTTCAGAACATACAGGAAAGCCAGTTAATTTTACACCGTCTGTTATTCTTTCAAATGTGAACCAACATAAACATCAGAAATATCCACCTGGAGACATATTTAGATCAGAAAGAACAAATTTGACTAGTTGCTTTTCTTTATGCAACAAGATTTAGAGAAATAAATTAGAAAAAGAATCAAGTTTCCATTATCTGTGTGTGTTCTTCAGTTCTCTGAATAAGCCACTACTACACTGGAATAGCACATTATTTCCCATAAGACCACTCAAAGGGAAGGGAAGCTCTATTTCATAGCAGAGAACTCTCAGTTTGACAACATACAAAATAAAATTTTGTGAGAACTGCATTACAGATCTTTTGGGGTTCTTTTCTCCCAGATGTAAAGAATAGGGAATGATCTTCTTATTACTACTGCTGTGTATTAGACATCCCACCGCATACCAGGAAAAAAGAAAAAAGAAAAAAATAAAAAAGAAAAAGAAAATAACAATTTCATACCCAGGAATCGAAATGTAGCTGAGAATAAAAGTAAAAACAAAAACAAGGCACTTATATTAACTGGATTTCTGCTAGCACAATTAGAAATTCTATTCTGAAAATCAAAATGTCAAAAAAAATAAAAAGTACCTAGATGCCATTCTACTCATAGCTTATTACAGTAAATAATAAATCTAAAAATAAAACTATAATCCTTATTGGTAACACTGAACCATCAAATGTGTTTGGAAGTTTGCATTCCTTCATTTCATATTCTTTTTATTTTTACTGGTTTAGGACAGCACAATGGTGTCAGAGTTGCGCATTTTCATTCCAAACTAGTATTAAAAGGTTGGGCAAGAAGTAATTGAGCTGCCTCAAAATACTTACATTTGTTATGCTTTCAGACTTGTGGCAAACTAAACATGACGATATCCCCTCAGGGACGAACTGCTGCAATTATTCAGAGAAATCCATTTTCTTCATGAACAAAAAGGAAAAATATGTTCTAGATTGCATAAAGCTGTTTAACTTGACGTTTTGGGTCACTATATCATCCTGACTTAAAAAATAAAGAAAATAATTAAATACTTATCTACTTGCTAAATTGGCCTAAATACCCTACCTGCATCAAATCATTTCTATTTGTAGGAAGAGTATTAGCTTGATGAAAGCAAGTACAGATCAACAAACTGATGATACCAGTTTCAAAGCCAAAGTCTGTGACTTTTTTGCTCTCATAGACACACTGAATGCAACTTAAACATCCTATCAAGTGAAGACCAGCATATCACTGCAGCAACATAAATTACTTGGTTGAGCTACAGAGTTGTCCCCAAACGAACAAATTATTAGTCATCTAGTCCAACTCACCTGCAATGAACAAGGACATCTACAGCTAAATCAGGTTGCTCAGAGCCCTATCCAGCCTGACCTTGAATGGCTTCAGGGATGGGGCATTTACCACTTCTCTGAGCAATCTATTCCAGTACCTCACCACTTTTATCGTTCTTTTCAAACAAACAACTTTTTTCTTAAATCCAGTATAAGTCCCCTTGTCCTGTTACAACAGACTCTGATGAAGAGTCTGTCCCCTTCTCTCTTACAGCGTCCCTTTAGATACTGAAAGGCCACTATTAGGTCTCCCTGAAGCTTTCTCTTTTCCAGGCATAACAGCCCCAGCTCTCTCAGTCTGTTCTCATAAATGAGCTGTTCATCCCTTGGATCATTTTTGTGTCCCTCCTCTGGATGTGCACCAAACAGATCTAAGTCTTTCTTGCACTAAGGACTCCACATCAGGACGCAGTATTCTATGTGAGACCTCACCAGAGCAGAGCAAAGGGCAGGATCACTTTCTTTGACCTGCTGGCAAAACTTTTCATGCAGCCCAGAATATGGTCAGCTTTTTAGGCTATGAGGGAATATTGCTGACTTATGCCTGTACCCCCCAGTCCTTTTCAGCAGGCCTGTGTTCTACCCCTTTGTCACCAAACTTGTATTGACAGTGGGAGTTGCCATGAACCAGGTGCAAGACCTCATGCTTGTCTCTGTTGAATCTAATGAGGTTCTCCTGGGTCCACTGCTTGAGCCTATCAAGGTCTCTTGGAATGGCATTCCATCCTTCAGGTGTGTCATCTGCACCACACTGCTTAGCATCATCTACAAACTTACTGAGAATGTACTTAATCCCACTGTCAGTGTCACTTAAGATATCAAAGAGCAGTAGTCCCAGTACTGACCACTGAAGAACACCACCTAGTCACAGATTTCCATCCATTGAGCCATTGATCACCACTCTCTGGGTATGATCTTTCAACTAGTTACTCATCTACTGAGTAGTCTACCCACCAAATCCATATCTTTCCAATTTGGAGAGAAGGATGTTTCAAGGAACAGTGTCAAAGGCCTTATTAAAGTCTAGATAGATGATTTCAATGGCTCTTTGCCTGTCCACTGATGCAGTTATACCATCATAGTGAAATAAGAAATTATTAAAATACTGTTAAAAAACAAACAAACAAAAAAAAAAAACCACTGTCCTAAGTCTATTATTACTGTTATTAATTACTTTGTAAGTGCCACAGGAAGCAGTGGACAAAGATGATTTGAAGAAATGTCTGAAGAAACTTACCACTGAAGGTCAACGAGTCTCTTATAAGGAACTATACTCACAAAGATATATTTTTTTTAATCTTTTATAACACCTACTACTGAATAAACGGCTATGATTCTTCCTCATTGCTACAGAGTAATGTTTCAAATCAATTCTGCATAAATATAAAATAAAAAGTGAATGATATCCAAACAAAGTTCTAGTACAATTTATTGATTTACTTTTTGTTTGTGAGTAGAGAGAAGCTCAATTGGTAATGCCCAAAATTGGCTGCAAAGTTTACTTGATAGTGACAGAAGATTGGGAGCAAGAATCTAAAACTAATGGATTTCAGGAAGCCAGTCTCCTGCTCTTCAGCAGCTCTGCACTCTGTTGATGCCTTCCAGATATTACACCATAACTTTGAAATAAACATAGATGTCTTTCTCAAGTACCTTCATCTTTCCAGAGGTGAAGCCTAGTTGAAATTCTTTCACTCCTGAAGACTAAGCTACAAAGATCTTTTCTTTCTGCTTTGCTCTCCTTTCCTATTGTTGTCACTCCCTCACCATTACTTCACAAACGGGTATGTTTTGTCACAGTCTTTTCACAACAGCTGTAGATTCTTACAATGACAAGAGAAGATGCACTATGAATACAGTCATGTAGAGTTCTTGACAAGAAAGATAACAAAGACACACCTGAAATACCTGATGCCTTACAGAGTCTTAGAATGGTTTGGGTTGGAAAGGACTAAGGAGCTAGTTCCAACTCCCTTGCCATCGGCCAGGCTGCCACCCAACAGATCTGGCTGTCCACAGCCCAATCCTGTTAGAAACTTCCAGGGATGGGGCATCCACAGCATTTCTGAGTAGCCTGTGACAGTGCCTCACCACCAACTAAGAAATTTCTTCCTTGTATCTTATCTAAATGTACCTTTCTTAGCTTAAGGCCATTTCCCCTTGCCCTTACGCTCCTGGATAAAGCATCTCCCCCCATCTTTCCTGTGAGCCCCTTTAAAAGACTTGTTAGAATTATGTGCAAAAAAATTTAACTTACCAGTGAACTAATAAAGGTCACAACTATTTAAAGAGAATGATATATCATACAGCTAACATTTATTAAATTTATGATAAAGCATAACTTCAGCCCCGTATGTTTCATTCTTTAAGTGACATTCACAAGAGCTCAGTGCTACTGTCATACAAGCATAAAGCAAAAGACAGCTCAGTCATCCAGCCGACTGACTTTGAAGTTCTCCAGCCCTGACCTATAACTACCTGTACTCACAATTGTGCTGTTTTTACATCCTGCTTCATCAAAATGCTGCTCTTAGCAGATCTACAGCCCTCTTATCATTCTCCACATTCCTCTGCTAGTGATCTCATTCTACTGGCAGTAGGTACCTAGACTGATCCCATAAAGTGTCACCTGAATTACATCATGCTCCAGAACAGAAATGATACAGCAACCTCACAGATATACATTATATATATACATATATATATATATATATATATATATATATATAAAGTGATGTCTGGTGCTCTTGAGAACATATTAGCTTTGTTACTTTCAAACTGCACACAAAAACGGAGCACCTGTTCACTAAGGTATTTCTACTTAACAGTTTTATTTCAGTGTTTTATTCAGAGACACCTACAGGCGTTTAAAGAATGACTATTTCAGTTTGTTAGCAACAATTCATGTATGTTTCTTCTTCCTAAAGAAACATAATACAGTGTAGTTTTTCCAAACCTGAATAAAAGTATCAACTTTAGTTGTTTGCAGTACTCTACAACAGAAGAACAGATTTGGGCCACAAATATTTCAAATCCATAGCATTACATTATTGCACACCCATTTTAGAAAGCTGAATAATTATTCTGGGAATTTTCTGCCACAGTATACAACAAAGTCCTTCCACCTCAAAAGAAACACAAATGATAACATAAAACCTAAGAGAAAAGCACTGTTTTTTGGTGGCCCACATTTCTTGATGTTTGCTTTAGTTCAGTATGACATAAGTATTTCACGCACTAGGAAATGCTGGATATTACACTGGGGAGAAACAACATATTTCCTGTCATTATATCCATAAAGCGTAGCACAAGTTCAGTCCTTTGGGAATTCCTATCAGGTTCTTGCTATGCACTTCTGATGTATGACGATGTTTCAATAAGTGCAGAAGCATTTACAACACCAGGTCATTTCATGAGAACAAGAATGGGAAAAAAGATATTTAGTGTCTTTTTAGAACATCTTTGATGCCTATCTCTCCTATAAGAATTACTGTTTTTTCCTCATCCTGTTGCATCCTCATTCTCCTTTTGCAATATGGATTTTATTAGTCTACTAGATCTGTTTTCAAAAGTTACATCAGCCGGGCAGAATTGCTCCTGAAAATTAATCAAGTTCTTTCTACTTGACAGCTTTTCTACAAATTTGGTGAGAATTAACAAAGACTACAATCTGCTTGTTTACCTAGGGGGAAAAAAAGAACGGCTTATAATACAATAATCTTGTGAGAAAAATCTTTCATGCATTTCAAAATCAGCACACTCACAATGAAAAAATGCGACTACAGACACTCTAGACAAATGAAACTCCTTTCAACAAAATAAACCTGAACGCTGGACCATGCAACCCAGAAATAAGACGTCACACGTACAAAAGTTGTGCCGATTTTCAGAGTAATTCTAGTTTTTCCTTAAAAAGACCCTCAGAGGCTGCATGTCGAATCAAACTCTGAAAGTTTCTGCAGATGAGTCTTTACAGCGCAAGTTTGCAGTTGCACCATTTGTTTCACGCCCTCGCGTACCGCACCGCATGCCGGAGCAGCTCGCTGTCTAACCCCAGCTCTCAGCGCGAGCCCGGAAAGCATCACCATTCCGACCGTGCCCGAGGTAAGCGGTGCCGGTCAACGAGACAATCTGGCATTAACGAGGTACCAAAGCGGCGATCCGTGACAGGTTCATTATAGCCCTCCTAGCTACAAGTTTGAGCCTAGCACCTCCACGACGAGTAGCCCCGAAGAGACACAACCCCCCCTACCCCCCCCATCAGCTTCGAGATCACAAGCAGTTCGGCCGCCCAGCGCCTCGCGAACTTACTGCAGTACAATGCGGGAGGAGGAAGCGCACGTCGCTGGGCTGCGAGAGAGCCCGGCACGCTGGGCAGCCGCAGGAACCGGCCATCCAGGCAGCCGACCGCCCTCCCGACCGCGCCACCACCGCCGCCGCCCCCCCGCCGGCTGCCGCAGCCCAGCGTGCCCGGCCCCGCGGGGCCGCCGCCGCCCTATGCCCCGCTCCCCAGCGCCGGCCGCGGCGCACCGCGGATCCCTACAGCAACCCTCCTGCCGGGCCAGGCAGCTGTGGCTGGGCCGCGGGCTTTTAAGCGGCCGTGCGGCAGCGGATCTCCCACCCCTTTCTGGCAGGGTGGCGGGGGGGAGGGGATAAGCGGCACGCACACACACACGCGCATATACACACACACTCCGCACGCAGCCCCTCCCGGCCCCGCGCAGCTGCGGTACCTGTTGTCCTGCGTCCACGTCCCCCGCGCTCCGCTCACCCCACCGCCGCGCCCGCTCCGCAGCCTTTTCCCACCCGCTCGCAAGACGGATCCCGGCAACACAACGCACCCGCAATACCCACTCAGCACTTACCCAAAGTTTCCCTGCTCTCCCCGCTGGCAGCGGCCCTCACGCTGGCGACGAGGCAGCGGGGCTGTAACAGCGGCCGCGCAGCCGCGGGGCCGCGGAGGTACCGTGCGCGACCCCTCCCGCGCACCTGCGCGCCGCCTGCCCGCGCCTACCTGCGCGCTGCCGCGGAGGGGCTGCCGCGCAGCTCCGGCGGTGATTGCGCTGCCAGGCTCCGGTGGGTGGCTGTTACCCCGCCGCCGCAGGCAAAGCTCGCCCGGCAAGGCCGGTCCGGTGACCGGCTGCCGGTCCGGAGCCCTTCAGCAGCTGCCGGTCGTGACCGCGCCGCGAGCCTCCGTTTGGGTGTCCCTGGGAAGGAACCGGCACGAATCTTAGGGCTGCAACAGCAGCCTCGTTCTCTCTGCTTCTTCCCTCCAAGAGGTGGGTCTCCAACACGCGTTTGGGAATCCCCTGTAGGCAGCAACAAAAGAGGTCTGCCTGTGGTGGGAATTTGCAGATTTACTTGGAAAAGATAAATAGGAAACAGAGTAGTAATGGCCTAAGAATTAATTATTTTATGACAGTGCATCCCACTTACAGAAACGTAGAATGAATTGGTTGTGAAGGAACCTTAAAATCATTGAGCTCCGACACCCTTTTACCCACCAGATCAAGCTGTCCTGGGCTCCATCCAACCTGGCTTTTAACATCTCCAGGGATGGGGCATCCACAGGCTCTCTAGACAGCTTGTTCCAGTGTGTCACTACCATCTGAGTAAATTATGTTCTCCTAACATCTAACCTAAATCGCTCCTTTTTTATTTTAAAAACATTTCCCCTTGTCCTGTCACTATTAGGCCATGTAAGAAGTCAGTCTCCATCTTAGTTATAAGCTCCCCTTGAGTACTGGAAGGCCCAGTGAGATCTCAGATCCCTTTTACTCCAGGCTGAACAAGCCCAGTTCCCTCAGCCTTTCTTAGGAGAGGCGCTCCAGCCTTTCTTTATGGACCCACTCCAGCAGTTCTCAGACATGAAACAATGGATCAGATGAAACTTTTGCTAACAGCCTCCCAGTATTTTTAATGGCAGTTTGTCCTGACGAGAAGAAATCCCACTGAAACGCTAATAAATGTCTAAGTAGAGCAAACAGTGCCAAACGTCTACCTTTGCCAAGTTTAGGTGCCACACTAAGACTGGCCTCAGAGCATCTGCCAATATCCTGATGGTTTGGTTCGTTACAGTGACCATTAATCTCTATCTAAATTCACTTTGTTGGTATATAGCACTATAAATCCTTCATCCATTTCATGCAATCAGTTTGAATATTTAGATACTTAGATATTTAGATAAGCTTCAAGGGAATGTGCAAGGGAAATGTATTTTATGTTATATAACACAATGCATACATATTTCTATCATATACTAAGTGAAATATATGCACTCACAACTAAACTTATGGTGTGATATAACTTTGTGCTCAGTATGCCCACAGTCTAATTATTAAAAGGAAATATAGAAATCCATCCTTTTCATACACGTACACACAAAATAAATTATAATAATAATTTAAAAAATAAAAATAATTAATGAAAATAAAAATAAACCTGGAAAATAATACTATTTTTAAAAACATTGCTCTACAACTTTGGGAAAAGGAATTCAATGAAGGGCAGAATCACAAATTTTCACTTTTATATTTCAGACCCAGTAGGCAACCTTATAAATATCTTTCCAAACAGAAGCTTGTCAGTAGTGTATGACAAGTACTTGGCTTTAGTCTTGTACATTGAATATATTGCCTTCCCTTTAAAACATGGATTTCAAGAGATTTTTTTTTTTTCTCCTAGGGAAGTAATTCAGTCACAGTGTATTTGAACCTTGGGTTACTAAATATGGATCAAAACACTGAAGTACAATGACTAGTTACTTAATTGTGATAAATCATTGCAGTACAACAGAAAAAAAAAATAAATTATAGGCTCTTCAATAAAGTGTTTGATTTAGTGGATTGTGGGAGGGAGCCTGGTTTTGAAAGACCATTTTGCCTTAAAAATTGCTTTCAAGCACTCTGAGTCACATAAGGTCATATCAGAATCAAAATTACTAGCTAAAACAATGTTTCACAGTTACAACCATTTCTTATTGTTTTGTGTAACTTTTGTACAACTCACTTAAGTTGGACCTTTGTTGTTCTTTTCTGCTGCGTGTTGGGACAGCATACAACTTCCACAGCTTCCATTCTTTTTGAAATGGAAAATGTCCCCCAAGTTTTTGTGTATTGTGGAATGTCAATTTCAGCTTTAAAGCGCTAGGTCTTTGCTCAAGTAGAAAAATAAACCACTTTGTTAAATATTTAATTTTCCTTTGAAAGGAGGTAACCCCCCTGCAGGCCAAAGCCAACTCAATACAGCAAAGCTGTGGAAGATCAACAGAAAAGATGTCAGGCTAAGAGATGCCAACATTAAGATTTTTTGTTTGCACTAAAGTATTCTTAGGAAGTCTGCTATCCATGAGGCTATCCTTAGAATCAGGCTTATAGTGTCTGCAGTTCTGACAATAGGTCAATTCAATGGTGGATAGACAGATGGAATACAGATAGACTTCCTTAGCCTAAAGCTCAAAGGCTGTTTCAGAGTAGCACATTCATGTCAGCAGCTTTGGTCTGGTTTCAATTCTGCAAGCACCATGTTGCCCATAGTCTCCTCTCCTTCTTTATTCAAACACATACCATGAACATGTTAAAATATGCAGAAAGTTGACCCTTAGCAGCTCATTCTCCCACAGCACAGAAAATAATTGATGTTGAGGATCCACAGCCAAAATTTATAAATAATAAACTTATGATAGTCTATCCTTCTATGTTTGAATATTTATTTAAATTATTTGTGTTGCTAGGCATGACTTTAGATTGCTCATTTAATATGCCTTTGTCATGAACTGAGAGCCCTAAGCCTTTTACCATTTGTGAAAGATAAAAGCATCAAACCCATGAACCTTAACTGTGAAAACAATTCCCAAACTCTGTTTCCTTTTATTTGCTATTGAGAACTTGCAACAGTATCAGTCATCTGCAGTTATTGTATATTAGTACTTCTGGGAGAAACAGAGTTCAGTCTTCCAGTGGTGATTTCAGTGATAGCCTGGCTGTACAAAGTCACAGGTGTAAACTACTGAAAACGAATCTAACTCCATGTGAATTCAGCTGAGATAAATTAGCTGTATGTAATGGAAATCCTTTTCAAAATATGTAGTTATCGGAAGCAGATATAGTTCACCAAAAAAGGAAATTTCTCGAAACTTAAATCACCTAAGGTACACTTTTTTTTTTTTAATTATTTTTTAATGGGAATTTAGTATAAAGAAAAGCATCTTTCACTCAGTAAATTCTATACTCTGTATTTTCATCAGGAAATGTCAGTATACACTAGGAAAATACTGCTACCTGCTTGCTGCCCAAGACCTTACACACTGCTGTTGCTCCCCTTTCCCCCCCGGCTCTCTTGTCTCAGACCATCTTACAACAGGACTGCTGCTGGATCCTGGTGGTGGCTATCCCCACTTAATGCAATTCTTGCCTCTTTCTATCTTTTCTATTCCCTGCCTTCCCTTCCCCAATGCCCTAAATTGTCCGTCCTCCCCTTTCCTCTCTCCCTGATTAAGATTTGTAATAAACTGGTTGTGCCAACGTTTGAAACATTGTTTCTTAATCTCATGCCGGGTATACATATACCAAAGAACTTCCTCTCCCTCCTATGAATTAGAGCGAGACAGGGAGAGACACAAACTAGGAGGACTAATTGACATATTTAAGGGCAAGGCTACCACCCAGAGGGACCTTGACATGCTTGAGGAGTGGACTGAAGGAAGCCTTATGAAATTTGCCCAGAACAGAAGCAAAATCCTGCACAAGGGAGGGGAAGGAAAAAAACTCTGCAATGGTGGGACCAGGCTGGGCACTACCTCCTCTGGAAAAGCCTTGTGGATTTTAGAAGATAGCAAGCTGAGCATGAGCCTGCAGGGAGCCCTGGCAGCAAAGATGACCAACACCATAATGAGCTGTATGGATAGGAACACTACAAATAACTCAAAGGGACTGATTTTCTCCCATTTCGCAATATTTGATACAATTTTGAGTACTGGCTCATAGGATAATTCTGGCTGAAAAGACCTTGATGTCTTCTAACCTCTAGTAACGATCAAATAGGAGATTAGGCAAAGTTGATCTGGGGTTTACTCTGTTGTCTCTTGAAACCTTACAAAGACAGAGAGAGCACAACTCCTGTGGGCTGCCTGTTCTAATGCTGTACAGTCCTTACATTTTTCCCTACATCCAGACTGAACACTTATTTTCACTTTTTGCCTATTAATTCTTTTCTTCCCAGTAGGTACAAATGTAAAGAGCTCATGTTCTTGAGAGCCTCCTTGCAACTATTGACAGGCTACTGTGAGGTCTCCTCAAAGCCCTCCTTTTCAAGGCTGAACAAGTCAGATTTCCTTAGCCTCTTTAACAGGCCTCAGTTTGGGGAGGCAGTAGTGAAATTTCCATACTTAATTATTGCACAGATAAGGCATTGATTGTATAGATTGAGATGTAAGAGCTATGATATTTGAATTACTACTATATTATTCTATACTCTGGACTTTAACAGCATTTCTAGTACTTTAAGCAACAGCAAATGGATTATAGCACCTTTCAGTGAATTTAACCCTACTTTTCTTGTTACTCATTTTTACTTCTGTCTACATAGGCAGTTTTCTCCTCTGTTCCTCCTATTTTAAAGATAGATCTCACTCTAAAGCCATCTTATCTCAATGGGAAGATTTTCAGAGATATAAATGGGTAATGGGTTTACAAGCTCATTAATCTACATGAAAAGTTCAACTTATTTCAGCTGTATGCAGGAATGAGCCCTTAGTCATAGTAGTTCAGAAGTGTTTATTCAGTCTGAAAAGACTATTTGGTTAAAGATTATGTAAGAAGCAGATGTCTGCTAACTCATTCATTCTTAAACGCTGTAATATAAAATACTATTAAACTCTATAAATTCTTTAATATTCAGCTAGGCTGGAGTTAATGGGTAAAAAGCATTTACTTTGTATTTCTTGACACAGCATTATAGCAGTGACATGCAAAATTTTTTCACTATTCCTCATTGTATATATACACAGGATATCTAAAAGAAGCATCTGGTTTAACTGTCATTAAAGAAAGATTTTTTATGAAATATGTCAAAGATGTCTTTATATTTGAAAAGATGATTTAAAAACATTAATGATCATCTGTATATTTACTGAACTGTCTCAACTATGCAAAAAGACATAGCATGTCCTTAAAACAATTGCTGAATCAGAGCACACATTTGGGAATCACTAATATTCAAAAACCAAGGTAAGTTATTATAGGAAGGCTTTATTTTATATGTAATTTATCAGCAATCTAATTGTAATATATTCTCTGGTAAATGGTAATCATTTCACAGTCCTGATAGCCTGAATTATTAGATGTTATTCGTTCACTATATGCACCTTGCACAAAGATCATTCCTATTAATAAAATACAAACTGAAAAACATATTGATGAGTTCTTGGCTTTTGTTGTCTTGATTTGTTGTCCTTCATCCTCTGTTTTCCAAATTTTCTCAGAACTCTGCTTTGCATATGTTTCTTACATTTAACGTCATCCCCGCATATGTACTTCCTACAGGTAGATCAAAGAAAGGCAGCAGTAGCTTGCCATGTCTCCATAAATAAGTAGACAAATAAATACATACATAGCTGATGTTTGTACGAATCATCTGCCTACACTATCTATGATAAGACTGAACAGAAGAGAACTGAGAACATCCACTTTTTCCCTTAATTTATGTGTTGACACAAATAGTACAAAATAGAATACACATGATAAATGGCAGTGCAGAATTTTAACAAATCATTAAAAATATACAAAGCTTTTATGATGGAGAGGAAAAGTGTTGTCTTAAAAAGACAACAGCTGACTAAAGATCTAAGGAATCAATGATGAAGCAGGAAACAGAAGGATTCATGGAATTACAGCGAAAATAGAAACGGTGCAAATGGTAAACTTTCATGTTCTTGCAGCACAAGCTAAAGAGCAGAGAGAACAAGAAATATATAGAGTACTAACAGTTTCAAAATTCCTTGTATACAAAAAATATTCTGTAAGAAGTAAGCATTGGAAAGAGAACAGAAATAGACATTCCAGCATTCGAAGTTTCACTAACCGGTCAGCAGTTCTAAAACAAACTCTTTTGCAGCTCAATATCCCCATGTTGTTTCCACAGTAGCTTTTTGGAGACCCCTATAGAAATATTAGAGCAGATGTGTTACTAAAAATGTTCCATTACAGATCCTTTAGATAACTTACTTTATGTGTTTTTTTTCTTTAAAATTAGTAAGCCTTTTTATACTTCTTACCAGGTAATATCATTAAAATGTTCATATTTGTTATGTGATCATTGATGTTATGTTGTATGACATGTTTTATGTGATGTTCTACATGCAGTTGCAAGTATGTATGAAAAAGCATTCTCCACTGACTTCTGTGGAAATAAATACAGATTCCAGGGGTATATTTAGCAGTTTGTCATCTTTTGCTCTTGTGTATTATTTTACAGAACATGCTATTTAATAGCTAAGTTCTAATCTATTTGCACTATTGTCAGAGCTACCAATATGAATAATTCTAGTTGTACGCCATACAAATAAGGTTAAAATAGTCATTTTAAGAGTAACAGGATCCTCTGAGAAAAACATTTAGAGGTATGCTTAGATATATTTCAGTTCTGTTGTTGACCCATTAATTAACTGATATTTGGGATCTATGTATGCAAAACCAGCACTATCATTAAATGATAAATAAATAAAGACTGTGATTTTTAAAATTCTCTTAACATTATAAACCTGAAGTATTTAGACAGACTTTTTTTTTTTTTTTTTTTTTTTTCCTTTTATTTTTTTCCCCCCTCTGGGTAATAAAAATGCTACTTTTAAAGACAACCACAGCTTCCTTTAAATACATAAATAAATAAATAATAAAATTACTGATCAATTTTTAATTCCTGCCTGGGCCTTCAGTGGGACATTTTCTTTCATAACCCCCAGGGGAGACTAAGTATAGCAACCACGTTTCAAGCATTCCCAGTATAAACTCAGGATCAAGGTCTGTACAAACCACGGGAGAATTGATTGTATTTACATAGAAATACAGACGCAGGGCAAAGTGGTAGTGTTCCAAAAACTTTACAGAATCTCAGAATAGCTGTGGTTGGAAGGGACCTCTGGAGGTCAGCTGATCCAACCCTCCTGGCTCAAGCAGGTTCACCTAGAATAGATTTCCCAGGGTTGCTCAGCAGTTGAAGTGCATGGTGGGGGTGCCCCAGTACAGACCTCTTGTTCTCAATGAAAACACACTTGCAACTCTTATCTTATAGGAAGATAATTATTTTTTTTCATTTCCTGTGAATGGAGACCTATGCAGAAAAATTAACTGGACCAAAACCATAATAATAATACAGTATTCACATCCTTTCAGAAAGACAAAGAACTTACGTTTACTGTTTCTCTTGAGGTCAAGGATGCTTCTCCACCTAGGGAATCTACAAAGCCATAATTTGAGCTGTCATTTTGATACAAGAAGAAAAAGTAAAAAACAACAAGAACTTCTCTTAAAGCTCAAATCCCATCAAGACCAGACTAGGTGTTAAAATTCTGACCTTAAGAAGAGGTGGGACTTTGAATCCCTCCAGAAAGTAACTGAAAAAAGTTCTACATTTTATACTATCAATTTCTCCTTTGCCTGATAATTATAAAAGGAAATAATGATGTTTTTGCAGATGGCATGGATGCTTGTTGGATGTTCTCTGAAAAATTTATTATAAATGCTGTTGTAAAAGCTAGTTCAACTTTTATATAAGCTGTCATGATGACACAACAACTAGGAAGACTACTGCAATTTTGGATATATGAATATGTGCAACTTCTAAGGAGTTCTGAAGGACAAAAGACATTGAACTCCACATTAGGCAGTAGAAGCCACACACTTGGAGTTAGATAAAAAATGTTTGCCTCGATTATCTAAACAATTTTTCATACCATTTTGAAGAGCAAGCCCTTATTTCCTTATGTATATTTTACTTCTCTGATTGATCTTATCCAAATCCACAAATTCTTCTGCTGTGGAATCTCATAGAGCAGTGAGCACAGTAGAGTTTGTTATCTGGTTTTGGTATCTAAGAGTCCATGTATGTACTATTCACCCAATTTATAGAAAACCCAACCTTAGAGCTTTGTAGCAAAAGAAATGTCTGTTTCTAAATAGTAAATTAAACACAAATTGGGTAACCAAACAACAAATACAATCCATACATTTCCTAGCTCCTGAATGCAAATCTTAATTACACTTTTTAGGCTAATTATTCTATGCTTAAATTATAAGCAAGTATATTACAAACTGACATTACTACCATTTTCTGTAATTCAGCATTTTTTATTATAGTTTAGCTTTAATAACTCTGAAAGGCTGAGAATTTTCTGCTTCAGTGTATAAGAAACACTTCAACTTTTATTAATTTTGATGAGCCCTTATTTTCATGAGTAATCTGTCTATCTTGGATGGAATCACTACTGCCAGTCTGCTAATATGAATAAACATGCACAGTCCATTTCACAGAACACAAAACAATTCTGATGTTGAAAATTTTGCTCATTTCTGTCAGTTATATATTCAGGTTTATTATGTGGAAAGTAAATCCTTGATATTGTACATTTGCATATGTATGAACAGTCATCCACCTGCATAGAGTTATTTTTGGTGCAGTGCTTCAGCACTTGTGAGTTGGAATTTCAGGCCTTATCTAGAATTTTTACCCTTTAATGATTAGTCCTTGATCCTTCTGTAGGAGGCTTCACCTGACACAGATAATAAGGAAGGTAGGCTTGATGCAGGAGAATGGGAGACATGGAATACATAGTACCTGACAATTTCAAATAGTGCTGCAACCAGCAGAGCTCCTGTGATATAAGTGGCTGTGAAATAAGGCATTGGTACAAGGTCTTCTTCAGTTCCCCACCTGAATCACCTTAGAAAATGTAAATTCAGCTTGAAACTGCCAAGTCCAACTTCCTTGCTTCTGTGTTGTTGTTTTTCCCCAGTTATGTGATATTAAAGCTACAAAATAAATAAATAAATAAATTGTTCTTAGAGATGTCTAAATCAGGTCTGTACTTTGTAAAGTACCTTTCAGTTTCTTTTTAATGAAGGTGACAGAATATTTCACAAAAAAATTCCTTAGTAGTAAAGCTGTTTTTAAAATAAGAAATACTAAAACATGACAGCATACTGATAAATCAACCTCCTCTTTTTTCCATCTACTGTTTTCCCTGATGGCACTGCAGTAGTTGTTGATTTTTATGTGCATACTCTTCTCTACTAACGTTACTCTTCAGAACTTACACACTTCACACAGTGCAGGCTGAGCACAGAAAAGAGTGATTGAATCTAAGGATTTTAAGTGAACATTTATGTGTTTCATAAAAAGAACTAGTAGTTAAGTAATCCTTAGAAATGGATTAGCAGGGCAATGTAGACATGTCTGTTACTGATAACTGCTTTCTGTAATTTTACAGTAAGTTATCAGAAAATTGTTTCATAATGTATTGTAGTCCAAACATTGAAACATAACATAGAATACAGCAGTGACACATATAGCAAGTATAGAAATCAGAAATAGTCAAGTAAGAGCTGTACACTGGTACAGAGAATAAACAAAGTTGAAAAACTAGGAAGACCAGGAAATAAGCTCTGATTCTATTTATATATTGTCATATTTAAGATCCATATTCTCTTCTGAATAAACAATATTCTTATATAGGAGAAAGTATTTCAGATTGATTTCCAAGAGGACTTCATGAACTGGAAGCCTTCTATAAAGTAAAATACCAATCAGAAAAATGTGCTACTAATATGTAAAACTATTCAGAAGTCTACATATGATCTAATAACATTTGTTGTTCAGCTTGTCTTCAGCCAGCTTTAAGTCTCTTTAAGAGAAATGAGGTTTGTTTAAAAACAGGGAGTAGGAACATCCAATGTTCAAAAAGAGAGGTCAGTTCTAACTAAATTTGACACACAGTTAAGAGGTACAGAAGCACAGAACTCAGGGATAATACATTCATATAATTTTTATGAAAGCCAATGACCAAGCAGGTGAGAGACACCCAGCTTAGCACCTTAACTGGAAGAAAGGTTTCAACATGACCACAGTTAACTATCCTGCTTGGTCTTTCAGCTGACCCACATGCACAC